>NC_137042.1:15190641-15528141 GCF_032717465.1 Coenobita brevimanus
CATTAGCTTCACTAAATGATGCTCTTACCAACGGAATACAGTTGTCTGAAAGTACCTATCTATCTGTCTGTCTGCTTTTTCATTTATCTATTTGTCTATATCTGAATGTTTGTAAGTATGAATAACTGCCTTCTGCCTGCCTACCTGTCTGTCTGTCCGTCTATCTCGCCAAATGCCTTAATCCTGTAAGAGGTGGCTGCAAACGAATCTCCTCCATGTCATTATGTTGTACCATCCTCTGCCATCAGGCCGTCTTTTCTCCAGTCCAAACCCATCTCACTCATATACATCTCCAAAATATAACAAGTGGTGCCAGGCACAGAAAACCTCGCCTGATGGCAGTTATTTTGTTGCTGTTAAATACTGACCTATTTCTGCCATTTAGTGTCAGTGCACAATTAAAGTCTAAGGTAATGGCACAAATGTTTTCAAGTTACGCCCTCTGAAAATCTGTGCTCTTGCGTTTGACCTTGCAAGGTCGCTCAAGGTCAAAGGCCATGCTGCCAAATGAAAGTCCATATGAGACTTCCTATATCTTGGTAATAGTAAATATATCTTCAATGAGTTTCGAGTTATAGCCCCCTGAATATCCGTGACCTTGAGTTTGACCTTTCAAGGTCATTCAAGACCAAAGGTCTTGGTGCTAAATGAAAGCTCATAATGCGAGTTCGTCTATGTTCCTATTTGAAAATATCTCTATCTTCAACCATATTCAAGTTATAGCCCTCTGAAAATCCGTGACGGTGATTTTGACCTTTTACGTTCACTCGATTGCCTCCAAAATTCAATACTTTTCTTTGGGGGCCAGTGCCCACATATCCTGGAAGTTTCATGCAATTTCATTCAGCCGTTTTTCCGTAATGTTATTAACAAACAAACAAACTAACTAACTCGACCAAAAACAATACCTCTTCGGACTCCGTCCGGGCGAGGTAAAAACACGCTATCGAATCGAAGTGTCTTAATTGCAGAGCTTGTGAGATGAAGAGAGAGCTATGAAGGATGGAAGAGAGCATTTTGAAGGATGGAATAGAGTGCTGTGAAAGTGCAAAGATGATGATGATGATGATGATCCATATTATGCTGGGCTTCTTGTATCCTTGAACCGTATTTTAAATGGCACATGAGGATTCGTAGCAACTCTTCCTCAGCTATTAATTTTGCATATTATACTGTAACTCAACAATCTCTTGAACGTTACTTACACCGTTTTAAGATCACGGTAGTTTGCATCAGTAACATACATGACGACGCTCATGTGTAACGTGCAAAATAAATCGCTTAGAAAAATGGGTTACGAAATCTCCGGGGCCACTTTGAATATAACCCTTTGTCTTCCTTAATAAAAGTGTTCCAGAGGACTGGAAATCAGGTATAATTGTTCCTTTATACAAAGGAAAAGGGGAGAGAGAAGTATGGGGTAACCACTGGGGTATTTGCCTTCTTAATGTGACTGGAAAAATATATGGTAGAACTCATTGACAGGGTTAAGAATATAACAGAGAAGCTACTTGGAGAAGAACAAGGGGGATTTAGGAAGGGAAAAGGGTGTGTAGATCAGATATTTGTTCTAAGATGTTTAGTGAAGAAGTATCTAGAGAAGGGAAAGAAAGTGTATGCTGCCTTCATGGACTTGGAGAAAGCTTATTACAGAATAGATAGGCAAGGTATGTGGAAAGTATTAAGAATATATGGAATGAAGGGGAAACTGTTGAGTGCTGTGAAGAGCATGTACGAAGGAGCTAGTGCTACGGTGCGAGTGGATGGTTAGCTGAGTGAGTTCTTTGATCTCAATGTGGGACTGAAACAGGGATGTCTGATGTCTCCATGGCTGTTTAATATATACATGGATGGGGTTGTAAAGGAGGTGCAAGTTAGGACAGTGGATGTTGGGGTGGCTCTGGAGAATGAGAGTGAGATGTGGAAGATTCCGGTGTTGTTGTTTGCTGATGATACTGTATTCTTGAGTGAAGATGAATGAAATTGCAAGATTTGGTGAGTGAATTTCAAGAATACTCCCCCAGTATCCCTGCTTGTCGTAAAAGGCGACTAAAAGGGTTGGCGGAGGGTTAGTGCCCCTCCCCGGAAAACAACTAACTAAAAAGACAAACAATAAGCCTCGGACAAGGACTGACCAAAAGATGACGACCAAGGACAGGACAAAGGACATGGTAATTGGACGTGGAATGTAAGGGGAGCGAATGACGAGGTGAAAGAGAGAGAGATTGTCCAGGTGCTTGAGGATGCGAAAGTTGATGTATGCGGAATAACTGAAACGAAATGGAGAGGTGAGAGTGTGAGAGAATGGGAGTATGGATGAGGTGTATGTGCAGGAGTAGGTGAGAATGAGAGGGCAAAAGAAGGAGTATGTATAGCTGTGAGTAAAAGATGGAAGAAGAGCATAAGAGAGTATGGATCAGTTGGGTCAAGGATTGTGTGGGTAAGATTGAAAGTTGGAATACAAATGTGGGCGATTGTGTGTGTGTATGCACCAACGCAAGATCGTGCAAGCAGAGTGACAGAAGAGTTCTGGACAAATGTGGAAGTGTGCATG
Organism: Coenobita brevimanus; assembly: GCF_032717465.1. NCBI lineage: Eukaryota > Metazoa > Arthropoda > Malacostraca > Decapoda > Coenobitidae > Coenobita > Coenobita brevimanus. The sequence goes on from NC_137042.1 coordinate 15,193,196, forward strand.
GAAAAGTTTGGAAGAAATAAGAGAGTGTTTTTGATCGGTGACATGAATGGTAAAGTAAGGAATGTGAAGGTGGATGGAATAATTGGTGAGTGGGGTGTGCCTGCTGAGATAGATGAGAATGGCAGTGCTTTAGTGGACATGTGTGCTGGGTGGGGTGTTGGTGATAGCCAATACCTTCTTCAGGCACAAAATGATCCACAGGTATACATGGCGAGTGATGAGAAGGGTGGGTGGTGAACTGAATGAAAGGAAGGCAATGATTGATTATGTGTGTGTGGATGAAAGGATGCGAAAATGTATAATGGATGCAAGAGCTTATAGAGGTTGCGGGAGTGGACTTTCTGACCACTGCTTGGTGGTGGCCAGAATCAAGGTCCAATTAGGATGGAAAAATAGAAGAAGGGAAGGACGGGGAGAAGGAGTATTTATAAGGAGAGTGGAAAGGTTACAAGAGGATGAGAAAAAGGCAGAGTATAAGAGAGAAGTGGAGGAACGATTGGGCAAATATGAACTGGAGCAGGTGGGGGACATGGAAGGTGTGTGCAGGATACTTACAGAAGAAATATGTGCAGCATGTGATGTGGTGTGTGGGATGAAGAGAAGACGGAGGGGAGTGCAAGGAACAGCGTGGTGGAATGAAGAGGTGAGACAGGCTGTGGCACAAAAGAAGAAATCATACAATGAATGGATGAGAAATAGGGGCATGGAAGAAGTTGAGAGGCGGAAGAAAGAGTTATATGTAGAAAGAAAGAGGTGAAAAGATTAGTAAGGGAGAGTAAGAAGAGAGCAAATGAGGAATTTGGAAGGAACTTGAGTGTAAAGTGAAGGGACTGTAAGAAAATGTTCTGGAAAGAGGTGAAAAGAGTAAGACAGGGTGGAAGTGAAGTTACCAGGGAAGTGAAAGATAAAAATGGTAGATTACTAGTGGAGAAGGGAGAAAAAGTGAGCAGATGGAGAGAACACTTTAAGGAATTGTTGAACATGGAGGATGGAAGTAATGCGAGTATAAGTGGCTGGGGAATGGCTGGGATAAGGAGGGAGGTGAGAAGACAGGAAGAAATCAGTAGGATAGAAGTTGTGGAAACAGTGAAGAAAGATAAATTGGGGAAAGCCCCAGGAATTGATGGAGTGTGTGGTGAAATGCTGAAGTATGAGGGAGAGATAGTAGTAGAATGAATGTGGAAAATGTGCAGACTGGCCTGGGAGGAAGGTAGAGCCCCGGAGGATTGGAAGTCAGGTATAATTATTCCCTCGTACAAAGGAAAAGGGGAAAAAGAAGTGTGCGGTAATCATATGGGCATCTGTCTTCTTAGTATAATAATAAGGATACTTATTAACAGTGTTAGAGAAAGAACAGAGGAATTAGTTGGAGAAGAACAGGGAGGCTTTAGGAAGGGAAGAGGTTGTGTAGATCAGATATTCATTCTTAGATCTTTAGTGGAAAAGTTTCTAGAGAAGGGAAAGAAGTTGTATGCGGCTTTTATGGATTTCGAGAAAGCATATGACAGGGTGGATAGACAAGGATTGTGGAAAGTATTAAGAATATATAGAGTAGATGGGAAGTTGTTGAATGCTGTGAAGGGTATGTATGATGGTGCTAAGGCTGCAGTGCGTGTGAATGGTGAACTGAGTGAATTTTTCTCTTTGAAGGTTGAGTTGAAACAGGGATGTGTCATGGCTTCATGGTTGTTCAATCTGTACATGGATAGGGTAATAAAAGTGGTACAAGGTAGCGTAGTGGATGTTGGAGTGGCCCTGGTGAGAGAGGGTAGTGTTTGGAAACTCCCTGTACTGTTGTTTGCAGATGATGCTGTGTTGTTGAGTGAAGACGAAGGAGAGCTGCAAGGCTTGGTGGATGAGTTTGGGAGAGTGTGTAAGAAACGGAATCTAAAGGTGCATGTAGGGAAGAGTAAAGTGATGGTCTTTGAGAGAGGTGAAGTCAGTGAACGTACAGCGAGGTTGGATGGCGAGGAATTGGAAAATGTGGGTACGTTTAAGTACTTGGGTAGTGTAATGAGTAGGATGGAGGTTTGGAGGCTGAAGTGCTTGAAAGGGTACAGCAGGGAAGAAAGGTTCCTGATTCCTTGAAAGCAGTGATAAGAAGCAGGGAAGTGAGCATGGAAGTGAAAAAGTTACTACATGACAGTATTGTGATACCAGCTCTAACATATGGAAGTGAAGCTTGGACGTTGCTGGAAGGACACAAGTCAAGAGGAGAGCAGTGGAAATGAGTTATTTAAGAGGAGCCTGTGGAGTCACATGGAGAGACAGGCTGACAAATGAGGATATAAAGGAGCGTTGTGGTGTGGATGTGGATGTGATAGGAAGCGTTAGGAGGAATACAGTGAGGTGGTTTGGCCATGTGGAGAGGATGGAGGATGAAAAACTGACGAAAAGAGTGTATGTGAGTGAGGTGGAGGGGGGAAGAGGGAGAGGTAGTCCGAGGATGAGATGGAGGGATGGGGTGGAGAGGTATATGAGAGAGGGGGTGTGAGTTGGGAGAGGGGCAGTGAAATGGCGGGGGACAGGGGGACGTGGAGGCGATTTGTTTGCAGCCACCCCGAACGGGATTGAGGCGTCTGGCAATAGATAGATAGATAGTGTAGAAAGAGGAATCTGAAAGTTGATGTAAACAAAAGTAAAGTTGTGGTGTTTGAGAGGAATGAAGTCACAGAATGCACAGTGAGGTTGGATGATGAGGATATGGAGAATGTGAGTGCACTCAAGTCCTTGGATAGTGTGATGAGTAAGGATGGAACTTTTGGGGATGAAGTGCTTGAAAATGTACAGCAGGGAAGGAAGGTTGCCGGTTCACTGAAAGCATTGTTGAGAAATAGGGAGGTAAGTATGGAAGTTAAGAAGTCACTGCATGATAGGCATGGCCGTTGCTAGAGGGGAACAAGTCAAGAGTGAGAGAGAAGTGGAAATGAGTTACTTGAGAGGACCATGTGGAGTAACATGGAGGGACAGGTTGACGAATGAAAAAGTGAAGGAACGTTGTGGGGTAGATGTGGATGTGGTTGAGAAAATTAGGAGAAATACACTGAAGTGGTTTGGACATGTGGAGAGAATGGAGAATGAAAGACTGACTAAGAGGATGTATGTAAGTGAAGAGGAGGAAGGGAAAAGGAGGGGAGGACCGAGGATGAGGTGGAGGAATGGAGTTGAGAGGTATATGAGGGAGAGGGGGGTAAGCTGGGGGGAGGGTAGTCAAATGGTGGGTGACAGAGCGACTTGGAGGCGTTTTGTCTGCGGCCATCCTTTGCGGGATTGGGGCATCGGGCTATAGATAGATAGATAGATAGATCTTCCTTATGTATTTGATTTTGTATATATTTTTGTGTCTATGAACTCCTTCAGTCCCAGGACATATTTCTTGATGTATCCTGGCTATATTCAGGCTTACCCCTCCCCCCCCATCCTAATTTTGACTTTTGAAAATGAAGAGGTTAGATACAGCCTTAGTAACCCCGAAACTGAAGGTGTGTGACAGTCTTTATTAACCCGAAACTGAAGACGTTTGATATAGTGTTTATTAACCCTAAACTGAAGGTGTGACAGTCTTTATTAACCATAAACTGAAAGGGTTTGATATAGTGTTTACTAACCCTAAACTGAAGGGGTTTGATAATCTTTATTAACCCTAAACTGAAGGGGTTTGATAATCTTTATTAACCCTAAACTGAAGGGGTTTGATATAGTGTTTATTAACCCTAAACTGAAGGGGTTTGATATAGTGTTTATTAACCCTAAACTGAAGAGGTTTGATATAGTCTTTATTAACCGTAAACTGAAAGGGTTTGATAGTCTTTATGAACCCTAAACTGAAGGGATTTGATATAAACTTTGTTAACTAATCTGAAGGTGTTTGTTAGTCTTTATTAACCCTAAACTGAAGGGGTTAGATACAACCTTTATTAACCCCGAAACTGAAGTGGTTTGATACAGCCTTTATCAATCTCTTCAGTACTGTGGCGTTCTCCTTAGCTTAACAGAACAGTCTGAGAATAGTATGATAGAAAAAAATAAAAAATACTGGTACGTCACCGGATTGAAGGAATTAATCGTTGTAATGTGTGATTCTGTCGAAGATTTTTGTGACTGTAACAATCAATGCTGTCTTCTGTGCTTATACACAAGGAGGTCCGTAAGTAGCGCCTCTCTAGAAACTCACCTGACGCTGTCTTATGTGCAGTGGGAACGGTTCAGGCTACTGGTGTAGGGATGGATGGCAATGGGAGTAGGAAATGAATATGTGATGCAGGATAGACACTGATCACGCTGACTGAGCAGTTCCCATAACATACGAGACAATCGTTTGATTACAATCATGCTAACCTTGTTTCTAGGTGAGCCATATAGAAGCATGTAGAGGCACAGCACTAAGTTAGGTCTTTAAAGCATTCTTCTACTCGCCCCCTGCACCACAGAGAGGTCACTGAAATACACAAAAACAAAGCTCCCAAAACGATGCTACTGCAGTCGGCAGAACAATTTTTGCCTCAGAAATTTAATCATATAAACGTCTAAATATTTGTAGTTGTTCAGTAATTATTCGGATCCTACATTTTAAATTTTAGGTTCAGAAAATCTGTTTCCTTGTGTATGGGGGTACTGATGGAAATGTGATACATACACATTAGGTGTCATGTGTTAAGTTCTTCATTAACATCCTAATCATGACCTTTTTCCCCACCCAAGAATGGGATGAGGTAAGGTCCAGAAAACAAGGAAAAATGAAGCACGAGAAAGGGGGAATTATCAACAAAATGCCCCATGAAACAAGCTCTGCCTTGCGGGCCCCACCATCTGCATTTATTATATTTCCTCATTTTACTTTGCACATTTACCTTACATTGACAGAATCAATTCGTCGAGTGTCAGATTAAAAGGAGCCAAACCCTTCCCGTGTGTTCCTCTGTACAAAATTCATCCCACCAACTAAGTCCCCTGTCAGGTTCCGAACTTTGCCACCTACCATATCTCATTTTTTCACAAGCTCATTTACCACATCCAACTACAGTCTTCTTGGTCTGTCATACCTCCTTCCACCTTCAGACGTCCTTGCACCCTTTTCACAACTCTTACCTTATCAATATGCATTCTCTCCATATAACCATATTATCATAATGCACACACTTTTCTGTAGTATCCATTATCAACAGACTTCCTTAACTTCCTTATCGTCTCCGTTACTCGCTCTCCCTCACATTCTTCAGTAATCTCATTTTTAGCGCCTTTACTTCCGACTTGTCGCTCTCGTGACATACTAAATTCTAACATCCAATTATTAATGGGAACACTGACATGCATTTACAACAACATTTTTCACAATAAAAGATATATATATATATATATATATATATATATATATATATATATATATATATATATATATATATATATATATATATATATATATATATATATTTACTATTTATTATACGCCAAGGGCACTCTGATATATTAGATACAAAAACTAATGCTACTACTATACGGTAAAATTTGTTCTTTGTTTTATACCTCAGTTCGCACAACGCGATCTTTCACTGTCTGAACATTACTTATACCCCTTGCCCCAGAAAGTGTGTGCGCCTCCCTGTGTGTGTGTGTGTGTGTGTGTGTGTGTGTGTGTGTGTGTGTGTGTGTGTGTTTATGTGCGTGCTTTGTACATGTATGTGTGTGCGATGAACTATACAGTACATTAAAGAGCCATACACAACAACATTGACCGATCTAGTCGTATTTGTGTATGTGTGTGTGTGTGTGTGTGTGTGTGTGTGTGTGTGTGTGTGTGTGTGTGTGTGTGTGTGTGAATTAAACAAGTGTTTATACAATTTGAACCAGACTTGGTTAGCCAAGGCGTTAACTTATCGTTTTTAGAACAATTAGTTGGAGGCAAAGGTCACACGATAAGGAAATCTTAAGTAGTTCTAATTCGGTTCAGACCAGACGTGGTGGAAAGGTTAAGGGTAAGGGAAGGATGAAATGATTTGATTTTCAGAACAATCAGTCAAAGGTCAGAGTCACAGGACAAGGTCAAATGTTCAACCTATCACTCAAATGGTTTTCAGTCAGTGCTGACCAGCTCAGTGTAAGGGCTGATGACTGTCAGCCAAGGGGTAAACCTTTCTTTTTAATACTCGCTCAGTATTTCAAGGTAGCAGGGCAAGGTTAATTCAGTTTTGGTCCGATTTAGACCACACTTGGTGGATGGGCTGACGTTTAGGCAAGGATGAAGTAATTCAGTTTTTATAACAATCGGCTGAAGATCAAGGTCGGGGGTTGAAGACAAATGTTCGCCCCTTTGACCATTTTGGGGTAGCGGGTATGACACACTCTGAGTGCTCCTTCTTGTTTACAGCTTTCTCCATGAACAAGACGACGGAGAAAGTACGCAAACACCACTTTCATATACCTGGCGTCTCAAAACGCACAGAAAACAGTGGGGTAATAAAAAAAAACACTCCGCCCAGGACTCTCATTATCCACCCTTGACTCTCATGCACTCTTTCCTTGTACAGTAAATACCGCCCATGTACTGAAGTTTATCCTTCACTAACTCACTATTCTATTTTCCCCCTGCTCACTACATGTTTAAATTTTCCTACTAGTCATCCCACTCATACTACTTATCTCCCTGCCGTTCTGAGCACAGCCTTCATAAATTCTTTCCGTTCATCTCGCTGTTCATTACGAGTAACCACTTTGCTGCACTGGCGTCATTCACATTTTATTCTTGCAGTCTTCATACATATTTAATCACTTTTTTTAAAAAGCTGGAAAGGGAAAATATAGTCTTCATATACTTCCTTCACTATAAGAGGTCTATCCAAAGCTGAGCAAAACATTCTGAAGGTAGCAGGAGTGAAAAAGTGTGTGTCATTAGAATGCAGAATTAAATTCTTCAATCTCATTGCGGATTTTGTGTTTTTCTGCTACCAGATGATTTTATTAATCTCAGGGAGGACTTCAAGTTGTGACGGTATTGATGAAGGTTATAGTTAACCCTTCCAGTTCGACATTTTAAGGTAAAGTACGTCGTCCAGAGGTAGCAAGAATAAACTATAAATAGATGTATTACATACATGCAGGACCATGACAACCATTAAATGAGGCGCCGGTAAAGCTTACAGGAACAAAGTTTCTTTTGCCCATAAAACCTTACCCCTGCATGGTTTTAAGGGGAAAGAAATAATCATTTACCAGGGGAAGGGGAAACGGCCCTCGGGGGTAACATCCTGGCTAAAACCTGTCCCGAATGAAAGTTACCTCTACTAGAAATTTCGCTTTCCATGGTAAAATGCAATGGAAGTGCATACCGGCGCTTTCTGCACCAGGAGCTGCCTTTCCCCCCTCACACCTCATCACCTTCTCTATGTGGGGAGTGGGGTACTCCCATCATGACTAAAAGCTTGGTCCGGGCTAAGATGTAGCGCTGTGCAAAAATTTGCTTTCCAAGGCAAAAAATATAGCAGCGCAAACTGGTGTTGTCCAAGTACCTCTGCCCCTCCCCTTCTCGTGGGGGCAGCCGTCTGGGTCCTCACCCTGCCTAAAACCTAGTCTGGGTGGAAGTCTACCATTGCAAAATTTTGTGTTCTTAAGTAACTTTTATGGTGTTCCTACCTGGGGACTGTACCCCCAGTAAAGGGCTGCGGGAGTCCCACCGTGCCTGAAACTTGGTTTGAGTGGTGGTATACCACTGTGCAAAATTTTGTGTTCGCTGGTAAAAATTTAAGATCGTGCATAGTTGCGCTGTCCGGAAGCCCCTGGGACTGCCTCCTCCCCCTCTGAAGCGACCTATAGAGGCCCAATTGTGCCTAAAGTCTTGCCTAGGTGAAGGTTTGTAACTGTGCCAAATTTCTGTTTCTCTGCATAAAACAACACCAACCCACCCATCCATACGGCCTAGACCCTATCCCTGAAAACTGTAATATAAGTGAGTGAACGAGTGAGTTATTCAGTGACACAGTTAGGGACAAGCGCTTTACTGAGCCGCCTCTGTGCGTGGGTGCGGCAAAAACTACGTCAGCAGATTCGTTCAAACAGTATAACGCCGTCATATCAGCAATGTTGTGTGTCATATGCCGTTTGTTATTATCATTAAATGAAGTTGTCTTGTGCAAAGAGTTACGTCATTTAAACATATTCGTGTTGCTGCCAAAACATTTGGAAATTCAGACGTATGAGCGAGAACCGACAATATACCAAAAAAAGAGCTACAGGGTTATTCACTGTTGCGAGACCCAATGAATAATTTGTTATTAAAGAAGAGATTAATAAGAACTTCATAAGAGCTTTTCATTTTATTAACTGGCTCCTTTCAACATCTGTCTCTTCGCAGCACTGTTTCATCTTTATCTCTTTTCTGTCGCTACTTCAGTAGTCACTGCTCCTCTGAACTGTCTGCTTGCATCCCTCCACCAGTATGGCGGGCACTTAGCACCCGTCTAGCAACAAACTCTCATCCCTTTTCTCTTCAACTCTCTAATGAACGAACTAACAGCTACTCCCAGTCCTTCATGTATGCAACAGGCCAACTCTGGAATTGTCTCCCTCTGTCTGTTTTTCCTACTGCCTACGATCTCCAGTCTTTCAAACGCAGTGTGTCCAGGCATCACGAAATGAATGGATCTTGAATTTGGCTTTCCGTTATCTTGTTTTTGTTTTTTCTTGAAGGGAGCAATTTGCAGGCCACTGGCCTTTGGTTCCTTCTTCCTTGCATTTGAAATAAAAAAATAATAATAATACTTTATTCATTTCATTATAGTTTATCTACAGTTACATCAAGTACTGACAACACCGGTAGTTTCCATCAACTCTTAAAACATAATAAAACCCAGTTTTCCACACCTGGAAACATCGCGTGCAACATATCCTCTGCGAAGGCTGAAGTCTCCCTAAGGATACTTTCTTTGAACTGATCGAGCACTTAAGCCTTGTTGCTAAATACGCTTGGTGGCCCCATTGGGATAAAAAAATCCAGTGAACTTACGGTCAAACCTTCAGTTACCAAGGAGGATATTATAACTATAGATCAGTGCAATAGGCCAACGATGCTACTCAGTACCGCGCTGGTGGGTGAGTGGCAGTTCATTCTCTATGGATACATCTAGGCTATACATTCAAATATCGAGGATATTCTCAATCCCAGAACATAAATGACATAGATAGACTGATGTGTGGGAGTGTGGAGTTTAACTGGAATCCGTTTATTAACAACTGATATATTGACATTAATCTGAAGCCTCAGAATACAAAACCACCCTTTATAAATTTACACATATTATTGAATGAATACAAAGATAGAAATAAAAATGAAAGAAAAACATTTGGAAGCCAAATGCTAATCGCCCGCCAGAATATACTGTTGGCCAAGTTACAGGCTACTTACCAACAAAATGTGAAGAAAACTCGCAAAACTCTACGGAATTCAGTCAACGTGTTTCACAAAAAGCCAATCCATATTAAGTGTACCTTTGGCAGCCCTTTTGGTGACCTTGACCTTGACCCAAAGTTCCCATTTCCGAACCCATCCAAGATTTTGGCCATATCTTGATGCCATGAAGGTTTCATATTGATAGCTCAAGCCATTCATGAGATATAACGGGAACAGATACATAGGCAATAGTAACACACACACACACACACACACACACACACACACACACACACACACACACACACACACACACACGGACGCGGGCAAAAACATCATCGCTCCGCCTTGCTAAAGCTGGGTGATAATAAGACACTGGACGAAGTAGGAACAGGCTACACTGTGCAGTGACAAATATAGATGTATTTGTTTAACCACCAGTTCTACGACGCATATTTAAATCCGAGAGCGTCTCTACAAAATACGCAGTCCGTCAGTCACTCACTAACGATTTTCGGAATCGAGACGCTTAGCCCCTGTAGAATATAACTCTCTCGCGTGTTACTTTTGTACATGTTCATAACGTCAGACGATTTCGTTCTGCTGAAGAGACTTCTGGGGAGGAGGATTTATAAATAGCCTGACTTTCATTAGTTCCCTCATTACTAAAGATTCTTCTCAAGCTGAATAAAATCGCCTCGTGGTTGCCTGAGTAAAATTTAAACAAAAGTAATCGGACTGAAGGGGTTAAGTACAACACAACAGAAGGTGAATGATTTATTCCCGTATCAACTGAGAACCAATACACTTTGTAATACAACTACCGTGTAAGAAAACCTTGATTTAAACAGAGAAATCAGATGCAAATACATCAGCCATAAATATGTTTATTACATTTCTGAAACTCAAAGCTGTAAAACATGTAAACACGAAGAAACCGCTAATTCTTTAATGCATGAGTTAACCGACACGCTCAATCCTTTATAATTATGCAACTGGTGAGCTATGAAACTTTTTCCTCAAAGCATTTTCCTGTAGTATTTTAAATGCAATGAATCCAGACATTCTGAAAGGAACGGAGCTTGATTTTTACTCTCGATATTTTTCTGGGAAGGACACATTTTTCATGGTTCCAGCTTTATTTCATTTTATTAGCTTATCCACTTTCTTCCATATACATTTTTCGGGTACTTTAATGCTGATTTTTCTTGGTGGCAAACCCAAGACAAATTTAATAAGTTACGGGAATTCTCTGACAAAGGATTAAGTTAATTTATGTCGTCTTTTTCAGGATGATATTATTTTCGTCCTTGAACACAATTTCTCACTGGTAAAGGGCCATTTTCTACGATAAATATTTCAAATATTTGGCAACACTCGTATGTTAGACACAAGCTTTGGTTTTGGAACTGGTCAGGAAAACTCCCCTGTTTTTTACTTCCTGGTCATTGATTGCTTTCTGAGATTAAGGTCACGCTGTTATTCCTCTGAAAAATTCTCTCCCATTATACAGAGTCAATTCCAGTTCCCAGATAATCTCTCGAATACCTAATCTTCACATGCGTCGTGACAGACAGAAAGGTTGAGGTGTTATTGCAGAGGGAAATCTGAAGGTGATGTTGACCAGAAGTGGTGGTCTCAGTCACCATGAAGCAGTCGTGGAGTCAACTCAGTTTGCTCTTCTTTCTCCTCCTTTTCTACGCTCCCGCTGTGGCCGCATCACCTCAGTTTTCTTCTTTACAGTCAGGTAAGCCATACGAGCTGCCAACCACGTCACTTGTACAGTTGTTTTATATGGCTGTTACCAAGTATAGCAACGGTACATCATCTAATACCATACTCTCCTCTATCCCAGACTATCCTGCCTTGCTCCTCCAAGCTCTAAGAGCATTGGTGTCGGGTCCACTGCGTGGCCATAACCTCCTGCTGGTCACCGACGACCACAGCCAGCGTCTGCTTGACGTGGGTCCGGTGGTGGCAGTGGCCGCAGCTTCCTTTACGCCCGTCTTCCTTGCCACGAAACACTCTCTCCTCCACACCTCCCGTCCCGCCCACCATACCAAAGGCTCCCTTCTCACCGCAGTCATCCTTTTCCACCACGACCCCACCGCCTTCCTCCTCCTTCTGGCAGACAACAGACACTGGAACCCCAACTACCTCGTTCTTTTCTGCCTGAACCAGCACCTCAACACCACGTCCTTGCTCGCTCAGACGGTCGTCCAGCGTTCACAGTTCATCTTGCTCCTGCAGCCAGCAGTCAAGGCTGGCCAGCTCCGCCTCAACGCCTACACCAGCCTGCCCACCCAACACTCTGCACAAGGCCGCCCGCTCACCAAGGCGCCCCTCGGCGTCTGGACTCCCCAGAGGTTTAGCAAACGTCTCTCGCTCTTCCCGCCAAGATTCCTTGATTTTGGAGGCAAGGTGTTCCGGGTGGGAACTATTTGTACAGATAATCCTTTTGTATACAAAAAGAACGGTAAATGTGTAGGAATGAACCTGGATACACTACGGATCATTGGGGATAAACTAAATTTTTCACATATACTTATTGAAAGAGATATTATAATATGGGGAATCAAAGTCAAAGGGAAGTGGGAAGGACTGATTGGTGCTTTGCTTACTGGAGAGTCAGATATGGCAATCAATTCGCTAATTATCACCCATGACAGGACTTCTAGTTTTGACTTCACATATCCATACTTTGAGTTCGGTTATGGAGTTCTAGCTGGTGTGCCGCCTCCTGTCCCTCGCTGGAAGAACGTCGTGTACCCTTTTTCCACTCGTATGTGGATCCTTGTGTTGGTTACAGCAATGGTGTCGTGCACAGTCTTGGCAGTCCTTCTGTACCAGTTCCATTACATCACTGACCTTCTCGGCTACTCTCTCCAGGTAACGTGTTTTAGTTCTTGAACGTCCATCATTAGTAAAGGGTGTAGTGATACTCTTTAACTTGGCCTAAAATTGCCATCTCTCCATCTCGAATGTTGAAGTGCAACTTAAATATGACGCTAGCCATGAAAAAGTGTTACGACACAGATGTAATGCTAAAACATTGCCTCATTCTGCCACTGACCTAGTGAAATATGCTGCAAAAGGACGATAATCTGAGCCAGGTTAGAGTAAAAAGAGTATGGCATCTTCATCGTCTTTACCTATTCTTTGTTGCTGTTAATCATGTCAGTAGATTTGTTTTCACATTTCGTGTGCGGTCACCAAAATCCTCATTCATTATAAAATACTGTGGGATAAACCACATAAGTGATGGTTGCAAATAGAATTTATAGTTTGTGCCTCAAACAATATAAAAATGTAAAATATACTGGTCGTCCGTGTTCTTAAGATAGAAATTGTGAAGGTGTGGTTCAGCCCCGAATTTATGAAAGATGCAATATTTTTGGCACATATGATGAGAGTAAAGAGTGACTGGGATATCTGCTTTGTTGCTGGGTGCACAGTGCAACGCGGCATACTGGCTAACCACATCTAATGGTCGTCGCTTCTGTATGTTAGGCTACTTTGAAAAACTGAGGCTTGTCACATGCCTTAGCCCTCAAAGTTCAACGAATGGGAGTGTCAAACTAAGCTGATCCCTTTCAGGTCGTAGGAACACGAAGTTAAAAACCAAATCTAGTCTGGAACAGTTAGGCGCAGGAGGCTGACCAACTCTTCCTACACTGAGAGGCGAAATAAATGGCTTCTTGTAGACAGCAAGATCATAAAGTACGTTGGGTGGTAACCATAAAACCAAATGACGCCTGGTGGTATAGTGGGCTAAGGCGTTCCAGTCAGATGTAGCTCACAAGGGTTTCAGTCCGTAGGATGGCTGGGGTTTGTTACTCGTGTGTGTGTGAGAGAGAGAAAGAGAGAGAGAGAGAGGGAGAGAGAGAGACAGACAGAGAGAGAGAGAGAGAGAGAGAGAGGGGGGGTAAATATGTGCACAGGAAGGGTGTAAAGAAACTTTTTCAAAGTGCAGTTTTCTAAAAGTTATGGGAACAGCCCTGTTTCTAGCGGTCAGTTCGGAAGAAAGCGCTACAAGCAGATGGGAGAGAGGTTTTAGGCTACTAGTACAGAATGGAATGTGGGCCATTTTTTTCAGCGCAGTATTAACCCTTCAGTAGGATGACGTACTACACCCTTTTTACTTTAACTTGGCCTAAAATTGCCATTCCTCCATCCTGCGTACTAAGTTTTAGCAACAGAGCAACACTAGCATATGACGCCAGTCATGAAGTGCAATGGAAAGTATGTAGAATCAACAGTGTTTAATTTTGTCACTAAGCTACCTGAAATAAGCTGCAAAAGGACGAAAATCTGACCCAAGTTAGTGTACTACGGTAATACACTTGTCGTAATAGTTGTAGTCCAAGGTTAATCTGAAACGTGAACCCGGTGGATTGCAGGCTAAGTTCCTCTTCTCCGGCAGTCTACCATTCCTCTGTCGGGAGGAAGGTGACGGATGTTTGTAAAACTGGGGAGCAGTGATGCCCGGCTCTATCGGTGCCATCACGCGAAGGCGTCCCTCTGCCACACCACGACGTCTTTCGTTTTAAAGTCATTGCTGCCAGAAGAATTTGTTGGGTATAAGAGAACTTTGCTTGGCAGTCAATAGAAACTCTATCCCTCACACCCACTACGAAATATCTCATGGAACCTAAATACAATTGTCATGCAGCTAAAAAAAAAGGAAAAAAAAAAAAGATAAAATAAGTAAATAATCGCACAGCGAAGTTGTTAATGTCTGTAAATGACACACACAAATACTAGATGACGCAGCAAGTCGGTCTGCTTTACTTACAGTGATAATGGGAAGATAAGCCAAAGCAAGTTACATTATTCCACGTCGATATAATCCACATCAATAACTAAAATCAGTCTCCAGGCATGACATAATACATTGATGCCCCCAGCAAGAAATGCTGTATTTGAGTGGGCCACCACTGTCACGATACACATTCCCGCTGCCTGGACTTCCAGTGCCTTCAGTTGTGAATAACTGCATACGTATAGTCTGACTGGGCCACAGCAGGAATCCGTTAAAGGCAACACATTCACTGCGGCTCCATGCCAGTGGTTTCCCCCAGTTATTTTGTCATTAACCCATTCTTTCACAACCACCTTCACAAAGACCCCGCCCCCACCTGACTGAAAATCAACAATAACTTGCATCTTTAAAACAGAGATCTTAAGATTAATGGAAATATTTCCCAATGAAAAATATGTTTAACAACTCACTCATATTTTTTCTCCCAGTGGTATACAGAACATAACTGCCAACCTGAAGATGCTTATGTGAGAAAAGACATCAGTGTATCTCCTCTTTTCATATAGGATAAAAAAAAAATAATAATAATAATAATGAACTAGGGAAAACACTTTTGAGAGTGAACGACTAATTGGCATTCAAGACAGCAAGATTAAACTCATCATACAAGTATCTCATATGCATTAATCCTTCATCAAAATTCTCCTACTTTTTTTGTACTTCCTGGTTTACGCTTAATTCAGGAACTGCGCATCGCTTCATTAACATTTAATATCCTATACAAACCCCGGAGAGTGTGGTAAAATTCTTCCTTTACGAACATCTATAGACTTTGTTGTACGGATGCTTTGTTACAGGAACAGGGAAGAGAGTTTAAAGCAAGTTACAGATGCATTTTGAATGCGCTGGGAGCACTCAAGAGAGCGCGTACCTCCGCCAACACCTATACTAGCCAGCTTAGAACACCACCAAAATTTAATAAACTCTTCCCGGCCCATGACCCATATATTTACAAAGTTCCACAGAAATTCATCAATAACTTTTTGAGACATCTCGTGGATAAACACAAACAAGCAAATAAACAGACGGACAAACAGGGGTGCGTACATAATCTACCACTCCGACTTCGTTGGCGGAGGTTATAAACAGCAAGTAGACCAAAGAATCTCATCCCTCATGCCACTCACAGACTTCACTGGGTCAGAACACCATACTCATTACCAGAAACACGTGCAGTATACATTCTGCGTTTAGGTTTCCCCTTCCTCTGTACCAGAACAAGATCTAAAGTCTCTTGTATTTAGATCTTGTACAAGATATTCACTCTCTACAGTCAATAAGAAACGCAAAGACTTAACTGCTGGATCATTATTTCATTTCAGACATTACCATTCTTGAATTAAAGTTATTCAAGATAATTTCATCACTTGGTGTTTGTGTGTGGCACAGATGTGCTCTGTGTTGCTGAACCAGCCCATGCCTGGGGAAGTGGTGTCGGCGTGGTGGGCGCGAGTGTGGCTGGTGGTGTGGTGGGTGGCGGTGGATATCCTGGCGGCGGCGTACATGAGTAACCTTATGTCTGTGCTCACCGTGCCTGTCTACCCCTACCGTATCCAGACAGTGGATGAACTAGCCGCATCTGACAAAATGTAAGGACACACTCACGCTACTTTCTCTTGGTCCACACATAAACACATGGTTGCTTGGCCCTGTGTCGTTTCGTTTGCGACTCCTGATAATATATTGCTTGCAACACACAGACGGTATACAGATGTCCATAAAAGGAGATAACAATTTCCCTTTATCGTGGTTGTAAGACACTGGGTACTCTGTATTCTTTTTTCATAAAAATTGATATTAAAAATACTTAGACTGTGCTAAACAGTTGCTACTAAGTGATACTTCAGAAGCACAAACAGTTCCTAGTAGGCTATCATATTAATAGTAAGCTATCATATTACTAAAGCATTGATATTTGGTAATGAACAGTGTAGTCAACATTCAAGGTCCATCTTACCTCTTGTGAAATCTGCTCAGTGTTCCAGAACAGTAGTAGGATATAAATCAATCACGAATCAGAAAATATGAAATAGAGGTTCTGTTCCAGCAAGCCCACGAGAACAATTAATATACTGCATGTGGTTGAGGTATCCTTTGTATAGCACATGGTAGAGCATGTCACCAGAACTGGGTTATTTTGGAGACTTACAGTACCGAGGTACACACTGCATGTGGTTGAGGTATCCTTTGTATAGCACATGGTAGATCATGGCACCAGAACTGGGTTATTTTGGAGACTTACAGTACCGAGGTACACGTCACCAAAAACGTATGACAAAATAACGATTCACAGCAAGTAATTGCTCAAAATACTCCGCCATATCTGAAAATTGCAAAAAAGCACCTAATTGAGCACCAAAACTGGGCTATATTGAAGCCTATTAAAGCTACGGCAGGCCTATGCCTATTAAAGCTACGGCAGGCCTGTGCATATTAAAGCTACGGCAGGCCTATACATATTAAAGTTACGGCAGGCCTATGCATATTAAAGCTACGGCAGGCCTATGCATATTAAAGCTACGGCAGCCCTGCGCATATCTTGGAAAGTTTATGGAAAGGAAATATAGGTGTTAATGGATTTTTCTCAAAATTTGCCGTCATATTGTTGATTGAAGGGATCACCGAACTGAGCGCTAAAACCAGGTTACCCCGAGAATCATTAAAGCTACACCAACCTACACACCTCTTTAGAAAGTTGTCGGAAGTGTAATGGGTGTTACTTAAGTATCATCTCAATATTTTCCACTATACTGCAGCAAGCAGCTAAAAAGGGGCCACATAGAACACCAAAAGAGGAGCATCTCGGAAATCATTAGAGCTTCGACAAGCCTGCGTACATCGATGGAAAGTCAAAATAAAGTCCGCAGACTTAGATAATAATAGTATCTGTTATCCTAATCGATTACAGATTTTCATATGATCGTAATCGAAAATGATTACATTTATATTATTTGCAAAGCAATCGCAATCGCAACTGATTACGTTCGAAGAGTAAACGTAATCGTAACTGATTACAGTCATATTATTTGCAATGCAATCGCAGTCGTAATTGATTTCGTTCGAAAAGTAACCGTGGTCATGAATACTTTTACGATTACATTGGCACCTCTTCAAATATATATTTTGCATCTCTGTAAAAAGTTTTATTTCAGTCTACAGTTCATACTCATGAAACTGATCTAAACTGTGTGTGTTCTTTTTAGTATTAGTCTAATTTTGTACACCCTACCGTGTTGGGCAGTATGATGCCAGATAATAACAACAAGTAAAACAATGTCCAAATATATAATAATAATATTCATGCTTTACCAATGATAAAATGAATATGGACGACACTGTACAAGTCTAGCCCTACGTACCGGAGTGAGTGATGATTTGACTTAAGCAAACAACCGACACAGTTCGCCGATCTTGCTTGTTCCGTTCTAACCACGGCAGCGTCGTTGGCAGCTGTGTCGGCTGGACTGCTGGAGTTTTCCACAAACTTTGTCTGAAGTGACACACATTGCTTTGTTCCAGATTTTAATCACCAGCCTGAACCTTTGAAGTACAGTTTCGCGTTCGAGCGGAGGGAAACGAAAATAAAGGCGGGAAACTGTAATAAGTAGCGTCAACAAAACTCCCACTTCATGTCAGTAGTCAGTACGATGCAGCTGTCATTTTAGAGATAGTAAGAAAGTAAAGCGATCTGGTTGAATAAGAGAAAAAGAAGAAGAAGAAGAAAAGAAGACTTGTACAGGATAAGGAAACAAATGTATGGTCAAATTAATGAGCTTGCAGCAGGTCTTAGTAACGTTGAACCCGTCAACCCTGCTTCAGGCAGAAAACATTCTCCAGCAAGAGTTAAAATGCTAAGAGGGAACTTGGGTCTTACAAAACTGAAGCCATATATCAAAGATATTATCATTCAGCTAAGAATGGATGATGATACACAGTATTATGGGGACGACTTCTATCTGTAATGGTGTTGAGATATAAGAAGATATTTTTTGGTAAACTATTTTGCAGGCTGGAAGTTGAATCAGTCCCCTTACGAGACCAAATTTTAATGAAATTTCGTAAAGTCTGCCAGACTTACTGTATTCTTCACTTGGCTAAACAATTTGACTGTAGTAGAGCAACTGAAAATTTCGATTACATTAATGCATCTCTTCGTCTGCTGTTTGAAGACTGCATATAAGCAATTCCTACAAGAAAAATGAAATAACCATCTCTTGCCAGATCTTTACTTTATATCATTTACTTTTAAAAACTGTAGAATGGTTACAGACTGCACACACTGAAAATGCCAATGCATGCAGGATGTCTGCTCAAAGGCTAACATTCAAGAGCATCGGGAAGAGTAAGAACTCAAAGTTCCGTTTTAGGGTGCACCAAATGACTTATTCAGTAATGTTAGTATTTTGTAAAGCAGTTGCAAAAATATCAGGAATTATTTCATTCCATTGCTGTGTACTTCGTTTTATTAATATTGTTTTTTTTTTTTCTTTTTATTAAACAGTCCCTGAAAAAGTCTCAAACACTGTTCTTCCATTCCACAGTAAAGAATCGTTTAGTATCAACTGCTGGGGGCTTCATATCGCTCTCTGATTATAAGTTGGAAACTTCGTACATACCAAGGATTCATATGCCAACGCTTCTTGAACACTATATATATATATATATATATATACCTAGGCTGCTTCATCCAGTGAAAGGGAAGTAGCCGAGACAGGACGACACACTCCCAATTTACTCATCCACTCAAACACATTCATTCGCATCTTATATATATATATATATATATATATACCTAAGTGCTTCCCCCAATGAAAGGGAGGTAGGCGAGAGAGGATGACACACTCCCAATTTAGTCATCCACTCAAACACATTCATTCGCATTCATTCGCATCTCATATATATATATATATATATATATATATATATATATATATATATATATATATATATCAGATTACAGGTTTCCTCCATTCAAAAAAATCTGTGACAGTTGGACTTGAACTGCTGTAGATTTAAGTTTGTGGGGGAACTAATCTGGAGAAGCCAGTTTCAAAGAGAAGCAGTGTGGAGAATAAAGAAAATCTGATGTGCACAAGTTCTGCAATATGGCAGTGTGTCAGTCACGTCATGGGCGCTACCGAATGCCCGTGTAGCACGGGCGAAGGCGTGGAGAGGTGGGTGGCACGATGGATGCAACTTTGAGTATTTGCCATGAAAGTATCTATAAAATAATGCAAGGAATACAACATTCCTTCATAGTTGTAGGAGAGGTAGTTTATTTGTAACTGCTAGGTTATTAATAATCTTTATAGGTTTGTTTTGATTTTTGCCAATTTGCTTTAATGCATCCTCCCCACATCCACTCTACGAGGATGAGCAATATTTGAGCCGAGGGCGACATGACTCTTGTAAATTATAGCCAACTGCTTGTCAGTGATGAAGCTGCGGATTCTCTACAATAATCGATGTTTCTCTGAGGCTATTTTACCAGGTGATTTTATATGAGAGGTTCGTTCAACTGAGGGTATGGTTAAGTGAAATACCAAGTATTTCAATTCTTTTAGAGACAAATTCTTGTTACACTGAATGTAACTTAGGCAATATCTGTCTACTAGTAAACTGGATATATCTAGTTTTCTTATCATTAAATGAGACAATGTTATTTTGTCCCCATTCGGTGATCTTAGAGGAGTCTTGATGTATGGAGCTTGCTGTACTAAACTGGGAGTTGGAGATATCAAACTTTGTGAATGAGTGTTTAAGTGTGAAGGAACTGTGATGCATTGAGCCATCTGCATATGAATGAATGGGATTGTGGGTGACAGACAAGTGATCATTAACCAGCCCCGTCCCGTCGACGTATGGGTACGTTGCAAAGATTTGCATTTGCCAGTCCCGGCGACGTACCAGTACGTCGTGCAATTGCAAGGTCCCTAATTTGCACAATTTTCAATTTTCGTGCGTCATTTTTCATATGTATACACGGGACACCTTCTTCTATTCCTCTTCAAGATGCCAAGCAGGGACAATGCCTTACACTGCATAACCTCCCCCCTCCCCCCATCATGCCATTGTCTTGGCAAAGGACCTGTTACCAGTGACCTGGCTAGTAAAGATTTTCAGGGCCAGAGTGATTCCCCAATCGATGACAATGTGGAGGACAATGTTTACATAGCATTAGAAGAAGAAACAGCCAGAAATAATGGTCAGGTAATGTGGCAAAAAAAGGTCAGGTATGGTGATTAGTTAGTGAGTGAAACAATGCTTATAATGCCTTTATTACTGCTTGAAAACCAATATACTCTAATACTACACATACATTCGTACCAAATAAATAAATAAATACCGTTTATGAGTGGATAAAATAGTTACCCTCCCATAGAACTCGTTTTCTTTGGTGCCAGCATGTTAGAAATCCCAGTCAGGTAAGGAGGAACTCCTACCTGGATTGGGTATTTTTAACCCCAGGTGAGCGATTTCTATATGAATTTTCGATGTTCTCACCAAAAGCGAAGGTTTTAGCCAAAAAAAAAAAAAAATTTGAAAATACCTCGGGACTGGGGGATGTTGGAGGTGCGGAAAACCTCAGGACGTGACGGGTTAATATGAATTAGGAGCAGAGTTGGTGCTAGGACTGATCCTTGTGGTGTGCTGGCATTAATTAAGTGGAAACTGGAACATACATTATCTACTTTTATTCCTATCCCTCTGTTGCTGAGATATGAGGAAATCAGTGGGACAAAAGGTGATCGGCCAGAGCATAGGGAGTTTGGATAGAAGGAAACGGTGCCACGCAGTCAAAATGTTTAGAAATGTTAAGGGCTACTGCATGGGTTTCTCCATGTTGGTCAGGTGACTGATGGATGGTGTGAGTCAAGACAAGGAGTATATCAAAAGTGGATATTTCGTGGCGAAAACCATAATGTCTGTCACTAATTAAGTTGTTGGACTCAAGATGTTTAACAATGTGCTAATTAATGTCTCAAATACTTTACCAAGAGAAGATGTGATGGTTATGAGTCTGTATTCAGAAGGATCAAAGGAACTTCCTTTCTTGGGAACTGGGTGGATATTTGTTTCCCTTCAAGTATTAGGGAATGAAAAAGTCCGTATGCATGGTATGAATAATTTAGCTACAACAGGAGCAAGTTCTGGGGAACACTTTTTCAAAACTATTGGAGGAATTGCATCTAGACCTGGAGCTTTGTTGGCTGGTAAATTGTCTAGGATGGATTTTACGTATTTGGTCTATATGTTTAGAGCAGCAATTTTGTCAGTCAAGTTCTAGTACTGCGACGTTCTGACTGACTTCCTCTAAGGTAGAATTTCTGGTAAACGTATTAGCAAGGATGTTCGCCTTTCCGCAAGGGTCATTTAAAGTGTTTCCATCTGAAGATTTTAGTGGAGGAATGGGTGATGACTTGTTAAAGTTATTATTGAAAGAACTGAGAGCTGACCAGTATATTCTTTTGTCTGAATGCTTGGTTGTGAAGAAAGTTTGATTTGGCGAGATTAATTACTGCTTTTGCATGGTTTCTAGCAATTTTAAACTGACTGAGGGATTCGGTAATATATGACTTCAAGTAAGAGTTATATGCTAAAGACTTTCGGGTCCTTGCTTTAGCACAATTGCTGTCAACTTTTCTGGGAAGTCCGATCTTTTAGTAAATTGTTAACAGGGTATGAACAGTTCCATACCAGCTTGTTTTAAGTCAGTGTGGGACTGGGTAGAATTGATATCAGTGGAGAAGAATGAATGCCACGGAATATCAGCTAGATAATTTCTGAATGCATTCCAGTCTGCCCTATCAAAGTGCCATCTGGTCACCCTGACTGGTTCAGAACGGGGAAGTTTAGGGCAACTACCTAATGAGGCTCTGATGATATTGTGGTTGGAGGATCGAAGTGATAACAGTACCTCTATCCTGCATTGATCGGGATTATTTGTCATAAGTACGTCCAAGAGATAGATGCTATCGTCAGGATTATGTGGTATTCTAGTTAGCTGTTTTATCAACTGCGTGAGATAAAACGAGTGTGCAAACAGCTGTCATTCTAGATCAGTATCGTCAGTCCTGGCACAATGCAATAATCATTCAACATTACGGACGTTAAAATCACCCAAAACGGTAATTATAATGGTATGGGTGAGGATATGGTTGGTCAACTGTGTGAATATGGAGTCAAGTACGCAGGGTTCTAATGAAGCATTGGGGGAGCGATAAACTATACAGATATTCCTGGCTATATTTAGGCAATTTAGTTTGTACAAGGTAAGGCAGTGGATGTTGGAGCGACCCTAATGAGAGAGGGCAGTGTTTGGAAACTCCCTGGGATGTTGTTTGCAGATAATGAAATATTAAGTGAAGCCTAAGAGGAACTGCAAGGCCTCATGAATGAGTTTGGGAGAGTGTGTAAGAAACGGAATCTACAGGTGAATGTAGAGAAGAGTAAAGTTATGGTCTTGAAGCCACTGAAGGTAGCCTACAGTGAGGCTGGATGAGGGAGATATGCGTTTAAGTACTTGGGTAATGTGATGAGTGAGCATGGAAGTTTAAAGGGTGAAGTGCTTGAAAGGGTACAACAGGGAAGAAAGTTTGTTGGTTCTTTGAAAGCAGTGATAAGAAACGAGGAAGTGAGCATGGAGGTAAAAAAGTCGCTGCATGACAGTATTGTGATAACAATTTTAACGTATGGATGTGAAGCTTGGACCTTGCTGGAAGGACACAAGTCAAGAGTGTGAGCAGTGGAAATGAGTTATTTGAGAGGAGCACGTGAAATTATGTGGCGAGACAGACTGGCAAATGAAGAAGTGAAAGAGCGTTGTGGTGTGGATGTAGATGTGATAGAACGCGTTAGGAGAAATCCACAGAGGTGGTTTGGCCATGTGGAGAATATGGAGAGCAAGAGACTAACGAGGAGTGTGTATGCGAGTGAGGTGGAGGGGGGTAGAGGGAGGGGGAGGCCGAAGATGAGATGGAGGGATGAAGTGGAGAGGTATATGAGAGAGGGGTGTGTGAGCTGGGAGCAGGGCAGTGAAATGGTGTTGGACATGGCGACATGAAGGCGATTTGTTTATGGCCACCCCTTACGGGAATGGGGCGTCTGGCAATAGATGGACAGATAGATAGTTTGTATGCTGAGTAATCAAAATTAGTAGAAGTGAAGTTCAAGATTGTCTATCTATCTATCTATTGCCAGACGCCTCAATCCCGTTTGGGGTGGCCACAAACAAATCGCCTCCAAGTCGCCCTGTCCCCCGCCATTTCACTGCCCTGCTCCCAACTCACACCCCCCTCTCTCATATACCTCTCCACCCCATCCCTCCATCTCATCCTCGGTCTCCGATCCTCCCTCACCACCCTCCACCTCACTATACACTCTCTTCGTCAATCTTTCACCCTCCATCCTCTCCCACATGGCCAGAGCCACCTCAGTGTGTTCCTCACTACGCTTCCTATCACCTCCACATCCACACCCCATCGCTCCATTACATACGCATTCGTCAGCCTGTCTCTCCCAGTGACTCCACTAGCTCCTCGAAAATAACTCATTTCCACTGCTCTCTCTATTTACTTTTGTCATTGCAATAAGGTCCTAGCTTCACTTCCAGCTACGTTAGAGTTATTATCACAATACTGTCATGTAGTAACTTTTTACTTCCATGCTCACTTCCTGTTTCTTATCACTGCTTTTAAGGAACCAGCAACCTTTCTTCCTGCTGTACCCCTTTCAAGCACTTCATCCTCCAAACCTCCATCCTTACTCATCACACTACCCAAATACTTAAACGTACTCACATTTTCCAATTCCTCACCATCCAACCTCGCTGTACATTCACTGACTTCACCTCTCTCAAAGACCATCACTTTACTCTTCCCTACATTCACCTTTAGGTTCCGTTTCTTACACACTCTCTCAAACTCATCCACCAAGCCTTGCAGCTCCCCTTCGTCTTCACTCAACAACACAGTATCATCTGCAAACAACAGTACAGGGAGTTTCCAAACACTATCCTCTCTCACCAGGGCCACTCCAACATCCACTACCCTACCTTGTACCTCTTTTATTACCCCATCCATGTACAGATTGAACAACCATGGAGACATGACACATCCCTGTTTCAAACCAACTTTCACAGAGAAAAATTCACTTAGTTCACCATCCACACGCACTGCAGCCTTCGCACCATCGTACATACTCTTCACAGCATTCAACAACTTCCCATCTACTCCATATATTCTTAACACTTTCCACAATCCTTGTCTATCCACCCTGTCATATGCTTTCTCCAAATCCATGAAAGCCGCATACAACTTCTTTCCCTTCTCTAGAAACTTTTCCACTAAAGATCTAAGAATGAATAACTGACCTACACAACCTCTTCCCTTCCTAAAGCCTCCCTGTTCTTCTCCAACTAATTTCTCTGTTCTTTCTCTAACTCTGTCTATAAGTAACCTACCATACACTTTTCCTATTATACTAAGAAGACAAATGCCCCTATGATTACCACACACTTCTTTTTCCCCTTTTCCTTTGTACAAGGGAATAATTATACCTGACTTCCAATCCTCCGGGACTCTACCTTCCTCCCAGGCCAATCTGCACATCTTCCACATCCATTCTACTACTATCTCTCCCCCATGCTTCAGCATTTCACCACACACTCCATCAATTCCTGGGGCTTTCCCCGATTGAACTTTCTTCATTGCTTCCACAACTTCCATCCTACTGATTTCTTCCTGTCTTCTCACCTCCCTCCTTCTCCCAGCCATTCCCCAGCCACTTATACTCGCATTACTTCCATCCTCCACGTTCAACAATTCCTTAAAGTGTTCTCTCCATCTGCTCACTTTTTCTCCCTTCTCCACTAGTAATCAACCATTTTTATCTTTCACTCCCCTGCTAACTTCACTTCCACCCTGTCTTACTCTTTTCACTTCTCTCCAGAACATTTTCTTACAGTCCCTCCACTTTACACTCAAATTCCTTCCAAATTCCTCATCCACTCTCTTCTTACTCTCTCTTACTAATCTTTTCACCTCTCTCTTCCTTTCCATATAACTCTCTCTTCCGCCTCTCAACTTCTTCCACGCCCCTATTTCTCATCCATTCATTGTATGCTTTCTTCTTTTGTGCCACAGCCTGTTTCACCTCTTCAGTCCACCACGCTGTTCCTTGCACCCCCCTCCGTCTTCTCTTCCTTCCACACACCACATCACATGCTGCACATATTTCTTCTGTAAATATCTTACACACACCTTCCACGTCTCCCATCTGCTCCAATTCATATTTGCCCAATCGTTCCTCCACTTCTCTCTTATACTCTGCCTTTTTCTCATCCTCTTGTAACCTTTCCACTCTCCTTGCAACTACTCCTTCCTCTCGTCTTTCCCTTCTTCTATTCCTCCATCTTACTTGCAACCTAATTCTGGCCACCACCAAGTAGTGGTCAGAAAGTCCACTCCCCCAACCTCTATACACTCTTGCATCCTTTACACATCTTCGCATCCTTTCATCCACACACACATAATCAATCATTGCCTTCCTTTCATTCAGTTCACCACCCACCCTTCTCATCACTCGCCATGTATACCTGTGGATCATTTTATGCCTGAAGAGGGTATTGGCTATTACCAACCCCCTCCCAGCACAAATGTCCACTAGCGCACTCCCATTCTCATCTATCTCAGCAGGCACACCCCACTCACCAACTATTCCATCCACCTTCACATTACCAACTTTACCATTCATATCACCAATCAAAAACACTCTCTCACTCCTTCCAAACTTTTCCATGCACACTTCCACATTTGTCCAGAACTCTTCTCTCACTCTTCTAGCACGATCTTGCGTTGGCGCATACACACACACAATCGCCCACATTTGTATCTGCTACATATTCAGATTTAATAACAAGTGCCACCCTTGTTACGAAAGTTTGTGAGGAGATGGTAACGAAGAAAACTAAGTAGGGAGAAGTCAGTAGAGGGAGAGATTTGGGTTTCTGTGAGGAACTGGGTTATAGAGGATACAGACTGAAGTAAGAAGTGAACAGCATTCAGATTGGTACTAAGACCACGGATGTTGGTCAGTCCTCACTTCTTCCCTGACTAGCATGATCTGTGATTGCAATGACCACTTCCGGCACAGTGGATAGCCCTGTGCTGCCAGCCCTACCCTGCCGGTGGTGACAAACAAACATCAAAGGACACTGCTAGATGATCAACCAGTGGGGAACAAGATGGAGTTCCCAACTGCAATACACTGGCACTGGATGAATGTAACAGTGCATGTCCAGGTGATATACATGTACTTGGTGTTGCTGGAACTAGCGTATCCACATAAACGATACGGGATACTGGATACCAGCACACAGGCATTGGTCACATGCAGGGCCACTGCATTCCATAAGAGTAGCACCAGGCACAGGCAGGAGTGACAAAGCTCACACAGGCGGTACAGGCCACATGCAGCAGTCACGCAGACCATATAAACGATACCACACAAGCGGTACTGGCCACATGCAGGATTCATGCAGACCACACAAGCGGTACTGGCCACATGCAGCATTCATGCAGACCACACAAGCGGTACTGGCCATATGCAGCATTCATGCAGACCACACAAGCGGTACTGGCCACATGCAGCAGTCACGCAGACCACATAAGCGGTACTGGTCACATGCAGCAGTCATGCAGACCACATAAGCGGTACTGGCCACATGCAGCAGTCACACAGACCACACAAGCAGTACTGGCCACGTGCAGCAGTCACGCAGACCACACAAGCGGTACTGGCCACGTGCAGCAGTCATGCGGACCACATAAGCGATACCACACAGGCGGTACTGGCCACATGCAGCAGTCACACAGACCAAATAAGCGGTACTGGCCACATGCAGCAGTCACGCAGACCACACAAGTGGTACTGGTCACGGGCAAGTATGGCGTGACCCATACATGCATGACGTCATATATAAAAGCAGTAACAATACAAACATTCTTCAGAGCCTGTTATGACAAACTGATGTGTCCATGTTCACAATGCATAAATTCCAAGAATTGTATACAATAAGTAAATCACGGTAGTCTATAAATCCTGCCCACAATATTATTAACAACACACACACTTACAGGGTAGTAGGTGACCATCTCGGTCAGAGATGTGGGGCCAAGTGGCCAACCATACAACGATCCTGAGCAATATGGATCACTGTTCAAAACAATGCATGCACAAAAGATGCTTTAGCTGCAGAGAACAAACCATCAAACAAAACAGGATCATTAAAGTGGAATATAAACCCTTTATGTCAATGTACCAAAAATGAAACAGAAAATAAACAAAAAAGGCAAATTTATGTCTGAATGTGTAAAGACAGTGCAAGATAGTAAATATCAGCATGTCTCGGGTGCAATGCAGAGCTCATGGTAAAGTTTATCTAAGAGTTCTATACTTTCCAAAGTAAAATACATACCTAACGATAGCCTCGACTAAAGCAATCATTAATTATAAGACAGCCTGCCAATAAACCTAAACTAACCAAACCAAATCACCCTAGCTGACTAATCTAGACTAATGCTGTACCTAACCTAAGGAAATCAAGTGTTGATCCAACTAACACAGACTGCCGCTATAGACCTAACCATATCAAGTTCTGACCTGACCTTACTATCGCTTTGTCAGTGAACAAAACCCACTGGAACCTATACAACCTTAAATAATAGTAAATAAAGCTTCGGCTGGGTAGTGAGCTCACAGGGTACATTCAGCGGTGTGACAGTGAACATACTGTACTATAGAAAAAAATTAAATTAAGAGCAAGAAGCAGAAAAGATAATTGATACTACAGGATCTGCTATATTGATAGAGTTATTATTTAACTTAGGTTTTTCTTTCAAATTTATCTTTTATATACTGAATTCTAGTGTGCTGTCTATGGCCCGCAGTCTTGGGTTAGGAAGCTCCCTACCATCTCTTCTTAAGCGATTTATTTTGCTTATATGGTACTATCGTCTTTGTGTTGGTTAAATAATTTTAATATTGCCATACTCAGCATATGTAAGGTACAAAATGACATTAACAGAATAAATAAATAAATATATATATATATATATATATATATATATATATACATATAGATAGATAGATAGATAGATATAGATAGATAGATAGATGAGGAAGAAGTCCTAGGGAGCCTCTGTACTGAAAGAGAATATGACATTATATGATGACAAAACCACAGTACAGTTCTTATCTGATGATACAGCGCAGTATTTCAATCTTTGCAAGGGAAAAAAAAGGTTGCATAAACAAACTTTATTTCCGCCACAGATCATTTAATATTACCATAAAATAATGAAAAGATATTAACCCACCCCATCCCAACCACTTTTCTACCATTGACTCCCCCCAATCCCGACCATTTTAGGATTTTTTTTTTTTTTTTTTGCTCAAACCTTCGCTTTTTGTGAGAAACATCGAAAATTCATAGAGAAATCGTTCACCTGAGGTTTAAAATACTCGATACAGGTAGGAGTACCTCCTTACCTTACTGGGTTTTCTATCAGGCTGGCACCAAAGAAAACGAGTTCTATGGGAGGATAACTATTTCACCCCACTCATAAACGGTATTTATTTATTTACTTGGTACGAATTTATATGTAGTACGAGAGTATATTGGTTTTCAAGCAGTAATATAGGCATTATAAGCATTGTGTCACTCACTAATACCTGACCTTTTTTTGCCACATTACCTGATCATCATTTCTAACTTTCTTCCTCTAATGCTATGTAAAGTTTGTCCTCCACATTGTCATTGATTGGGGAATCACTCTGGCCCTGAATTTCGTACCATGGCATGACATGGCTATACTGGCCAGGTCACTGATAACAGGTGAATTGCTGAGACAATGACATGCAGTGGGGGGGAGGAGTTCATGCTGGGTAAGGCACTGTCCCTGCCTGGCATCTAGTAGAGGAAGGTGTCACGTGTATACGTACCAAAAATCACTCGCGAAAATTGAAAATTATGCAAATTAGGGACCTTGCAAATTTTTCGCGTTTATGTACGTTGATGGGATTGGCAGAGACAAACATGTGTGGACGTTAAAGAACGTCGACAGGATGCCACGGGTTAAGAAAAATTTTGCAGCCAAACCTGACAAGTTCGACACTATTACATAGCCTATGATTTCATCATCCTTTGTGTAATTTTAACGCACAGTTGCTGCATGTTTGATCACGAGCGTGATCTGCCTCAGTCCCCCCATTCTACCGTTATAGTAAAGTAAGTCGTTCTCTCTGTTATACTTTGCGGGATTTTCAGCTCTCTGTCCCCATGGCTTCATTTGCGCGTCCTTATTACAAGTTGTATCAAGCTCTCCTGGCCCCTATATAATGAGCTCAGTCTCAGCATCATTGCCACTTAGATCTGCTCCTCATTTTGTTCACATCTCTGTCCTCCCCTGTACAGATATTATTATTGTGAGTGCTCAAGAAATCTCCAACCATCTGGCAGCTGTGTGTGATTTGAGTATAACTGTTGTTGCATTTTTTCTTGTACTGTATAGCATAAGTTTAATTTGCAGGCCTAGTGAAGTTTTTGTAATTCGTGTGGGGTTCTTTATGTCAGTCATTTTTGATAATAGTTTGTATCTGTAATTATTTATCTGGCATTCACTGAGTATTATCTGGTATCTCATTTTATCAGGCCTGACTTAGATAAATTTATTCTTGCTAATTTCGTGTTAATAGAGGCTATTGCAGTTAACCATATATTTAACCTGTTTTTGCCATTACATTATCCTTATGAGTCCTGAATGTTTTGTTGTTAGTTTGAGCATTAAACTTTAACTTGTAATTTTACCTAACTCTTTTGTTTTGAACCTGGAACTTTACGGGACAGTAGTGATTTTTAGCATTCTCACTTAAAGTGTACGTTATCTTTCTCTGTTCTGTAACATAAATTTGGCGACCTCATATCAGGATATTCAGGATATTATCATAAGGATATTGCTTGATATTTTGTGACTGTTACTTATTCATGATGTCTACTATTACTACGCTTGATGAAGCCAAATATTTTTTGTCAAATGTGCAAACAGTGTGTGATATAGAAAACAGAACAAAGAATGAACTTAAGATTGTTGCTCAACAATTGGGATTTGTTGTTCGCTCTCATCATTCTAAAGATCAAACTGTTGACATGATTAATGAAAGCTTGTTTAATGTAACTCCTCCAAATGAGCAAACGCAGATTGAATTAGCTAAGTTACAGCTAGCCCTGCAGGAGGCCCGTGCTAGGGAGGCTGAGGCACAAGTTGAAATTGCTAGGATTCAGGCAGACCATGAGTATCGCATGAAACAAGGTGGAACTGGATCATCTAGCTCTAATGATTTTGATGTGGCTAAAAATGTTAAACTTGTCCCTCCTTTTAATGAATCTGATTTAACAAAGTATTTTCAGTTGTTTGAGAGGGTAGCTACAGGTTTTAATTGGCCTAAGGAGTATTGGCCAGTACTCCTTCAAACTGTTCTCACCGGTAAAGCTCAAGTAACTTATGCATCTTTGCCTCAGGATCAATCTGATAATTATGATGTAGTTAAGAGCTTGATTCTTAAGGCCTATGAGCTTGTTCCTGAAGCTTATAGAGTAAAATTTAGGACAACTTACAAGCAAGATAAGCAATCCCATGTTGAGTATGCAAAAATCAAAGAAGATCTGTTAGAGCAGTGGTTAAATTCTAAGAATGTGGATTCTGATTTTGGTAAATTTAAGCAGATGATTTTGCTGGAGGATTTCAAAAGGTGTATTAGTAAAGATGTAAGCCTATATCTTGATGAGAAAAGAATAGATAATTTGTCTGATGCTGCAGTTTTAGCTGATGAGTATGTTCTCACTCACAAGAGATATTCTAAAGAAAAAGGGAAAGCTGAGAGTAAGTACGTTGCCTCTACTCAGAGTACAGGTAACAGGAAAGAGAATAAGGATGATGTTTCTCAGGAAGTAAATACCAGCTTCACCTCTAGATTTCAGAAAAGTAAATGTACTTATTGTAGCAAGCTTGGTCATACCACGGAGAGATGTTTCAGGAGACAGCGTGATGTGAACAAAAAGGAGTCTTTAAATATTCAGTCAATTGGTCTAGTGTCCACTCTTGAGAGTTCCCAGAATTCTTTAACTGAGTTAACTGAACCTGCTTTGAGGGGTAACTTAAATTCTCATGATGGAGCTCCTCTTTTGAGCAGTAACGTGGGTGACACTCTCAAGAGTTCATGTGCTAATTTCCTGTCTGATGGTTTTGTCAGTCCTCTGGACAGTAATGACAGGAAATCAGTTAAAATATATCGTGATACAGGTGCTTGCCAATCCCTTATGCTGACCAGTGTTCTAGACTCTAATGTTAATTCCTCTGATGAAACTGTAATCTTACAAGGTGTAGGGAATAATTACTTCTCTGTCCCTCTGTGCAGAGTGAATTTAGAGTCTGGTTTTGTTAATGGTTCTGTTATGGTTGGGTTGGTTGAGACACTCCCAATGTCAGGTGTAACTTTCTTACTTGGAAATGATATTGGTGGAAGTCAAGTGTGTCCAGCTCCTCAGTTGTCTAGTGAGCCAGTGGCTGCGTCCCAGGATTGTGATGTCCCTGATGTGTTCCCTGCATGTGCTGTCACTAGGGCTAAGTCTAAAGTTACTGGTGATTTAGAGGATAATGATGATGATGTTATCCTAGCTGACACTTTTCTTGCTAATTTGGACCACTCACCAGATGAGGCAGTACCCCGTAGTGTTGATAATTTGTCTCGTCAAGAGTTGGTTGAGTTGCAGGTTGCTGACCCTGAGTTGAAAGGTCTAGCTAACTCTGCTTACAGTGAAGAAGAGTCAGCCGGTGCTTCTACTTGTTATTATGTAAAGTCAGGAGTACTTATGAGGAAGTGGAGACCCCCAACAGCATCAGCCGACTGTGAATGGGAGGTTGTACATCAAGTTGTCGTCCCTCGTGTTTGTAGGCAGGATATCATTCGAGTGGCTCATGATTCCAGTTTGGCAGGACACCTTCGAGTGAGGAAGACTGTGGCACGCATTTTGAAACACTTCTACTGGCCAGGTATCTTCAGGGATGTTTCCTGGTATTGTAAGTCTTGTCACACCTGTCAAGTTGTGGGGAAGTGTAATCAGACCGAAAAGGTTGCACCTCTAGTTCCCATTCCTCCTTTTGAGGCGCCTTTCACCCGTGTGTTGGTGGATATTGTGGGCCCTCTTCCTAAGACTTCTTCAGGATTTTCTTATGTGTTGACCCTGATTGATATGGCTACTCGTTATCCTGAAGCCATTCCACTTAGAAATATCTCAGCAAAGAACGTGGTTAAGGAAATGCTAGGGTTCTTCACAAAGTTTGGTCTGCCCAAGGAGGTACAGTCAGACCGGGGAAGTAATTTCATGTCAAACGTTTTCAAACAGTCTCTGAAAGAGTTGGGCATCACCAAGATCACGTCTTCAGCTTACCATCCCCAGACCCAAGGAGCGTTGGAGAGATATCATCAAACACTCAAATCGATGCTCAAGAAATACTGTTTGGAACATCAGAAAGACTGGGATAAAGGTCTTCCATTCGTTGTGTTTGCCGCAAGAGAATCCCCAAATGAATCACTGGGCTTCTCACCTTTTGAACTACTGTTTGGCCATGAAGTAAGAGGACCCCTTAAGTTACTCAAGGAATGCTGGCTGTCGGAGGAAGATGACGTCAACCTGCTGGAGTATGTGATGAATTTCAAAGAACGGCTGTCCACTGCTTTACAGCTGGCGAGAGAGAATTTAGGAGCTGCTCAGGAGAAGATGAAGACTTGGTATGATAAGAAGTCCAGGTTACGCCACGTTCAGCCAGGAGATCAGGTTTTGATTCTGCTACCAGTTCATGGGCAACCTCTTCAAGCCAAGTTTAGTGGTCCTTATTTCGTGGAGAAGAAACTCAGTGATGTCAACTATGTCATCGCCACACCAGATCGTAGAAAGAGCAAGCAACTATGTCACATCAACATGCTAAAGTTATATCACAGGCGGGACGAAAATAATCCAGTCTGCACTGTAGCTGTTCCACCCGAGTCTGCAAGTGAAGCTCTCCCATGCAGTATGAGCCTGAGTGATAGTTTGGGGAAGAATCCTGATATCATGAATGATCTCCAGACTAAGCTTTCTCATCTACCTCCCAAGGAAAGGCAGGAGTTTTCGGCATTACTGCAGGAGTACCTGCAAGTGTTCCGTGCCACTCCAGGAAGAACCACTGTGTTGATGCATGATGTCGATGTTGAAGACGCAAAGCCAATTAAATTGCCTCCTTACCGTGTGAACCCAGTGAAAGTTCCTCTCATCCAGAAGGAGCTTGGCTACCTGTTGGACCACAAGATGATTGAGCCCTGTCAGAGCGAGTGGAGTTCTCCTGTCACTCTGGTCCCTAAGCCAGGTGGGTCACAGCGGCTTTGCATTGACTACAGACGTGTTAATCAGATAACCAAAACAGACACTTACCCTCTCCCTCGTGTGGAAGATTGCATAGACAAGATTGGAAAGGCTAGGTACATAAGTAAGTTTGATTTGTTAAAGGGATACTGGCAAGTACATATGACTGAACGTGCTAGGGAGATCTCATTTTTTGTAACATTAGGAAAGACCTTTGCATGGTCTGTAATGCCATATACAGATTGTTTTAGAGTAATAAGAAATTTCCTTTGTAAATTTCTTTTTTCTTTGTGGGGAGGTGTTACATAGCCTATGATTTCATCATCCTTTGTGTAATTTTAACGCACAGTTGCTGCATGTTTGATCACGAGCGTTTTCTGCCTCAGTCCCCCCCTTCTACCGTTATAGTAGAGTAAGTCGTTCTCTCTGTTATACTTTGCGGGATTTTCAGCTCTCTGTCCCCATGGCTTCATTTGCGCGTCCTTATTACAAGTTGTATCAAGCTCTCCTGGCCCCTATATAATGAGCTCAGTCTCTGCATCATTGCCACTTAGATCTGCTCCTCATTTTGTTCACATCTCTGTCCTCCCCTGTACAGATATTATTATTGTGAGTGCTCAAGAAATCTCCAACCATCTGGCAGCTGTGTGTGATTTGAGTATAACTGTTGTTGCATTTTTTCTTGTACTGTATAGCATAAGTTTAATTTGTAGGCCTAGTGAAGTTTTTGTAATTCGTGTGGGGTTCTTTATGTCAGTCATTTTTGATAATAGTTTGTATCTGTAATTATTTATCTGGCATTCACTGAGTATTATCTGGTATCTCATTTTATCAGGGCTGACTTAGATAAATTTATTCTTGCTAATTTCGTGTTAATAGAGGCTATTGCAGTTAACCATATATTTAACCTGTTTTTGCCATTACATTATCCTTATGAGTCCTGAATGTTTTGTTGTTAGTTTGAGCATTAAACTTTAACTTGTAATTTTACCTAACTCTTTTGTTTTGAACCTGGAACTTTACGGGACAGTAGTGATTTTTAGCATTCTCACTTAAAGTGTACGTTATCTTTCTCTGTTCCGTAACAACACACACTAGTGATGTAGGGGACTTTCATGCTTGGTTGCGGAGACTGTGGGCCTATGCTCCTGTGCTCCCTCCTCTAGCTTTTTAGGGCTGCTCCACCGGCATTATTATTATTATTATTATTATTGTGGGAAATACTGTCCCCCAGAGGAGTTGCGCTCTCTACCTTTTAAAATAGTCGTCCCTTTTTAGAGAGCAGAGGAAAACCTGAGATCGTTAGTAACTATTCAAGCGGTTTTTTCAACCCAGAAATTACGTCCTCTTTAATAATTCTTATTATTAATAAATTAAATGCTACTGCGTTTAACCCTCGTGGACAACTATATTGTAAATACATGTAATTACTTGGAAAGATCCATTGACCTAAACTGCGTCTGCACGTTAGATGACGTGTCCTGAAGATGAAAGAGCCCTCATATAAAAAGCAAATGTAGGTTTAATATATTTATATAGATAAAGGGACTATTTAGTTTGGCTTTAGTTTAATTAAAACTAAGATTAATTAGTTAGATTCGCCTTGTATACATCATAATGTAATCTAACTGTATTTAGCACTGTAATAAATAATAGTTGGCACCTCTACAATTCTATGATGAACTAGGGGCTCGTCATTTTCACGCAATCTGTGGGGACTTTGATGGATAGTTGTGAAGAGAGTAGATGTATGTGCGTATGCTCTCTTCTCTAGCTTTGTAGGGCTGCCTCACTGACATTAGTTTGTTTTTGTTTTTTTCACCCTTCTGGTGTGCGATAGGGTAGCTAGTACCCATTTTCCTCCTCTCCCTGTTAGTTTTGAACAGTAGGTGTCTGTTCTAATATACTGAGTTTACCTTTGCTTACTCGCCCACGGAGGGTCCCCACCACTGATCGCTCTGGGGCGTAAATAAACACGGTCGGGTCTCCCTGGAGTGGTTTGAGAGGGCAACCTCAGACATAGGTGTTTGGTCCCAGGTTGATTGTCCCATACTTGTTTTCCCTCCTCCTCCTCACTTCCCCCATCAGGAGGGAGTGGTACTATGGCGGACGCCCCTACTGCCTCCCTCCCCTTAAGGGGACTGAAGCACCAACTGACAGCCTCCAGACAGAACGGCCCCAGACACGTTTGCCTCGTGACATCAGTGTACATAATGCTGAATTTGTTATTGTCCATGCTCTAGGTTCCACTCGCTTGAGCAGTCTCAATCCCTTCATGATCAAGAAGGTCATTGATGGCTGTGCTGGGGTGGTGGAACAAGCAAAAAAAACTTGTGAACGGAGACCGCCTTGTAAAGACTTGTAATTCATCTCAAGTTAAGGACTTGATGATGCAAGTTTCACTGCTATGATGTCGAGGCCAAGATCCCAACTTCCATGAATTCCTGCAAGGGTGTTATCACTTGCAGGGATCTCATGGTAATGAGTAAGGAAGAGATCACAGAGGAACTTGCTCAGCAAGATGTCATTGATGCTAGATTTATTACCAGATTTACGGAAGGTGTCAGGACAAAGACTGCAACTATTGTTTGACTTTTGGTAAGGTATCACTTCCTAGTCATGTAAAATTTGGTTATGAAATTGTTCATGTGCGGCCATATATCCCTAACCCTTTCCGTTGTTTGAAATGCCAGTTGTATGGCCATGGTGCCAAGACTTGTCGGGCTTCCCAGCCAGTGTGTGGCAAGTGTGCAAGCCAGGGTCATGATGCGGAACGTTGCACATCCGAGACAGTATGTTGCTTTCACTGCAAGGGCACTCACTCCACTTTCTCTAGGGATTGTCCCAGGTAGAAGGAGGAGAAGGAGGTCTGCACGGTAAAGGCAACTGAGGGTACTTCCTATTACGAAGCTAGGAAAAAGGTGAAGCAGTTGCATGCAACTCCCACGCCAAATAGGTCCTATGCTTCGGCGGTAATGTCCCATCCTGTGATGTGCTCTGTCGAGACGCAACCTGACCTTGTCCTCCCTCCTGCCACTCATAGTACCTCTCCATCTCAGCCCCTTGTCCGCTCCAACTCTCTCACTGACATCCCTAAAGCTTCAACATATTCTCAGGCTGCTGCTGCCTCTCCGTCAGTACGGCCTAAACCGAAGTCAGACAAGTCTAGTAAAAGTAACATGACCACCCTCACAAAACAGTCTCGTCCTCATGTTCTTCCAGTTCCTACTCCAGTGAGGGAGAGAAAAGTTAGCTCTTCCTCAGGGGAGTCTGAGAGCCTAGTAATTGATGAAAATATGGAGGTTTCCATAAACAAGCACCGGGATATGTCCCCCGGTAGTCGCTCGCCTGCCGGCGGGTGACAAAAAAAGACAAAGCACACTGGTCCCCAATGTAAATCTTAAACAGTCGCTTTCACTGTATTACAGTGGAATTGTAGAGGTGTTGGGAATAAATTACAAAATATAGCAATCTTGCTTTCAATACACAGGCCAGATGTTTGTTTACAGGAGACACGCTTGGAGGATCATCCTGATCTTCTTATAGAAGATATGAAGGTCACAGAGTTGCCATATACACACACAAATCACATCCACAAACGGAAGTGATTCTAAATTCTACTCTGGAAGCTGTCACGTGAAGAGTAAAATTTAATAACACGTATCTGTCTACCGTATTTGTTCTCTGTACTGTCCTCCACACGGCCTTATTGATGGTGACGCTTTAAATTCACTATTTGAACATCTACCTGGAAATAAGTTAGTGTTGGGCGACTTTAACTCCCATCACTATCAATGGGGTAGCTTGAGGATCGATGGTCGTGGGGAGCAAGTAGCCGACTACAGTCCAACCTCTGTCTTCGGAACGATGGTAGAGCGACTCGTGTAGATGATCGTACTGGTAACTTTTCGGCCATTGACTTATCTTTGGCCTCCCCTGGTATACATCAAGATTTCTCATGGGACCATTATGACGACTGCTTGGGAAGTGATCATTTACCCATCTGTCTTTCTTATACACGTAACATCGTTTCGGACCGTCCACCTCTAAAATTTAACTATAAAAAAGCAGATTGGGGATCCTTCTCAAAGATCACCAATTTAGATATATCTGGGGAGATCATAAATGTTAAGGTCGAAAATTTAACCAAATCCATATTACACGCAGCTGAGGCTGCTATTCCCAAGACTTCTACAGCTCATGCTGTAGTGCCACACATTTGATATTCATGTATGTATTTAGTAGTACTGTAATTTTAAGTTAGGGTGTAACCTGAATATTAGTTTATAAGTTCCTACCCTAAGTAATAATTCATATATTAATAATTACTGTAGGGCTAACTCTATTTTTACATGTATGTATCTCTGTATCTATGCAGTGGGTGATGTAATTGTAGATGTTGAGCTATGGGAATTCCCCGTCTCGTAGAGTAACGAATAACAGACAGATGCGCCAACTTTTCTTGTCGTTGTTGGGCGCCGAGTTTAAACGTTAAACAGAGTAATGATGAATATACAATTCTTTCTGTAACCTAGTTGTGAAATGCTTGCTAATGAAGCTGCTAGAACACAAGTATGTAAGATTAGCAGTCCAAAAGGGCCTAAATAATGTCATTTGTGAGGATTTAAAGTTCCGTTTATCTTGGCCGTCACTGGATGGCGTGAGCTGCTCTCAGATTCAAATTGAGATAGTGATAGTATCAGTATCTAATTTGAGTAAGGATAAATCCCAAATTTTCCCCAATTCAATCAGGGGTCCTGGCGTCATGGGTGCACTGCTGGATAGGTTGTGAAGAGAATTGAAACCCCCCATATTTCAAAAACACCACCTCATTTGACTTGAGCAGTGGCGTCCTTTGGTGCCCGACATGCCCCACTTGCTGCCCAGACATCGTGTGTAACAGACGTTCGTTTAGTCCCCAGACACCGGCGGTGACATCCGTGGGAGCACGCCATTATTCCCAAGTATTGCCCATAGACTTTTACACTTACACTTACAGCACTCACGAGTTATTATTGCAAACCGAAGGTATTTGATGTGTTATTAATGGTTCTATCAAGTGAATTCTTTTTTGTAGATAAGGAATAGAAGTATAGAAGTGATATGTTCTGTAACGGAAAGGAAAATTCAAATTCATCAACTGTTCTCTTTCTTTAAAATTAATTTATTAGAAAAAATTATAATCAGGAGCGTGGAAGGGAACTTACTGATTGTGAACAATAATGTGATATTTAAGTTGTACCTCGAGGCTAAATAAGCCCGAGTGATTGAGGTGTTCCTAGTGATTGTATTTCTTTTTTTTTTAATTGTACCTCGAGGCTAGACAGGCCCGAGAGATTATGTATTTCTAGTGATTATATAACATTGTCGATGGTAAAACGTGAAAAAAATACTGATTTGATGTGAGAACCGAGAAAACTATATGAGAATACCTTATATGGGTGAAAAATGAATACAAATAATCATTCTTATTGATTCGAGGCTATGCCAGCCCGAACAGACAAATCCTATCTGTAAGAGTGTCCCTGTCTTGAGGCCAATGTTGAGCCCAAGAGTAACTGCCAAAAAGAAAGTAAAGTACAACGACTCCATATCTCGCGTGTATCAAAATTGTTTCGTCTGGTAACAATGTTAGAGGAATGATCACCCAAAAGCCTTAGTAGCCTTTACAATCTTCTCTCATACTAAAAAGGGTCATGTAATAAAAAATGTTTTTGTGGAAATTGACAATTATTAAAGTAGAGTAAAGTACATAGCATTTTCTTTTCTTTATTAGTATACCTAATCAAGGAAATT
This sequence comes from Coenobita brevimanus, assembly GCF_032717465.1. Taxonomy (NCBI): domain Eukaryota; kingdom Metazoa; phylum Arthropoda; class Malacostraca; order Decapoda; family Coenobitidae; genus Coenobita; species Coenobita brevimanus. The sequence goes on from NC_137042.1 coordinate 15,232,652, forward strand.
ATGTCCTCAAGCCAAATTCACTCCCCTTCCAATTCAAGATTCCTTCGCTGAGGGAACGACAACCACCTGAGGTACCGACTAAATCTAAACTCGGCCAAAAACTACAAACGCTACCACAATTCATTCTTTTCATAAATATTTATCATCCACTATATTAAGTCGAGTACCACTTGTATATCCATGGGTGAGTTGATCAATACCCACAACAGGTAAGCAAATACATACCACTAGCATCACGCTGGTGAATACCGGTGGGGCAGCATTCATAGCTTTACACTGGTGTCAACTGGTGGGATAAGTTTCTACCATTACACTGGTGGCAGCGGTGGGATCGTAATCGGGGGATTGCGAGTTCGAGCCTCGCCCGGGCTGCCGTGCTGGGAGTGGTAGCACGCTCCTGTAACCCTAGCGGGGCTATACCCCTGGGGAAGGGGGGAAAGAATACTTCCCCAGTATCCCTGCTTGTCGTAAGAGGCGACTAAAGGGGGCCTTTTTATCTCCAGTCTGTCTCTTTACTGTCCTCTTCTGCTTTTCTGTCCTACCTCTTATCTTGATATTTCCATGTTTTCCAAGCTTAGTGCTAATTTTTCACTTTTCCTTCTTTCCAACTTAGAATGTTAAGGGTTAGGTTATTACATGTTTGCTAGACAAATGTTACCCAGAGACAAACATACACAAAACATCATACACTGTCTTGGGCAATACTTCATCGATTTTGGGACGTCACGAGGTATCGTCCTGGACAGCAGAGGAGAGCCCAGAGGGTTGAAGTCAATAGTTTGGTGTGGGCGAAAAAAAGAGACCATACAGCCGGGTACCTGTGGAAAACTGAATGCCAAATGGGACGGCCCGTATAAAGTGATTGAAGTACTGCTAGATGGAAGTGTTTACATAATTGAAAATGTATTTAGTGGAAAAAAAATACAAAGGGCTGCTGAAAAGGTAAAACCATATTATGGTACCGAGGAATGGCTCTTAGAACCGCTGCAACAGGAGCTCGCCCCAGAGCCCGAAGATGAGCGATTACCACCGCGAGTGAGGACTGCCCCTCGGAGGCTCATAGAGGAGTGTTAGAAAAGTAGACAAATGCATGTGACGAATGTTGTGAAACATAACTGCTTAAAGTTATGTTCCGGGTGGACTCATCCCCGAGGAGAGGGTGTAAAAAGGAGAAGAGAGAAGAGTTCCTGTTGGAACCGGGAAGTGCCTTATTTCGAGGGGAGTGGCCATTCCCCTCACCTTACAGTTAGCACGGTTTGTGAGGTAGTGGAGTCTTCAGGACAGAATGAGCGCTCACCTCTTACGGGCGGAAGGCTGGAAACGAAAGGACTGAGTGAATGTGATTGCGAGTGGAAGAGTGTAAGGAAGCGCCTCCCGTGGTGATCTCAATCTCGAGAGACCCTGTCGAGCTCAGGTGAGCGACAAGCTATCCTCCAAAACCTGAGGCTGACTGGGGCATAAATTCCCTCATAACATCTCGAGTAAGGAGTGATCATACCTCCTAATGTAGTGAGTAAGCGACCTCCCGAGGTACGCATCAGGTGTTTAAAGTGGACCGACAGGTGCCACCGATTGTGGGGAAAGGTATTCCAAATTCAAAGTGTTTATAGCAGTTATAAGAGTAACAACATTCCATCCATGCACATGTCATAGAAAATTGACTTGGGTAAAATTTGTTTTCCGAACGTGGGAGCCGTGTAGTGCCACACATTTGATATTCATGTATGTATTTAGTAGTACTGTAATTTTAAGTTAGGGTGTAACCTGAATATTAGTTTATAAGTTCCTACCCTAAGTAATAATTCATATATTAATAATTACTGTAGGGCTAACTCTATTTTTACATGTATGTATCTCTGTATCTATGCAGTGGGTGATGTAATTGTAGATGTTGAGCTATGGGAATTCCCCGTCTCGTAGAGTAACGAATAACAGACAGATGCGCCAACTTTTCTTGTCGTTGTTGGGCGCCGAGTTTAAACGTTAAACAGAGTAATGATGAATATACAATTCTTTCTGTAACCTAGTTGTGAAATGCTTGCTAATGAAGCTGCTAGAACACAAGTATGTAAGATTAGCAGTCCAAAAGGGCCTAAATAATGTCATTTGTGAGGATTTAAAGTTCCGTTTATCTTGGCCGTCACTGGATGGCGTGAGCTGCTCTCAGATTCAAATTGAGATAGTGATAGTATCAGTATCTAATTTGAGTAAGGATAAATCCCAAATTTTCCCCAATTCAATCAGGGGTCCTGGCGTCATGGGTGCACTGCTGGATAGGTTGTGAAGAGAATTGAAACCCCCCATATTTCAAAAACACCACCTCATTTGACTTGAGCAGTGGCGTCCTTTGGTGCCCGACATGCCCCACTTGCTGCCCAGACATCGTGTGTAACAGACGTTCGTTTAGTCCCCAGACACCGGCGGTGACATCCGTGGGAGCACGCCATTATTCCCAAGTATTGCCCATAGACTTTTACACTTACACTTACAGCACTCACGAGTTATTATTGCAAACCGAAGGTATTTGATGTGTTATTAATGGTTCTATCAAGTGAATTCTTTTTTTTGTAGATAAGGAATAGAAGTATAGAAGTGATATGTTCTGTAACGGAAAGGAAAATTCAAATTCATCAACTGTTCTCTTTCTTTAAAATTAATTTATTAGAAAAAATTATAATCAGGAGCGTGGAAGGGAACTTACTGATTGTGAACAATAATGTGATATTTAAGTTGTACCTCGAGGCTAAATAAGCCCGAGTGATTGAGGTGTTCCTAGTGATTGTATTTCTTTTTTTTTTAATTGTACCTCGAGGCTAGACAGGCCCGAGAGATTATGTATTTCTAGTGATTATATAACATTGTCGATGGTAAAACGTGAAAAAAATACTGATTTGATGTGAGAACCGAGAAAACTATATGAGAATACCTTATATGGGTGAAAAATGAATACAAATAATCATTCTTATTGATTCGAGGCTATGCCAGCCCGAACAGACAAATCCTATCTGTAAGAGTGTCCCTGTCTTGAGGCCAATGTTGAGCCCAAGAGTAACTGCCAAAAATAAATTAAAGTACAACGACTCCATATCTCGCGTGTATCAAAATTGTTTCGTCTGGTAACAATGTTAGAGGAATGATCACCCAAAAGCCTTAGTAGCCTTTACAATCTTCTCTCATACTAAAAAGGGTCATGTAATAAAAAATGTTTTTGTGGAAATTGACAATTATTAAAGTAGAGTAAAGTACATAGCATTTTCTTTTCTTTATTAGTATACCTAATCAAGGAAATTATGTCCTCAAGCCAAATTCACTCCCCTTCCAATTCAAGATTCCTTCGCTGAGGGAACGACAACCACCTGAGGTACCGACTAAATCTAAACTCGGCCAAAAACTACAAACGCTACCACAATTCATTCTTTTCATAAATATTTATCATCCACTATATTAAGTCGAGTACCACTTGTATATCCATGGGTGAGTTGATCAATACCCACAACAGGTAAGCAAATACATACCACTAGCATCACGCTGGTGAATACCGGTGGGGCAGCATTCATAGCTTTACACTGGTGTCAACTGGTGGGATAAGTTTCTACCATTACAATGCGAAACATAGAGCACATTGGTGGACGCTGGATTGCTGACAAGCATTAAGGAAACGCAATAGGAGATACAGGATTTTTGATAGTCAGCCCACTGAGGAAAATTTTATTGCATACAAACAGGCACAGGCTGAGGCAAGGAGAATAATAAGAAGGACCAAACGTGACTCCTGGCGATCCTTTGTGTCTACGGTGACTCGCACTACACCATTAAGTAAAGTCTGGTCCACTATAAGAATATTAAATAATAAAGGCCCATACATTCCTGTTATCACTCTGTATGTGAACAACACCATCTATGACGAGCCCGTGGACGTTGCTAACATCCTCGCCAGGAGTTTTTCTCATGTAAGTAGCTCAGCCAATTATGACCAGCATTTCCAACATCATAAACGCACGGCTGAGCTACAGTTAATAGACTTTGCCACAGAAGATGTAGACTCCCCGTACAACCAAGAGTTTACGCTAGATGAACTGCTCCTTGCCCTTAAATCATGTAAAGACACCAGCCCCGGAGCTGACACCATCACGTACGGTATGATCTAGCATCTTAATCAGGACAGCCTGATTAAGATGTTAGCATTGTACAATGAGATTTGGGCGTCTCAAACGTTCCCAAACTCATGGCGCTTTGCGCACATCATACCGATACCCAAAGAGGCTGGTCATCTTATGAATCCCACTTCATTTCGTCCTATTGTGTTGACTTCTTGTCTCTGTAAGGTCATGGAACGTATGGTTAATAACAGGCTTCTTTTTGTTTTAGAGTCAAAGAATTTGTTAAATGATCAACGATGTGACTTCCGTAAATACAGAAGTTCACTAGATCATTTAATGAATTTGGAGCATTGTACTGCAGAGGCATTTGCCAATAAAGAATTCATGATTGGGGTGTTCTTGGACATCCATTGAGCCTATGACATGACATGGCGACACGTTATAGTAATGAAGCTCTATGCTTATGGTTTAAGAGGAAATTTGCCTATTTTTATTTCAAATTTCTTAAGGGACAGTACTTTCTCTGTCAAATTGCCCCGTAATGTAACATCGGATATATTTATCCAGGAAAACGGGGTGCCTCAGGGAAGTGTGCTTAGTCCCACTTTATTTAGTATTATGATCAATGATATTCTGTCATCAGCTCCCGTCCCAAGGAATCTTAAATACTCGCTCTATGCTGACGACTGTGCAATATGGCACTCTTCCCATAATGCACAATTTTCGGCTGGGCGGATTCAAGCAGCCCTTGATTCCGTCCACCAATGGGCCTTGCAGTGGGCATTTAAGTTTTCCATCCCTAAGTGTGCTGCTGTAGTTTTTATGATTCGTAACGTACATAATTTGTGCTTAACTTTGGATAATTAGGCGGTACCTTTTCAAAATTCTGTAAAGTTTTTGGGAATACATTTTGATTGTCGTTTGAACTTCAAAATTCGTGTTAATAATTTGCTTGCTCGTTGTGATAAACCAGTTAATGTCCTCAAGTACCTAGCGGGTACTACATGAGGTGCCGACAGAAAATCTTTATTAATGGTGTATAAGTCCCTTATTTGATCGAAGCTAGACTATGACGCACAGGTGTATGGCTTGGCATCCGATGCCACGCTGAAAGGATTGGGTGTGTTGCAGAATAAATGTTTGCGAATGTGTCTTGGAGCCGTTCGGTGTACCTGTGTAGCTCGTATGGAAGTGGAGGCGAATGTGCCTCCCCTCCGTATTTGCCGTGACAACCTGGCTTGGTCCTATGGACTCAGAACATCGAGGAAAAGTAATATCGGCAATGTGGCCTGTACCCCCCTGCGTCAATACCATCTTCTGCGGGGGTTGCGTCAGCCACTTGCCGTTCGCCTCCACTTACTAACTCAGGAGCTTGGTGTGGACCTCAGTGACTGTGACAAGTTGGTGTTTAAAAATATAGCGCCTTGGGAGCAACCCGACTTTATTGTTGATGTATCATGGCTCCTAGCACCAAAGACCAAGGTGCCGGAGGCGGAGGTCCACCACTTGTTTCGTAAGATCATCATTCGTCACTTGGGGTTCCACCAATTGTACACCGACGGCTCCAAGTCGAGTGAATGTGTGGGTGCTAGTGTGTGGTCGACTGAATGTGCCCTTAGGTATTGGTTGCCGACTCATACATCTGTGTTTACCTGAACTTTTTGCTATTGACAAAGCCATAGACTATGCTCTAAATTCTCAGCATGACCCATTTGTCATATTTTCAGACTCGAAATCAGCCCTTCAGGCACTCGCATCTTGCACTACGGACTCGCACGAGATCCAGGGCCGCATTTTTAATAAGTTGCATTCATGCAAAAAGTCATTCACGCTAATCAGGGTGCCTGGTCATTGTCGCATCTACGGCAGTGAGCAGGCTGACTTACTTGCAAAGTCGGCTGTAGAGCTCGAGGACACTTGGGACGTTCCTCGTGAACTACGGTCGAGTCTCTCTCTCGGAAAGAAATCAATAAACCTTCTGTGGCAAGGTCAGTGGACCAGACTAAATATTCGAACATGTAAGCCGTACCTAGGCGACTGGGACACTGCCAACTGTCCCAGTCGTCTTGAGGAAAAAAGTCCTGGCGCGATTACGGCTTAATGCCACACCATATTAACGCACATGAAACCTTATATGGAAAGACGATTCCCACAGCACTGTGACATCTGTGATGCGGTGTTATCTATCAGTCATATCATCCTGCACTGTCGGCGATTTATTCGTGAACGCGCTTCACTTATAAATTACTGCAGCGCAGAAGACATCCCTTCACCCTTTCCACCATCCTGGGTGATGGGGACCTTGTTATGACTGTTAAATTTATGGCTTTCTTGAGAGAGACCGGACTGATCAGAGTGATGTGACTTTTTTACTGTATGGTTATGTTTTTATCAACCGTAAATATGTACTGTATATATTGTACTGTTAATTAGAGCTGACAGTTGACATATCTGAAATAGTTCCTCCTCCCACTGATATCTTTCTAATATAGATGTCCCCTACATTAAACCCCGTTCCTCGACTGACAGTCACCAGCTGATGAGCGCAAGTGTGCAATACAGAATGGTATTGGGCACTTGCAGTCGATGGTGGTCTCTTGGGCGAGGTTCTTCACTTTTGTACATATTATGTAAATATGTTATACCATCTTGCTTAAATTATTCTAATTAGAGCCGACAGCTGACGTATATGGAAATGTTCCGGAATCGTCTGGTTCCCCTTCATATATTGATGTCCCCTACAGTATATTAGGTTGTGCCTCGACTGACAGTCACCAGGTGATGAGTGCAGATATGTAATGTTGAAAGGCATTACATATCTGCAGTCGATGGTGCTCTCTTGGTCGAGGTCTTTTTACCATTAGTTTAAGTTTATTTATTTGTCTCTTTAGGATTTAGTATAGGTCAGTGATTTGTCAGTTAGGTGATTAGTTTCAGGTTCTTTAGATTAGGCATTTTCGTTTATAATGTAAGGAAAAATTATAGAAATAGAAAAAAAATAATAATAAATAAAAATACAAAAAAAAATAAAAAAAAAATTATTATACATATGTACGTGTGCATGAAATTGTGTATTTTCATATGCATGGATGTGGGTATGTATGTATGTATGTATTGTTACGGAACAGAGAAAGATAATGTACACTTTAAGTGAGAATACTAAATATCACTACTGTCCCGTAAAGTTCCAGGTTCAAAACAAAAGAGTTAGGTAAAATTACAAGTTAAAGTTTAATGCTCAAACTAACAACAAAACATTCAGGACTCATAAGGATAATGTAATGGCAAAAACAGGTTAAATATATGGTTAACTGCAATAGCCTCTATTAACACGAAATTAGCAAGAGTAAATTTACCTAAGTCAGCCCTGATAAAATGAAAATACACTGGGTAATGCTCAGTTAATGCAAGATAAATTATTATAGATACAAAATAATATTAAAACTGGCTGACAAAATGAATCCTACATAAATTACAAAAAAAAACTCACTAGGCCTACAAATCAACACCTTATGCTATACAGTACAAGGAAAAAATGCAATAACAGTTATACTCAAATTACACGGCTGCTAGATGGTTTGGAGACTTCCGGAGCACTCACAATAATAATAACGGTGCAGGGGAGGACAGAGATGTGAACAAAATGAGGAGTAGATCTAAGTGGCAATGATGCAGAGACTGAGCTCATTATATAGGGGCCGGCAGAGCTTGATACAACTTGTAAGAAGGATGCGCAAATCAAGCCATGGGGACAAAGAGTTGACAATCCCGCTCTAAACAATAGAAAGAACGACTTACTCTACTATAACGGTAGAAGGGGGGCACTGAGGCAGAACACGCTCGTGATCAAACATGCAGCATACTGTGCGTTAGAATTACACAAAGGATGATGAAATCATAGGCTATGTAACACCTCCCCACAAAGAAAAAGAAATTTACATAGGAAATTTCTTATTATTCTAAAACAATCTGTCTAAAGTCTAGATAAGCAATCTGCAATAACATTTTCTTTCCCCTTGACATGTTGTATGTCTAATGAATACTCCTGAAGAAGTAGACTCCATCTTGTCAATCCCTGATTTTTATCTTTAAACTTACTAAGGAATTTCAGTGGGTTATGATCGGTATAAATGACTATGGGGTCAAAACCAGAACACAAATAAAATGAAAAATGCTGTAAACCCAAAATCAAGGCCAAAAGCTCTTTCTCAATAGTTGAGTAGTTCTTTTGAGGTGGAGTGAACTTCTTACTGTAGTAAGATACAGGGTGTTCAATACCCTGATCATCCTCTTGCAGCAAAACAGCCCCAGCTCCTGTATCACTTGCATCAACAGCCATCTTAAAAGGCTTAGCAAAATTTGGAGTAGCGAGCACTGGCTGACTTAATAGAATAGCTTTAAGTTTGTTGAAAGAGGATTCACAGTTATCGGTCCAGACAAATTTAACTCCCTTTTTCAGTAGGTCTGTAAGTGGTGATACAAGAACAGAAAAGTTAAGAACAAATCTCCTGTAATAACCTACAATTCCCAAAAATCTTTGTAGTTCCTTCCTACTTTTAGGTCTGGGAAGATCACTTATAACCTGAACCTTAGCTCCTGGTGGTGCAACATGTCCATCACCAATCACGTACCCAAGGTACTGAACTTTAGCTTGACCAAACTCACACTTTGATAAATTAGCTACAAGATTAGCCTGAACTAAACGGTCAAGAAATTTACTGCCATAGCATAGGTGATCTTTCCAGTTGTCACTGAAGATTAATACATCATCAATATAAACAACACACCCTGCCAAACCCTCTGTTACAACATTCATGAGCTTCTGAAATGTGGCTGGTGCATTCTTCATACCATATGGCATTACAGAACATGCAAAAGTCTTTCCTAGTGTTACAAAACATGAAATCTCCCTAGCACGTTCAGTCATAGGTACTTGCCAGTATCCCTTTAACAAATCAAACTTACTTATGTACCTAGCCTTTCCGATCTTGTCTATGCAATCTTCCACACGAGGGAGAGAGTAAGTGTCTGTTTCGGTCATCTGATTAACACGTCTGTAGTCGATGCAAAGCCGCTGTGACCCACCTGGCTTAGGGACTAGAGTGACAGGAGAACTCCACTCGCTCTGACAGGGCTCAATCATCTTGTGGTCCAACAGGTAGCCAAGCTCCTTCTGGATGAGAGGAACTTTCACTGCGTTCACACGGTAAGGAGGCAGTTTAATTGGCTTTGAGTCTCCAACATCGACATCATGCATCAACACAGTAGTTCTTCCTGGAGTGGCACAGAACACTTGCGGGTACTCCTGCAGTAATGCCGAAAACTCCTGCCTTTCCTCGGGAGGTAGATGAGAAAGCTTAGTCTGGAGATCATTCATGATATCTGGATTCTTCCCCAAACTATCACTCAGGCTCATACTGCATGGGAGAGCTTCACTTGCAGACTCGGGTGGAACAGCTACAGTGCAGACTGGATTATTCTCGTCCCGCCTGTGATATAACTTTAGCATGTTGATGTGACATAGTTGCTTGTTCTTTCTACGATCTGGTGTGGCGATGACATAGTTGACATCACTGAGTTTCTTCTCCACGAAATAAGGACCGCTAAACTTGGCTTGAAGAGGTTGCCCATGTACTGGTAGCAGAATCAAAACCTGATCTCCTGGCTGAAAGTGGCATAACCTGGACTTCTTATTATACCAAGTCTTCATCTTCTCCTGAGCAGCTCCTAAATTCTCTCGCGCCAGCTGTAAAGCAGTGGACAGCCGTTCTTTGAACTTCATCACATACTCCAGCAGGTTGACGTCATCTTCCTCCGACAGCCAGCATTCTTTGAGTAACTTAAGGGGTCCTCTTACTTCATGGCCAAACAGTAGTTCAAAAGGTGAGAAGCACAGTGATTCATTTGGAGATTCTCTTGTGGCAAACACAACGAATGGAAGACCTTTATCCCAGTCTTTCTGATGTTCCAAACAGTATTTCTTGAGCATCGATTTGAGTGTTTGATGATATCTCTCCAACGCTCCTTGGGTCTGGGGATGGTAAGCTGAAGACGTGATCTGGGTGATGCCCAACTCTTTCAGAGACTGCTTGAAAACCTTTGACATGAAATTACTTCCCCGGTCTGACTGTACCTCCTTGGGCAGACCAAACTTTGTGAAGAACCCTAGCATTTCCTTAACCACGTTCTTTGCTGAGATATTTCTAAGTGGAATGGCTTCAGGATAACGAGTAGCCATATCAATCAGGGTCAACACATAAGAAAATCCTGAAGAAGTCTTAGGAAGAGGGCCCACAATATCCACCAACACACGGGTGAAAGGCGCCTCAAAAGGAGGAATGGGAACTAGAGGTGCAACCTTTTCGATCTGATTACACTTCCCCACAACTTGACAGGTGTGACAAGACTTACAATACCAGGAAACATCCCTGAAGATACCTGGCCAGTAGAAGTGTTTCAAAATGCGTGCCACAGTCTTCCTCACTCCAAGGTGTCCTGCCAAACTGGAATCATGAGCCACTCTAATGATATCCTGCCTACAAACACAAGGGATGACAACTTGATGTACAACCTCCCATTCACAGTCGGCTGATGCTGTTGGGGGTCTCCACTTCCTCATATGTACTCCTGACTTTATATAATAACAAGTAGAAGCACCAGCTGACTCTTCCTCACTGCAAGCAGAGTTAGTTAGACCTTTCAACTCAGGGTCAGCAACCTGCAACTCAACCAACTCTTGACGAGACAAATTATCAACACTACGGGGTACTGCCTCATCTGGTGAGTGGTCCAAATTAGCAAGAAAAGTGTCAGCTAGGATAACATCATCATCATTATCCTCTAAGTCACCAGTAACTTTAGACTTAGCCCTAGTGACAGCACATGCAGGGAACACATCAGAGACACCACAATCCTGGGTCGCAGCCACTGGCTCACTAGACAACTGAGGAGCTGGACACACTTGACTTCCACCAATATCATTTCCAAGTAAGAAAGTTACACCTGACATTGGGAGTATCTCAACCAACCCAACCATAACGGAACCATTAACAAAACCAGACTCTAAATTCACTCTGCACAGAGGGACAGAGAAGTAATTATTCCCTACACCTTGTAAGATTACAGTTTCATCAGGGGAATTAACATTAGAGCCTAGAACACTGGTCAGCATAAGGGATTGGCAAGCACCTGTATCACGATATATTTTTACTGATTTCCTGTCATTACTGTCCAGAGGACTGACAAAACCATCAGACAGGAAATTAGCACATGAACTCTTGAGAGTGTCACCCACGTTACTGCTCAAAAGAGGAGCTCCATCATGAGAATTTAAGTTACCCCTCAAAGCAGGATCAGTTAACTCAGTTAAAGCATTCTGCGAACTCTCAAGAGTGGACACTAGACCAATTGACTGAATATTTAAAGATTCCTTTTTGTTCACATCACGCTGTCTCCTGAAACATTTCTCCGTAGTATGACCAAGCTTACTACAATAAGTACATTTACTTTTCTGAAATCTAGAGGTGAAGCTGGTATTTACTTCCTGAGAAACATCATTTTTATTCTCTTTCCTGTTACCTGTACTCTGAGTAGAGGCAACGTACTTACTCTCAGCTTTCCCTTTTTCTTTAGAATATCTCTTGTGAGTGAGAACATATTCATCCGCTAAAACTGCAGCATCAGACAAATTATCTATTCTTTTCTCATCAAGATATAGGCTTACATCTTTCTAAATACACCTCTTGAAGTCCTCCAGCAAAATTATCTGCTTAAATTAACCAGAATCAGAATCCACATTCTTAGAATTTAACCACTGCTCTAACAGATCTTCTTTGATTTTTGCATACTCAACATGGGATTGCTTATCTTGCTTATAGGTTGTCCTAAATTTTACTCTATAGGCTTCAGGAACAAGCTCATAGGCCTTAAGAATCAAGCTCTTAACTACATCATAATTATCAGATTGATCCTGAGGCAAAGATGCATAAGTTACTTGAGCTTTACCGGTGAGAACAGTTTGAAGGAGTACTGGCCAATACTTTTTGGGCCAATTAAAACTCGTAGCTACCCTCTCAAACAACTGAAAATACTTTGTTAAATCAGATTCATTAAAAGGAGGGACAAGTTTAACATTTTTAGCCACATCAAAATCATCAGAGCTAGATGATCCAGTTCCACCTTGTTTCATGCGATACTCATGGTCTGCCTGAATCCTAGCAAGTTCAATTTGTGCCTGAGCCTTTATCTGTGCCTCCTGAATACGAGCATTTGCTTGAAATTCAGCCTCCTTAACACAAGCCTCCTTAGCCTGAGACTCAGCCTCCTTAGCACGTGCTTGAAATTCAGCTTCCTTCACACGAGCCTCCTGCAGGGCTAGCTGTAACTTAGCTAATTCAATCTGCGTTTGCTCATTTGGAGGAGTTACATTAAACAAGCTTTCATTAATCATGTCAACAATTTGATCTTTAGAATGATGAAAGTGAACAGCAATTCCCAATTGTTGAGCAACAAGCTTAAGTTCATTCTTTGTTCTGTTTTCTACATCACACACTGTTTGCACATTTGACAAAAAATCTTTGGCTTCATCAAGTGTAGTAATAGTAGACATCATGAATAAGTAACAGTCACAAAATATCAAGCAATATCCTTATGATAATATCCTGAATATCCTGATATGAGGTCGCCAAATTTATGTTACGGAACAGAGAAAGATAATGTACACTTTAAGTGAGAATACTAAAAATCACTACTGTCCCGTAAAGTTCCAGGTTCAAAACAAAAGAGTTAGGTAAAATTACAAGTTAAAGTTTAATGCTCAAACTAACAACAAAACATTCAGGACTCATAAGGATAATGTAATGGCAAAAACAGGCTAAATATATGGTTAACTGCAATAGCCTCTATTAACACGAAATTAGCAAGAGTAAATTTATCTAAGTCAGCCCTGATAAAATGAAAATACACTGGGTAATGCTCAGTTAATGCAAGATAAATTATTACAGATACAAAATAATATTAAAACTGGCTGACAAAATGAATACTACATAAATTACAAAAAAACCTCACTAGGCCTACAAATCAACACCTTATGCTATACAGTACAAGGAAAATATGCAATAACAGTTATACTCAAATTACACGGCTGCTAGATGGTTTGGAGACTTCCGGAGCACTCACAATAATAATAACGGGGCAGGGGAGGACAGAGATGTGAACAAAATGAGGAGTAGATCTAAGTGGCAATGATGCAGAGACTGAGCTCTTTATATAGGGGCCGGCAGAGCTTGATACAACTTGTAAGAAGGACGCGCAAATGAAGCCATGGGGACAAAGAGTTGACAATCCCGCTCTGAACAACAGAAAGAACGACTTACTCTACTATAACGGAAGAAGGGGGGGACTGAGGCAGAACACGCTCGTGATCAAACATGCAGCATACTGTGCGTTAGAATTACACAAAGGATGATGAAATCATAGACTATGTAACAGTATGTATATATATATATATATATATATATATATATATATATATATATATGTGTCACCGTATATATATATATATATATATATATATATATATATATATATATATATATATATATATATATATATATATATATATATATATATATATATATATATATATATATATATATATATATATATATATATATATAATTGCCTTAATGACAAAAAAAAAAATCACTCTGCTCCTAGACCTCGTCGAGCTAGCACATTGTAAATACACACCTCAAGGATGCTTGGTAGCCCAAGCAACTGACAGAAAAGCCAGGCTCGTCATAATCTGCTGTCCGACTCTTTCTAGCTAAGTAACCTTTACGAATTGGCCAATTCAATGGGGAATTAGCTAGGAGATAGAAGAGTAATTATTAGGTGAGTTAACGTATCAGTTACGGTATACTTAAACCTTAGAGGCTTATGTGAATTTTTTTTAGGACAATTTTTTGGCACCGAGTGCGGTCCTACAACTTATATACTATAGAGATTTTTTACTTCAGTTATTATTATTAGTATTTTTATTATTAATTAATTTTTCCTTATCATTCTGGCAACGTTTAGGATTAGCTGGCTTCTCATTTTCCTCCCTTCCCAGTTAGTATCGAACAGTAGGTGACTGTACCTTAATGTTAAGATTGTCTTTGCCTCCTGGCCACGAAGGGTCCCCGCCAACTGATCGCTCTGGGCGCGAGTACACGGTCGGGCCTCCCTGGAGTGGGTTCAGAGGGTGATCTTAGCCAATGTTGTTTTTTCCTTGGGTGTATTGTCCCTCGCATGTCTGCTTTTTCTTCCCACTTTCCCTACAAGGATAGGCGGTTACTACCACGGACGCCCCTGCCGGCTATCACCTCTTCAGGGGGGGAGGGGGAAGGTGGTTCAGACGGACTGACTGTTACCCAGACTGACCGTCCTCAGACTCGTACACCGCTTGACTTTCCTGTACATTATGCATTGTTTGTTACCCTACATGCCTTAGGTTCTGCGTCCTTGGCCAGTCTCAGTCATTATCAAAAAGACTGTGCTGAAGAGATAGAACTAGTTAAAAAACTTGCTAATGGAGACCTTCTAGTAAAAACTATCAACTCCTCCCAGGTTTAAGACTTGCTTAAACTGCGCAAGTTTCACATGATGTCAGGTAGATGATCCCGCATTCCATGAAATTTTGCAAAGGTGTAGGGACCTCATGGTTAGGGAGGAAGATGAGGTCAAACGTGATCTTGATTAGCAAGATGTCATAAATGCAAGATTTCTTAATCAGTTCTCGGAAGGAAAGGGGACGAAGACTGCAATAATTGTCTTAACCTTTGGCAGTTTCTCTTTCTAGCTCCTCAGGTCAAAATCGGTTATGAAATTGTTAATGTATGCCTGTTATTCCCAGTCTCCTTCACTGTTCCAAATGTCAGCTTTTGGGCATAATGACAAGACTTGTTGGGCTTCCCAACCAGATTGTGGCAGGTGTGCAGCTCAGAGTCATGATACTAAACACTGAACATTTGAGACTGTATGTTGCTTCCGCTGCAGGGGTACTCACGCCATTTCCTCGAGGGATTGTCCCAAGTGGAAGGAAAAGAAAGATGTCTGCATGGTGAAGGCAGCTGAGAGCATCTACTACGAAGCTAGGCAGATGGTAAGAGCATTGCACACAACTCCATCGCCGAATAACCTCAGTGCTTCGGCGGTGATGTCCCGTCCTGTGATGTGCTCTGTCGAAACACAGACTGCCCCTGCCCCTGTTCCTGATGCTATTTGCTCTGCTTCTATGTCTCAGCCTCCTGTACGTTTCATCTCTCTGATATCCCAGCAACTACTTCTTATTCTCAGGCTACTGCTGCTTCTCTGTCACTAAGGCCTAAACATAAGTCTAATAAGACTAACAAGATTAATCTGATCACGCTTAGTATGCAAGCACGTCCTCTAGTACTTCCTGCTCCTGCTTCAGCAAGGGAGAGAAGGGTTAGCTCTTCCTCGGGGGAATCTGCGAGTCCTGCAATTGATTTTAATACGGATGTTTCCGTTAACAAGCACTGGGATAGGTACCCCAGTAGTTGCTTGCCTGGTGGCGGGCGGCATGAAAAAAAAAAAAAAAAACTGCACAATGGCCCACCTGGTAAATCTTAAACCATCGCGTACACTGTGTTAAAGTGGAATTGTAGGATTCTTAGGAATAAATTACACAATATAGCAATCTTGCTATACACAGGCAAGATGTTATTTGTTTACAAAAGACACGCTTGGCGGATCACCCTGATCCTCCATAGTTCATAATAGTATATTATACTGCCACTCTAATACCAGGTTTGGTGGTTACGGAGATAACATATACACCCACAAAATTAATCACACCCACAAACAGAAGTGATTCTAAGTTCCACTCTGGAAGCTGTCACGTGCAGAGTACAGTTTAATAACACGTGTCTGTCTATTTACTGTCTCAGCCGTCCACCACATGGCCCCAATTATTGTAATTCTTCAAATTTACTTTTTGAACGTCTTCCTGGAAATAAGTTGGTGCTGGGCGACTTTAACTTCCATCACTATCAATGGGGTAGGTTGAGGATTGATGGTCTTGGGGAGTAAGCAGCTGACCTAATACTACAATCCAACCTCTGTCTTCTGAACAATGGTAGAGCGACTCGTGTGGACGATCGTACTGGTAATTTTTTGGCCATCGACTTATCTCTTCCTTCTTTAAATATACATCAAGATTTCTCACAGGCTCTTTGTGATGACTCCTTTGGAGGTGGTCATTTACCCGTCTGTCTTTCTTGCACATGCGACGTTCTTTTGGACCTTCCACTTCCAAAACTGAACTTTAAGGAATCGGGGGATCATTCTCAAGGGCTGTCAGTTTGGATATAACTGGAGAGTCCATACATGTGAAAGTCCAACATTTAACTAATTCCATGTTACATACAGCAAAGGCTGCTATTTTCAAGACTTTTCCAGTTCATGCAAGTGTTGAGCTCATTGATGGACGCCGGATTGCCGACAAGCGTTAAGGAATTAGGAGGTACAGGATTTTTGACAGCCAGCCAGCTGAGAAAAACACTATTGCATACAAACAAAAAAGGAATGAGGCAAGGAGAATAATTAGAGGGCTAAACGTGACTCCTGGCATTCCTTTGTGTCCACGATTAATCGTTTTACCCCACTCAGTAAAGTTTGGCCCACAATAAAAAAAATAAAAAAACTAGATAATAAACTCCCTAACATCCTTTTGACCATTTTGCAGGTAGATGACACCATCTATGATGATCCCGTGGACGTCGCTGACGTCCTTGCCAGTTTTTCTCATGTTTGCAGCTCAGCCAATTATGACCTGTGTTTCCAAGATCATAAACACGTGGCTGAGCTACAAATATTAGCCCAGACTTTGCCGTAGAAGACGTAGATTCCTCGAACTCCAAGGGTTTATTTTAGATTAATTTCTTTCCCACTAATCCTGTAAAGACACCAGTCCTGGACCAGATACAATCACGTATGATATGATCCAGCATCTTAATCATGACAACTGTACAGAGAGCTTTGGGCGTCCCGAATGTTCCCAAACTCGTGGCACTAAGCATTCGCCATACCGATACCCAAACAGGCTGGTCATCTTATGAATCCCTCTTCACTTCATCGTGTTGTGTTGACTTCTTGTCTATGTAAGGCCATGGAGCGAATGATTAACAATAAGTTTCTTTTTGTTCTCGTCAAAGACTTTGTTAATTGATCGACAATGTGACTTCTAAATATCATTTAGAGCATTGCAAATCAGTGGGATTTGCCAATAAAAAATTCATGACAGGGAGGTTCTTTGGCATCCATAAAATCTATGGCATGATGTGGTGACATGGTATACTAATGAAGCTCTATGCTTATGGCTTAAGGGGTAATTTGCCTATTTTTATTTCCAATTTTTTAAGAGATGGACCTTTCTGTCAAATTGCCCCGTAAAGTTACATTGGATATGTTAAGCCTAGAAAACGTAGTGCATCAGGGCAGTTTGCTTAACCCCACCTTGTTTTGTATTATGATCAATGATATTCTGTCATCAGCTCCCATCCCGAGGAATATTAAATCACTCAATGCTGACGATTGTGCAATATGACACTCTTTTTGTAATGTTCCATTTTCAGCTGGGCAGATTCAATTAGCCCATGATTCCGGCCACCAATGGGCCTTGCAGTGGAGATTCAACTTTTCCATCCCTAAGTGTGCCGCTGCAGTTTTTACAACCCTTTGTGTCCCTGGTTTGGGCTTGACTCTGGATAATCATGCGGTACCTTAAAATCTGTCAAACTTTGGGGCTTGCATTTTGATTGGAGGTTAAACTTTAAATATCATGTTAATTTAATTGTTCATTGTCATAAGCCAATTAATGTCCTTATGTAACTAGAGATTACTACATGGGGAGCCAACAAGGAATCTTTGTTAATGGCATATAAGTCCCTTATTAGATCTAAGCTACAGGTGTATGGGTCGGGATCTGAAGCCACGTTGAGGAGGCTGGATGTACTACTGAATAAATGTCTGCAAATGTGTTGTGGAACCTTAAATTTTACTAGTCTGGCACTAATGGAAGTGGAGGCGAATGTACCTCCCCTCCAGATTCGCGGTGACTTCTATTTTATCATACGACATACAAACTGTAAGGAATTTTGATATCGGCAATGTGTTCTATATCTCCTGCGTCAACACCACCATCTTATGTGGGGAGGTTCGTTGGCCATGGCTTTCGCCTCCATTTACTGCATCAAGAGCTTGGTTTGGACCTCAATGACTGACAAGTTGGTGTTTCAAATTATGGCGCCTTGGGAGCCACCCAATATCGCTGTTGATGTTTCAAGGCTCTCAATACAGAAGACCAAGGCATCAGAGGTGGGGTCCACCATTTGTTTTACAAAAACATCGTGCATCATTTGGGGTCCCACTAATTGTACACTGATGTCTCCAGGTCAATTGACTGTGTGAATGCTACTGTGCGGTTGATAATGTGTCCTCAGGTTTCGGTTGCCGACTTAAATATCTGTGTTTACTTCTGAGCTTTTGTCCATTGACAAAGCCACAGACTATGCTGTAAATTCTCGGCAAGACTCATTTGTCATATTTTCAGACTCTGAATGAGCACTTCAGGCAATCATTTCTGGCACTACTGATTCTAATGAGATCATGGCCGCATCATTAATAAATGGCATTCATGCAACAAATCCTTCATGATGATTTGGGTGCCTGGTCATTGTCGTATCTACGACAACAAGCAGACTGACTTGCAAAGTCGGCTGTGGAGCATGGAAAGACTTGAGACGGTTCTCATGATATACTGTCGAGTCTCACCCTCGGAAAGAAATCAGGAAATCTTCTGTGGCAAGGTCAGTGGACCAGACTGCATATTCCAACATGTAAGTCACTCCTTGGTGACTGGGACTACAAATCATCCCAGTCACCTGGAAGAAAGAATACTGGCTTGATCGCAGTTCAACCGCATGAGTCTCACACACATGTTGCAGTACTTTATAACGAAAGACGATTCCCACCACACTGTGACATCAGTGATGTGGTGCTATCTAACGGCTATGTCAGCCTGCACTTGGTGATTTGTTCATGAACGTGATTCATTTATAAATTACTGCAGTGCAGCAGACGTCCTCTTCACACTTTCCACCTCTTGGGTGATGGGAATCTTATAAATAATTGGTACATTTCTTGAGGGAGACTAGACTGATCAGAGCATTATGACTTTTTTTTTTTTTTTACCGTGTTTGATCATGGGTTTTATCTGCTGTAAGTATTGTTAAGAAGGGGATTTGGTAGTTAGGTAGTCTCGAAGTTTCTCACTAATTTCCGATGTTTACCGTCGGCTAGTTCTGGTACGAGTCAGAGTTGCCAGTTAGTCTGCTATTGTGAGTGTAGTTATTTCCTAAGTTGTACATTAATTTTTATCCTCTTTTTCTCAATAATGTTTTGTTTATGTATTGCCTGTTAAATTATATTATTTAATTTAACCCGAGGCATCCCGATAACATATGGACTCTGAAATACCTACCCCAACGGGAGGCCACAGTAAGGGTGGCACAATACCCACCCCAAGGAGGGACCACCGGCAGGGTGGAGAAATACCCACCCATAGGGGAAGCCACAGGGAGGCTCGTAGAGTATGTAAGGGATCCGAGCCAGAGGGTCCTACGTCCCCTGTCACCATGTGTCCCTCTTCCTCTCAAGCAGACCCAACGAGAGGTACGCAGTGCTGGTAGACTACTCTCCAGCCAGAACAGCCTTTGCTAGGATCAGGGTGGGACTTGTCTCAGCACAGTCCCAAGCAGCAACGCGGTGACGGCCACCAGCCGCACCGGGAAAGAAGAGAGGGTCACCAGCTGCTATTTAGCTGTTGCCCCATGCAGCACTGCAGTGACGGCCACCAGCTGCACTGGGAAAGAAGAGAGGGCCACCAGCCACTTTTTAGCTGCAGCCACCTCCTCAGGGAGCAGCGCTGCAGTGACGGCCACCAGCCGCACCGGGGAAGAAGGGACGTCCACTGTAGGCCCATCGTCCACTGCCCTGGTGACTACCCCTCTGGAGGAAGTCCCTCGCTTGGCCCACCATCCATCCAGAGGCTGAGCTGGATGCCTTTCTCTCTCTCCCCACAGGTGCAGTTCCACCGAGGAGTTGCACCTGGAGGAGCTTTGTCGAGGGCCCATCACGAGTCTGGGGATCAGTGACCTGCATCCAGTGTCCGGGCAACGCCCTCAGCGGACGGACTCTATGACGAAGGGACACTGCAGGCCACTCCTAATGGCAGCTCAACCCAGCAGTGACCGCCCCCCAGATGCCCAGGGGCACCCCTAGGACTCTGGGGCATAACCTCCCCAGCCCCACCAGCAGGCAGTCCTCCTCCAAGAGCAGGTGGAAGCAAGCATGCCTGCTTGCCCTGTTCGGACCCAGCCCAGAGGACCGCCTTCCCCACTGAGGTCCCATTAGGAAAGGGTCTCTCTCCGTGCCAACCAGCAGCCCATTCTGGATGACCCAGCCTCCAGCAGTAGTCCCGTGCCTCCTACAGGAAGGCACACCTGACAAGCCACCTCCCACACCCGGGCATCACCTGGAAGCAGCCCAAATCCACAGCAGCCCGGCGCAGGGTCAACTTGTCCAATTGTGTCCACCTTAACCTCTCTGTGTATATAATTAATATTGTACTTGTTCTGATTGTAACTAAGGTAATATACGTGTAGGGTTGGTCAGCCGAGTTTTTATGCCCTATTCCTCTTGTCGTGTATTCTAGTTCCGGTCTTGAAAGAGAATCCCAGCTCAGTAGCTAAAGTTCTACAGACAAGAATTTGACCTAAGAACACATAGCATTATACTGGTGGCCAGCAGTGGTTCTTGACCTGATCAGAATACAAAGAAGAGCAAACAGGGAAGTCTAGGAAAATGGTGGCTTAACCTCACATCTAATTACCAAAATTCAATCCTGAACAATATGATACCTATAACTATTCATGGTTAAGCCACTAATGGACATAGGTTTTGACCACGACAGGGAGAAAATAGCTGTTACCTTGCTGCACATGGGCAAGGCAGTATCAAGTATCGCCTCCAAGATCGTCCCGAAGCTAACATGGGCGAAATTCACCCAAATCGTGATCCAGGCAGTCACGACATCCTTAGGTAAAGTTGTAGCCTCATCACAGCTCAACGCCCTCACATACAACAGCAACCTGGATGACACACTCATCCAGGCCAGGTGACTTGTCACTGCTGCTTACCCGGAAACCAAAACAGCCACCCGGGAACAACTTATCTTTAATACCCTGCTAAGGACCCTCCCCAGCACCATAAGGGAATATTTCATAATCTTTGACCGAAGGGGAGACCTTTACAGGGATGTCCAACTTATCAGGCATCTTCTTGCCCTTCGCACCACCCCACAACGCATCAGGGCAGTAGGTGGAATCCCGATGAATCTGGTACAACCTCCAAAACCACGGATGGCCCCCAGACACACAGTTTCACCAACACCACCCAGTAGGGCCAGGGCGCACCCCAACACAAGGCGCCCCCCTTCTAAAGAAAATGCCAATCAGATTTCCATAGATCCGTGGGAATTTTCAGCAAGTAACCACCGGTGCCCCATTCATGACATGCGGGAAAAACTCATCGCTGTCTGATGCAGACCAGCTACCCAAGGTCACCATCCGGTCTCCTCCATCCAACATCACAACACTCCCAGC
Source organism: Coenobita brevimanus (assembly GCF_032717465.1). NCBI lineage: Eukaryota > Metazoa > Arthropoda > Malacostraca > Decapoda > Coenobitidae > Coenobita > Coenobita brevimanus. The sequence continues at coordinate 15,254,481 of NC_137042.1, forward strand.
ACATCTCACAATCGCCATGTGCATCTCTTCCACCCCCCACCCACCACCTCTCAACCATGCCATACTAACTCCCCCACTCAGCATGCCACACCACCACCCACCTCCCCTGACTACACAACTGACTCATACACCTGCTATCTCACACCATCACACTCCTCACCCTCACTCACTCCCCCCTCCACAATTACGCCTCCCACCATACCCTCCACCAACTCCACACCCTCATCATAGACCCCCCACTCATCCCCGGCAACCTCACCTCCCACCCAAGTATTTGCTGCCACACCGCCACCACTGGACATGCAGGTACCTCCATCCACCCCATGTCATCCCACCACGTCACCGACACTGCACAACACCCACCACCACCCCTACACCCACTCAATTATCCCCCCCACACACACACTACCTAACCACCTCCGATGCCAAACCACACACCAACTCCTCACCCACTGCCACCACCACCACTCCACATACTCCACCACCAAGACAATCAACCACCCACCCACGCCCAGCCACCTCACCACATGGCCCAAGCTCCTCACCACTCACACCCGTCCTCACCACTGTCACTACCAGATCCAGCCAGCTCTCCAACCCACCAGCTAGATACACATTCACACCCTCACCCAAACCCCAAGCGCCTTCAGCACCCACAAAACCAACCACCTCCACAGCCCCTGGCGACCCTCTAAAATCCAGGTCGCCTCACCCATCTCTAGCCTTCAGCCAGGAGATGTCGGCCACTCACCACCTCCAGAAATGAAGATACGCTGAGTGACCTGGACACCTGCCCAGGGGAAACATCAGCATATCCAAGGGACACCTCAACTCCTCTGCCTCCTCTTGAAGACGCTGCAGACCTCCACCCTCCACGTCCCCTACACACTGCACCGGGAGCCCAAACCACCCACCCACCACTGGACCACTCTCCTCCACCACCTCACACTGGCTTACCGAACCACCACCTTGGACACCTTACCACCTACAGCCACGGGGACGTGACTTTTTCCCCACCGACGGTGGTGAAATACCCACCTCAATGGGAGGCCACAGTACGGGTGGCACAATACCCACCCCAAGGAGGGACCATGGGCAGAGTGGTGAAATACCCACCCACAGGGAAAGCCATGGATGGGGAGGCACGTAGAGTGCATAAGGAATCCGAGCCAGAGGGTCCTAGGTCCCCTGCCACCATGCGTCCCTCTTCCTGTCAAGCAGACCCAATGAGAGGTACACAGTGCTGGTAGACTACTCTCCAGCCAGAACAGCCTTTGCCAGGATCGGGGTGGGACTTGTCTCAGCACAGTCACAAGCAGCAATGCGGTGACAGCCACCACCCACATTGGGAAAGAAGAGCTGGCCATCAGCTGCTCTTTAGCTGTTGCCCCATGCAGCACCACAGTGATGGCCACCAGCAGCACTGGGAAAGAAGAGAGGGCCGCAAGCTGCTCTTTAGCTGTAGCTGCCCCTGGGAGCAGCACCTCGGTGACGGCCACCAGCCACACAAGAAAAGATGAGAAGGTCACCAGCTGCTCTTTGGCTGTTGCCCCATGCAGCACCACAGTGACGGCCACCAGCCGCACTGGGAAAGAAGAGTGGGTCACCAGCCACTCTTTAGCTGCAGCCACCTCCTCAGGGAGCAGCACTGCAGTGACAGCCACTGGCTGCACCGGGGAAGAAGGGATGTCCACTGTACACCCTTCGTCCACTGCCCTGGTGACTTCCCCTCTGGAGGAAGTCCCTCACTCGGCCCACCACCCATCCAGAGGCTAAGTGGGACGCCTTTCTCTCTCTTCCCACAGGTGCTGCTCTCCCGAGGAGTTGCAGCTGGAGGAGCTTTCGTGAGGGCCCATCACGAGCCTAGGGATCAGTGCCCTGTAGCCAGTGTCCGGGCAACGCCCTCAGCTGATGGACTCCATGAGGAAGGGACGCCACAGGCCGCTCCTGACTGCTGCTAAACCCAGGAGAGACCACAGCCCCCAGATGCCCAGGGGCACCCCTAGGACTCTAGGGTGTCACCACCCCAGTCCTCATCCAGGATCAGGCATAGACAAGCACGTCTGCTTGCCCCGTTCAGTCCCAGCCCAGATGACCGCCTTCCCCACCAAGGCCCGACTAGGGAAGGGCCTCTCCCCTCGCCAACCAGCAGCCCAATCTGGACGACCCAACCTCCAGCAGTAGTCTCGTGCCTCCTACAGCAAGGCACACCTGATGAGGCACCTTACATGCACGGGCGTCACCTGTAAGCAGCCCAAATCCACAGCAGCCTGAGGCAGAGTCAACTAGTCCAATTGTGTCCCCCTTAACCTGTCTGTGTATATTATTAATATTGTACTTGTTCTGATTGTAACTAAAGTAATATCCGTGTAATGTTGGTCAGCAAGTTTTTATGCCCTGTTCATCTTGTGTAATCTAGTTTCGGTCTCAAAAGAGAACCCCAGCTCAGTAGCTAGTGTTCTAAGGACGAGAAGTCAACTTAAGAACATATAGCATAACAGATACGTTGCAACGTTTTGTCATGGTGAATCCCGATAATGTATCTATACATTTTGCAATTGCAAGGTCTGTCATTTCCACAATTTTCAAATTTCACGCGTGATTTTTGGTATGTAGACGTGGGACACCTTCCTCTACATGCCGCCAGGCGGGACACTGCATTACCCTGCGTGACCTCCCCCCCCCCCCGCAAGCCATTGTCTCAGCAACTCACCTGTTAGCAGTGACCTATAGCCAGTAAAGACATGTTGCACCATGGTAGGAAATTCAAGGCGAAAGTGATTCCCCAATCAATGACGAAATGGAGGACAAGGATTACATGGCGCCAGAGGAAGAAAAGAGCGGAAGTGATGAGGATATAACGTCACCAAAGAAGGTGCGGTATGTTGATGTGTTCATTGAATGAAACAAGCTTATATGGTCTATATTATTGTGTGAAAACCAATATTCTTGTACTACATATAAATTCGTACCAAATGAACAAATATCTCCCTCTTCTGAGTGTTTTGCAATAGTTACCGCTACATAGAAAACGCGACATCCGCTGCACAGCTCCAGAGAACATGGTAACAGATGTTTACAGGGTCACGTGTTTAAACCACTTCTAAGCTCACGTGAGCACTTTTGGGGGCATTTTCCAATGTTTCTTATAAAAAGCGAAGGTTTTAGCCATTTTTTTTTTTCCCCGAAGACTGCAGGGATTGTGGGGGGGGGGGCAGTGGTGAAAAATCAGTTGGGATGCGGCAGGTTAAGTTTGTATGCTAAATAATTTAGAGTGTTATGCAGTGTAAGAAACTCTGGCATGTTTTGGATATCTCCGAGTTAGCAACTGTTGTTCTCATAGTGTGTAGAGAACTCCAGAATATAGGAAGCTTATATAAGGATGGGGAGGAGAGTAGGGGAAGTTCAGTCGGTTGTCAGTTCAGTTTGAGTGTAGTGCAGTGTCAGTGAAGTTTTTATATTTTCGGTACTTGTGGAAACAGTGAAGTGTCGTTGGCAAACAGTGAAGTGTTACTGAACTTTGTATATCATCGGTACTCGTGAAAATAGTGAAGTGTTGTAGTTAAGCATTAAATGTAATTGCAGTTAGTAAAGTAGGTATAGCTTCAGTGCTTGTGAAAATAGTGAAGTGAAGATAGAAAGCTTTAAGTGTAATTATTTGGAAAATAAAGACAGTGAACTTAAGAAGCCATTGTTTATTCACCACGCCTGAGCTGATCTTGTGTACTGTACACTTAAAAGGCTGACCATACGAAGAACAACTCACTGGGCAACGTCCTTCCTGTACTGAACTACTGCTGCTGGAGCCTGTGGCAGTGTGGGTGGGGACGTAACAGTATGTATATGTTGTGTACTTTAATTAGGGTTGACAGTTGACGTATTTCGATTGTTCCTGCTTCTGAAGGTCATACTTCTTATCCTGATGTCCTCTACAGTATATTAAACCACTTGCCTCCCCTGACGGCCACCAGTTGATGAATGCAAGTGTCCAGTAGGCTACATAGCGGTGTTGGTCACTTCCAGTCGATGGTGTTCTGCTGGGCGAGGTATTCCACTTTTTGTACAGATGTAAATATTTTGCATCTGTTTATATATATATATTTTTTTTTTTTTTTTTTTAAATTATGGTCGACGGTTGACGTATGAAACAGTTCCCGACTCCTCTGGCTCTTTCATACACTGATGTTCCTTATATTAACATGTGCCTCGCCTGACAGTCAGCAGGTGATGAGTGCAGGTGTGTACTGTTGACAGGCATTACACATCTGCAGTCGATGGTGTTCTGTTGGTTGAGGTATTTTAGGTTAAAAATATAAAGTGTGAATATTTAGTTCGGTTAAACTGTTTGCGTCTTAAGGCGCTAGTGTAGGTTAGTGATTTTTTTTTTTTTTTTTTTTGTTAGGTTTAGCTGTGTTAGGATGCTTTTAGCGTCTTTTCATTTTTTCTTTTTTCTTAGTTATTTTTTAAGTTAATATTAAATTATTCACATAACTAAACGAAATGAAAAAAAAATGTAAATTTAAAAAGTAAAAATAAATGGCTTAATGACCAGGGCCGATTGATAACCATTAAAAAAAAAAAAAAGTTGTAAATCTTATTTGATGCTGGCCTTAACTGTGGCTAATATTAGCCTACACCGCTAGAGTGAGAGAAGGCTGATACATGAGCACATTGTGGTTTTTGCATTTATATACTGACTTACTTCCTCCGAGAAGAAACAAGAGACATATTGTAATAGCCACACTGTCGGATGTTCGTTTAAAACCACCAGATACTAGCCATGGTAATGTGACGTCATCACTTCGGTGCTATTATTGTCTCTCTTCTTCGTTCTACTTACATTCAGAAAGACTTTCAAGTTACAGGGGTTAACGCCTTCAGTACAAAAGATCCTTCCTATGTTGAATAAGATTGCTCGAAAGTACGGTAGCAAAAATTCAGTGGCAAACACGTCATAAAATTGAGAAGGTTTCTTTTTGACCGAAGGCGTCAAATAATTAAAGAAATCTGATTTCTTCTTTATCATTAATGATTCAGAACTTTATTCCACGATGCTGAGTAAATGATTTGCAGAGCGAAAGATTGGGGGATTTTAGCAAATATTTTCCTGACAGAGAAGCCGTATAGCCGAGTGACGACATAATCTTAGTCTTATTCTTGCTACTGTCAGAGTATTTTTTTTTTATTCTGCCTAGCAGTGGCGTCCCGCCGTCACAGCGTTCAAACAGTCGTAGTCAGCCTTCTAACGACGACAGAGTCGTAACTGTCTTTTTCTCCTACCATCGGGCTGTTCTATACTGCTGAGGTGCAGCCTCTCTTCTTTTATAGCTAAAGTCAACCGAGTTTACTCCGCCAGTATGTCAATTAATACATTACGAGGGTCTGCAGCTATATCGGCTTCATTTCATTGGTACAGTGGTTCGATAATCTCGTGGGAATAGACAAAATAGTAGTTACTAAGAGTAGAGTAAATTAATCACAGGTGCTATTCCAGTTGCCGTAGAGCTGTGGTTTTATTTATGACCGTTCTTTTCAAAGCAGTCAGTCTCTACTGCTGAACTAGACTAATCTCTCATTCACTTCTTCCCTGCCAGACCCGTTATGCCCGACTATGGAAGCATGGTGCCTGAGACCATGAGAAGCTCTGATAACCCTTCGTTGGCCACACTGGGGCATCGCATGGAAATGGATTACCACCTTAACCTTTCGGACCCATTCGCAATGGTGACCCCAAAAGTTTTGACGGGAAAATATGTCATGGTGGCACACGTCTATATTATGGCTTACACCCAAGCTCAAAAAGATCTCACGCAATCTACCTACATTATGAAGGAGAATGTAAGTATTTAGTCATGCCTCAATGTGATCAGTGCCGTATAGCCAGGCCTTCCCAATTGGAAAGGCCAAGGTGGAGTCAAACCCTACTCTGGAGGGGCACACTAGACCCAGTATGTTATGTTGACTCAACTGGCACAACTGTAGTCAACGGTAGTATATGCTCTTAAGGCGCCTAGGACAGTAGCAGTTGACGCAAGATTTTTATAACATTCAAGCAAAAGTTATATGCTATGTACTAAACACAGCAATGTATTTTTTTTTTATTAAATTATGTGGGGATGTGGGGATTAAATATTTGCAGTGAGACAGTTAGTTGAAAAAGTTTCTGAGAAACTTATTTGTAAAAGAGTTGCGGCATTTATAGGTCTGGACAAAGCGTATGTAGACAAGGTTTACTGAGGGTTATGCCTATGTATGGTGTGAACGGAAAGTTGTTGAACGCTGTTAACAGTTTTCATGAGAGTGAGTGTGAATAAGGATATGTGGATGTGTAAGAGCGTGGCTTAATATCAGTGTTGCAATGATAAAAGAATATTTGATATCCACATGGCTGTTCAGTACATACATACACACATACATACATACATACAGATAGATAGATAGATAGATAGATAGACAGACAGACAGATAGATAGATAGATAGATAAGGTTCGTAAAAAAGGGAAAGCTTTGCGTTATGGAGAGAGGGATGAGGATGGTATGAATGGTGTTGGGTGGAGCATCGCGAATCCAATGTATGCAGATAATGATGCGATGTTTGCTAATGGTGAACAAGAGCTTCGTAAACTGGTGAAGTTTTGTTGATACATGAGAGCGTCGTGCTTTGTTAATTAATGCTGATAAGAGTAAAGTGATGGCTGTTGAGACAGAGTAATTATCAGTGTGGTAAACTGGTGACTGCAAAGGGAGTTTAGGTACCCAGGTCTAGTAACAGAAAAGAGAGCTAAAAGCGCAGAGGAAGTGAAAAGTATAATAACACAGGGAAGGAAAGTGACTGAAGGCTATTATACTAAACAAAGATCTGAGTGTGGACATGGCAAGATATTATATGATATTTCAGTGTTTCAGGCCTTTGGCGTGACAATAACTAAAGTCAAGAGTAAGAGCGGTGGCAATGGTGTTGTTGAGGATTGTGTGTAAACTGTGTAGAGTGTATAGGATAAAAATAAATATTGGTTTAGATCGAACAGGACATAAAATAATGTGACTGGTGGATGAAGTGGAATAAGGAAATCTTTTAACAACAGGTTTAGAGAGTGTGCTTAGATGGTATGGTCATATGAATGCAAATAGAGCAGTAATAAGAGTTTCCTTATGTTGAGTGAATCTGAAGGAAGAATAGGGCTTGGTATGCAACGAAGAAGGTGGAAACATCTGATAAATGAGCGTATGGGAAAGCACGATATGCAGGTTGATAAGGCATGGGAACTGACGGGGGATCGCACTGTTTGGACGAATTATATCAGGAGGTGAACATGACAAGGGTGTGGGACGTTTTCAGTCCTCACAGTCACTGGAATGATTGTATGATTGGAAATGTGAAGTACACCTAAGAAAAATGTGTGGATAGTCATGCGTGTTAGGTCGAGTGAGGATTCCAAGGGCTTGAATGGTTAGTGAATAATGCAGGGCCCATTCACTCAGCAGTCGACTGATTAGTTTTCCCTCTATTGTTTTCCTTTTTCTTGCTTTCTGGACCCTGCCTTACCTCAAGGATGATGGGAGAAACAGGTCGGGGTGCGGCTGCTGCTGCTGCTGCTTAATCTCATCTGGCTGAACACGTATTGTCTAGAACTCACTGACGTATTCTCATAATTCATAGGTATTTACCAGCAATATAAACAATAAGGTTTGTAAAATTGTTACCGAGCTTCATAATAATTAAAAATCACATACACATGTAGTTGAACTGCCTCGTCTAGTAATGCAGCTGATTCGACCAACTTGCTATTATTCAAAGTTTTCATCAACTGGCAGACTTAGCTAAAATAATAATAATAATAATAATCTTTGGCATTAGAGGTTACTCAGGCCAGAGCAACTGTATACGGTATCCCTTAATAACCCGAAACACAGTCTCCTCCTTCCAATGTCGAATTCAGTAAAGTTAGAACGTTCAGTTTCAGACATAAGATTCTCGTTAACTTGTCAATAATGATGAAAAATGAAATATGTGTTTCAACAAAATGTGAGGCAGACTGCCGCATACTGTGCATATTTAGTAATGCGAAATTTCAAATTGGAGACCCAGTGGGAGGGCAGGAGTCTGACTGGAGTAGGAGGAGGAGGAGTGCAGGTCCCTTGTGGCAACGCCACTGATGATTATTAAAATGGACAAGCTAATCAGAGTGCATTTCTGCTTCAAGAAACACACGAAAGCCTCCAAAGGTGACTGACTTGAAGGTGATGATCAAGGTCTAAAAGTAGAAATATCAGAGTGCCAATCGAAATGTTTTATGGCCGAGGATTACCTTCATTACCCTGACAGAGCCCACCATGTAAACCCGCAAGAGCTCACTCTTCCATGTGGACACACACACACACACACACACACACACACACACACACACACACACACACACACGCTGACGGAATGAACGACTTAGTGAGGGAGAAAGAAACTGCGAAGATGACTGAAGGTGCATGGATAGATAAATACTGTAAGGATTAAGACGGCATGCGACCGATGTATTTTCATGAGCGCATGAAAGCAGGCAAGTGTGGTAGGGAATCGGTGCTGTGGTAGTAACGAAATGTATGGGTATTGTAAAGGACTGTCAGAGGATGGGATCAAAAATTTTACTATGAAGATAAAAGTGGAAACAGAAATGCCAGTCTGTGTGTGTGCATGTGCTGAAACTGATGAAAGGGAAGAAAGAGGCAGAATTTGGGGGCAGATTTCGAGTTAGGTTTAGGTAATTTTAACCTACCCTTAAATAGAAGAAAGGTCAGGATGACGATGGTGATGATGATGTATCTCCATCAGATCTTCAAGAGTTACTTAGTATGGTGGATGCCGCCGAACACACCCTACACCAAACTCATCTCAGACTACCTCACTCGCCTTCTGGAGAGTGGGATTCTGGCCAAGATGTACGACAACAATTTAATGCAGAGATATTTTGTCATTCCAGACGAGGTGAGTTAGATCACGAGTCAGTTGTACTACGTTCTTCGCTAAACATCTGTATTTTTGTGCCATTATCTAGATATAGATGAAAACATGGTGATGACAACAGTCTATCAAACATCTGCTAATATCTATCAGTTTGATTAACGTGCCCAAATATGTGGGTCTGTTTACTGCCGAGCGACCACCTTAACCTTCCGCTACGGTTGGTGCACTTGAGCATTTTATTTAGGATTCACCAGAAGATTCGTTCTGCTATACTACTTTCAGTGGAGAGAAAGCCTAGCAGTCAAATGGTTAAGGTATCATGAAGTATGACCGTAATGCACTATTACCCTGTGCACGTAAATATAGGCTGAAAAGTCTATCTTAATTCAAGATGACAGAGGTCCACGACATTCATAACGAGATTTATAATAATTATTACAGATCTCGTTATGAATGTCCTGGACCTCAGTATGATTATAATCATACTGATTCCTGGACTGGTGTGCCCTGTGACAGATCCGAGGCGCTGTCGTGCTGTCCCTGGACCACCTTCAAAGTGCCTTCATCATCCTGCTGGTGGGCGCAAGTGTTGGTGCTGCCACCCTGATGCTGGAGCAACTCGTTTAGCCTCAGCCACCCTCCTGCCCTCCGAGCCTCACCTTACCTGTTTCCGCCTCTCTCCTACCCTAACAATCTCTCCTCGCATCCTCCCTGCCCTTCAAACCTCACATAGCCTGTATCCTGCACTTCCAACCTAGCCTGTTTCCCTCTTGCGCCCCCAACTTAGTCTCACCTTACTGCTCTCCCGGCCTAGCCTCAGCCTCCATTCTGCTCTCCCACTCAAGCCTCAGCCTCCCTCTGCTCTCCCATCTTAGCCTCGGCTTCCCCTTTACTCTCTGAGCTGAGCTCTAGCCTCCCTCTGCCTTCCCAGCCTAGCCTCAACCTCCCTCCGCCTTCCCAACCTAACCACAGCCTCTCTCAGACCTCCCATCCTAGTTTCATACGCTCTCTCTCTCTTTTACCCTCCCACCCTAACCTCAATATCCCTTCTAGTTTCAGTCTTCCTTCTGTTCTCTCACCCTAGTTTCAGCCTTCCAGTACCCTCCCAGCCTAGTCTCAGCCTCCCTTTTACCTTCCCAGCCTAGCCTTAGCCTCTCCCCTGCCCTGCCAGCCTCGCCATACCCTACAATCCACTCGCAGTGAAGAGAGATTATTCATCCCTGTACTTTTGCAAGTGTGTGACTGGGTATTCACTTTCTTCAGACAGTTGAATATTATCTCCAGATAAAATACTACTACCCTGTAGTGTGTTTGTCTGCCTGTCTGTTTGTTCGTCTTCCGCACATCTTTCAGTGTAATGTCAACAGTACAGAGGTTCCTTAACTGAGCAGATGGGGTTCATAGCAAGATTTCACACGGTTCATGGCGGATAGTGAATTACGGGAGGTTTTTCAGAACAGTCTGAGAAATCTAACGTAGATAGTCATATTATTTATTTTGAACTGACAACATATAGTTTACTTTGCATTTGATTTTCCTATAGCTCGCTGGATGACTTCATACTGTGGCCTGGGTGTCATTAATGCAGTAGTGGTTGCGTCGACACAGCAAGTGTTTTTTTTTTTTTTTATTAAATTGATGTGAACTTTATATTCATGCTGTAAAATTATAATCATTTGCAATTCCAACAGAGTATTATGAGATTTTTTATGTGATTCAGATGAATATTGTTCATGTCAATATGATATTCATTGCCATTATGTATTATCAGTATTGCTTTCAATATCTCAAGATTCACGAATTCAGTACCTGTTGGCCTGTATGTGACGGGCGTTAAAAGTAAATCGAGTAACGAATATACGCTACGATGTCAACAGTATAAAGGAAATATACGTGTTTATCTCCTACTGATATATATCATCATCATCATCGTCAACCGTTGAGGTCCACTGCAGGACCGGCCTATCCCTCCCGAAGCAGGGACGATACAGTCAATGTATCTCTACCTAGTGGCTTAGGCTGTCTGGCAGAGACTGTATGTAGGGTGAGAAGTGCTTGTGAGTGTGATTGAAGTGTTGTAGTGGCTTTGGATGTGTGTGTGTAGTCTGTGAACCAAGTGTAATAGGCCCGCCTTAAGCTGTTTGGGTGTAAGCATACTAGTATGCGACACTGGTTCAACCACAGCACCCCTTGTGTCCGCCAAAGTAGCAAGTGGCTTGGTGAACGCTTCCCAAAGCTTTTACAACTCTGGCGGGAGGCGAACCCCCGCTCACCAGCGTGCGAAACGCACACTGTACCACAGAGACTCCACTAGTATATATATATATATATATATATATATATATATATATATATATATATATATATATATATATATATATATATATATATATATATATATATATATATATATATATATATATATATATATATATATATATATATATATATATATATATATATATATATATCATATAACTGTTTTATGGGTTTGGGGGAAAATGTCCACAGAGATAGTAACCCCTTCGCTATGATGATTTAATTTGTATCTCATTTTCACTGCCATCTGACGATTTTCTTCAGCCTGGGGAGACCTGTGGCAGTGAAGGGGTTAGAAAGTTTTCATTAACATCCTCAGCACGGATGACTTCTTGTTTTATTAAACCCTTCAGTCCGATGACGTTTTTGTTTTTATTCTACCTTCCTTCATATGATTTTATAAGTTTAGGAGAGCATTGTCATCGTGAAAGAGATCATGGGGGTTATACCTTACTCCTCCAGTTAGAAAAAAAAAATTCTTAGCTGAATAAACTCGTCTGAAGTAGCAAGAATACAGCGGAACAAGGACAAGTACTATATAGATGCGGGTGCTTCAGAACCCCTAAATGGGACTTTGCTGAAGTAGATGAAGCCTGCAGGAATGAAGCACCTCGTGTCCAAAAAACGTTGGTAAGTGAGAGACGGAGAGGGCCATTCCAAAATATCCTTCATCTTAAATAAATTAAGAAAAGATAAAAAAAATAAATAGAACAATAAGTAAATGTAGCTGACGGGAGTATGCAAGGGGTTGTCCAGCCTAGGAGAGAATCCTCGTAGTCAGGTAATTAGTAGTTTACTAACGTGGAATGCAGTACAACGAGACAAGAAACTACTGATGACCACAACTAACCCAGCCATTTCCACCAACCCAGCCACGTGTTCTTTGACCTTGGACACATTCCTAAGATACACCACTGACACAGCTCAGATGCACACTACACGTACCTCAGACACACCCCAGACCCCACCACACACACCACCAATACCCTTCACCTCACAACATACTCCAAAAAGTGTGACGCTCATAAACATCTAGTCTCCAATTGCCAGATTTCATTATTCAATAAGGTACAGTTCAGTGATTCAGTGAGTGAATGAGCGAGTGCGCGACACAGCTAGGGACACACAGTGGATCTGACCGCCCCCTGTGGGTGAGGCAAAAGACTAATAATCACTGCAACATTTATTGGTAGTTTTCACATTTCTATGGATTGTCGATAAGTCAGGGAAACGGCACTGTACTGGCTTAACCCTTTCACTGTGATAACATCCTTTATGTTTATTCTTGTTACCACCAGACGATTTTGGTCAGCTTGGGAAGGCCTGTGGCTGTGAAAGAGTTAAAGAATAAAATGTTTATTAATCCCTTTCGTGCAATGGCGTATTTTGTATTGTACTTTTGATGCCACCACCCGATTCTATTCAACTTAGACAAGACTGCCATCGTAGTTACTACATCGCGGTTATTGCGACAGTGTGAATCTGGGCTGGGATGCACAAAACTGTGCTGGGGTTCGGAAGGTAGTCTTAAGGCCAGTCTAATGTGAAGCATTTAAGGCCACGCAACTGCTGCCCATAAGGCCGATGTATAAGACCGTCGGACTCAGGTAAGGCAGACTTTAAGGGCAAGGAGTGTTTTTTTTTTTTTTTAAGAAATCTCTCAACAATCAGACGGAAGAGAGCAGAAACGTAAAACCAATCGCAGTGCTTGAAATTATCATTGGAAAGCTCAGTTACTAACTGACTGATTGATATGACAGAATTAACACGATATGACAGCACTGACATGATATGCCAATACTAACGACGTGACATGACAGCACTGACATGATATGCCAATACTAACGACGTGACGTGACAACACTGACATGATATGCCAATACTAACGACGTGACATGACAGCACTTACATTACATGAGACGGCATGACATCAAAACACTGAAATGGCATTACACGACAGCATTAGCTTTGCATGACATGATGCTAGTAACCTTACAGCACTGACATGACATACATGTCGTCATATCAGTGAACTGATATGACGACAGGCATGACACGTGATGACATGACATGGTAGCAGAAATATGACATGAAATGATAGCACTTATATGACAACGCTGACAGCATGAAAACATTGGCGTGATAAACGAGATGACATGACATGATAACATGATACACTGATATGACATGAGAGCATTGACATAACGTGAACTAGCATGATATACAAGATGACATGACATGATTACACGACGCACTGATTTGACATGAGAACAATGACATAACATGAGATGACTTGACAACACTGATATAAGATGACATAACAGGCTGACATGACATAACAACACCGGTGACGGTACTCACATGACACATGAGTGTCAATAGGTAGATGAGGAGGTAGACATGACAGCACTGATATAAGATGACATAACAGGCTGACACTACATAACAACACTGGTGACGGTACTCACATGACACATGAGTGTCGATAGGTAGATGGGGAGGTAGGTAGGTGCCACCAGTGTCGATAATGTGGGATACTGTAGAGAATCGTTGCCACCAATGTCGGGTATCGTAGAGGATCAAAGATTACTGCTGCTGCCAGTGTATATAATAGTCGTGGCTTAGGAGTTGGGATTGTAGTTGTAGATTGGTGAGGCACTCTGTCACCAGTAATGGTGCTTGCTACCAATATAAAGTCGTGAGGCGTTGGATGGAGTGGGGATTGTATTGTAAGTGATGGTGAGGTAGAGCCACTCTGGGGTTAAGGGGTTTTATTGTGACAGTTATATCGTTTATGTGATGGACAAAGTGACGTGGCCAGGATGGTCAGGGGGACATCAAATCCTACTTTCCCCAATCTCCTATTTCTTCTCAACTCCATCTCCTCTAATGGCTCCCAATTTCCTTCTGCCTTCTTTCTGGCCGCTGCACCGGATTATATTACTGCCTGGCTTCTGGTTACCTGACGTGTGTGCGTATGTGTGTGTGTATAGCGTCTACCATGCTTCCGACACGTGAGCTGATCGTGTGTTGACATACATCATATATTCTTGGTCGTCTAAGGCCATTGGATGTTATGTGATTCTCTTCCTAACGCACCAGACATTACACATTGTGCTAGTGTTACATATTGTGCTACGATTATATAATGCCTATATGTAGCTCGGTCACGCCAAACTGCCATACCTACGACCTAACTTTGTATTATAATCAACACAGTGTACAGGAATACGTTACAAGGTTTTTATCTACTTGTTAAAAAATTAAGTTAAATACTGACGTAAATACATGGTATTCATTATGATGTTGTAAAGCTGAATGCAGTAACATAATTATACAGTACAATAGAGACATACATATCTGTACATATTTATACAATAGCAAGATTATAATAATAAAATGGTAAGTCAACAGTAGTCATTCATATCAAGAAAGTATGTGCTTCCTATCTGTTTATATGAGACATAGTAATATGGTAACATATCATAACCTGAATACATGTATAACTGGCTTCATTCCGTTGCGCAGTTTATAGTCAAGTAAATGCTATACTATATTGTGTAACCTCATAGTTTTGTTATTTGTCCTCCTTACCTACTAGAAACCACGCACATAAACTCTTCCAACCACTACCCACGATGAATTTAAGAGTATGCATATTAAGTTAACTTCACCTAAATGTGAAACCATGCAACTGATCAATCAAACAATGCAACCTTGAGATGAATATAGTAGGATTATGTTCAATCCATAATTTTATGTTTATAGCCCAGCACCAGTCATCTTTACAATTTTCTCCATCATACTTGCAATATTATTATTGGCTATGTGCCAAATGCAAGCTAGGATTGAAGACTTGGAAACATTATGTAAAAGCTATGCGTTACAAGTGAGACCAACTGTGTAAATATATATATATATATATATATATATATATATATATATATATATATATATATATATATATATATATATTTATATATGTATAACTATCTGTCTATCTTTCTATCTATCTATCTATATATATATATACATATATATCTATATATATATATATATATATATATATGTACAATATTTACACAGTTGGTCTCACTTGTAACGCATAGCTTTTACATAATGTTTCCAAGTCTTCAATCCTAGCTTGCATTTGGCACATAGCCAATAATAATATTGCAAGTATGATGGAGAAAATTGTAAAGATGACTGGTGCTGGGCTATAAACATAGAATTATGGACCGAACATAATCCTACTATATTCATCTCAAGGTTGCATTGCTTGATTGATCAGTTGCATGGTTTCACATTTAGGTGAAGTTAACTTAATATGCGTACTCATATTTAAATTCATCGTGGGTAATGGTTGGAAGAGCTTATGTGCGTGGTTTATAATTGCATAGTTAATTCTAGTAGGTAAGGTGGACAACGAAGGGGTTGGTACTGAACAGTAATCCGGTGATATGTATAAACCAGATGCTGATGTATGGGTTGGAGGTGTGTCTGGGCAAGTTACGAAAACTAGTATATTTTGAGTGAAATGGAAAAACTGCGAACGTCCAATGCGTTGATGACGGATGAGTTGATCTGGAGCAAATGTGAAAATGCAATGATGATTGGTGTGATTCTTTATGATAGCCATTTCGCAAGGGACTGTCATAACTGGCTGAAACCTGAAGATATAAGCAGGACTAAAGTGAAATGCATGCAATGATATGCGACATTTATGTTCAATTGTTGTTTCACTAGTGAAGATGGCAGTGTCCTGTTTACTGGAGACTAACAGGACTTCTGTTTTGGTGTTGATGGTGACTAATGAGTCATCTTTTTTAAGAAGGGAAAGGATATTATTTGATAAACCGTGAAAAAAATCATCTGTTATGAATGGTACATGAACTACTATTGATGCTGGTGTGAGTGTTGCTTCTAAGTATGGATAATAAAACATAAGGTTCCTTTCCTCAACAAAGCCTTCACACCATGCTTATTTACGCGCTGACTGATTATTTGACGTAGATTGTGAATGGGAAGTAAATTAATGGTGATCTTATACCAGCATTAGCACTGCCTTTCATGAAAGCTAGATAATGAACTCTAGTATTGTCTAACGAAAGTATTATTACGTAAATATTTCCATGACCAATGAGAAGTGTTGGAAAAGTGTAGCAGTTCTATCCAGTGCATTTACTTTCTCCACAATTTCTTGAGTTGATTTCTCTGTCTATCGTAGGTTCTTTATAATCGTCATCATTACAGTGTTCTGGGTATCAGCTAGCTTATGTTGATATGAGAGAATTTGTGCAGTCTTGTTGAATTTGTTATTTACATCTTCAAGATCATTTTCTGTAGCCACTCCAAAAATGTTACCTAGAATTGCTCCACCTAGATCGAACGAACCAAGTTTGTCACGTGTATTTGTGATGTTTGTTTCCCTAACTGTGTCATTCCAGCGGGATGTCCTGGATCATGGTGAGCATAATGGTCTTAGCCTGTTCTGCTTTATTAGATAGTTAATCCAATTATGTTACCAAGTCATATTACGGATGATGATACTGATGATGAATATTTTAGTTATCTTGGCTTTAATCTGGCTCTAGGAGAAAAATGACTCTGCTCTAAATTGTTCAAAGTATTACCCATAAAAGGAATCTGTATTAGTTGCACCTATGTTTGTATGTTTGGCATGCGATCGTAATTCATTCCGGTATGGATTAATTTTTTTCGGTTTATTTCCATCGTATTTACCAGGTTTTTCGGTTGTATCCGATGTTTTATAATTGCAAGCTAAATTTCTTGAGACCTTTTTTAAATGATCATTATGAATTTGTTTCTCTTCGCCAATCGATAGTGACTTAATACCTTATTGGCTGTTCTCTTAATAATCCTGTATGAGCCTTCAAATTTCGGTGATATTTTATTGTCTCTAGTGTTAATGATGCCATAGACAATGTCACCTATGTTGAAATTTGCTTCTTTTGCCTTCTTATTAAATGATTCTGTCATTTATTCCCTGGACATCGTTTACTTTTTAACTTTGTATCTCTTGTAATTCACGTAAATAAAGTTTAGGATAATCTTCATAACTGTATACAGGTATTTGCTCGCCTTCCAGTATCTCGTATGGGAGATGTTTGTGTGTCTCGTAAAGAATAAAATGAGGTGTTTCTCCTATAGGCTTGTTAAATGCACAATTAACTGAGGCTTCATCTCTGGGGATCCAGTCATCCCAGTTTACATAATTCTCATTGAGTATGTGACGTAGTACATCTAATACTTCTTTATTCTGTCTCTCTACCAAGCCATTGGAAGCTGGAGGGTAGGCTAAAACATTAACCTTTGTTTATATTGTATTGTTTACATATTTCTTGTAAGATTTCAGAGTTAAATTCTCCTGCATTGTCACTTATTAGCAACTTTGGTGTGGTTAACCTACAGATAACATTATCTATGATTACACGCACCACTGTTTCTGCTGTCTTATCCTTCATTGGGACCAAAATTACAAATCTTGAGAAATGATCAGTAGCAACAAAAAGATATTGATTATGATTATTAGATAACAGTAGCTTAAGTAAGTCAACCCCAACAACGTCCCACTGTTGGTTAGGCACAGGATATTTTGCTATGGGTGCGGGTGTTGAAGTGTAACCTTTGTGTTTTGCAGATGGTTCACATTTGTCAATGTGATCATGTATGTCTTTGCGTAACGAAGGCCAATAATATGACATCCGGGCATGCCTGACGGTCCTATCTTTAACAGGATGGCCTGCATGTGGACTATGGTGTATTGGCCTTAAAATTTGAGGTATCATTGTATAAGGAGTAACTAACTGCCTGATATTCTCCCAATGATTTGGTTGTCTTGGATTTACCCTATATAAGGTATTGTTTATGACTGTGAATTATTTAAGTGGTACATGTAGCTTGGGTAATGACTTTCTAAATGATAAATAACGTTAGACCATACTGGGTCATCTCTTTGTGCCTGAGCAATATCTTCATTGTTGGGGAATGTTTCCCATAGACTAACTGTAGCGACATTGGTCGTTGTTGGAGTTTGTGATATAGGGTCTGCTGCCATATTTATTTTGCCTTTTATATAATGAATATTTACATCGTAATTCTGTACTGTACCTTTCCATTTGCTCTCCTCCCAGTGAGAAGTTTTTCCTGAAACATGCCCAAGAGGCTTATGATCAGTATAGAGATGGATTTCGTAACCACATACAAGATCACGAAATTTTTGTAGTGCAAAATTCACTGCCAGGGCTTGTAGGTCCGTAGTAAAATAATTTTTCTCTGCCCCTTTTGTTTGTCTACTGACAAATGCAATTGGTTGATATTTTTCATGTTTAACTTCTTGCATCAGCACAGCTCCTAAGCCTTTACGTGAGGCATTTGTGCAAATTATGAATGGTTTAATAAAGTTTGGATATGCCAAGTAGGGTGCACATGTAAATTTATCTTTTAAATTATTAAATGCTGTCTTTTGTTCCTCTCCCCACTGAAATATAACTTGTTTTTTTCAGTCTGTATGAGTGAGATGGAGGGGGAGAGAGGGAGGGGGAGGCCAAGAATGAGATGGAGGGATGGAGTGGAAAGGTATATGAGAGAGGAGTGAGTGAGCTGGGAGCAAGGCAGTGAAATGGTGGGGGACAGAGCGACATGGAGGTGATTTGTTTGTGGCCACCCCTTACTAGATTAAGGCATCTGGCAATAGGTAGATAGACAGATTTTCAGTAGGTGGAATAATGGCTCTGTTATATTAAAAAATCCTTGTATAAAGGATCTCTAATGTCCCGCTAGTCCTAGAAACTGTCTTACTTCATCCACATTTGTGGGTTCAGGGAAATCCCTTACTGCCTTTATTATTTGTCTGAGGTGTGGATACCCTCTGCATCCAGCACATGGCCAAGAAATATAATTTCTTTAAAGCAAAATTTACATTTATACAGTTTAATTTTTAATCCCATATTGGCTAACTTGTTTAGGAGTTTGTCTAATTACTGTAAATGATCTTCTATTGCTTGTTGCAATTATAATGTCCTCCAGATAAACAAAAATGCCATCACCTAGCATTCCTGATAACACACTATTCATTAATTGTTGGAAGGCGCCTGGAGCCATGCGAAGCCCCAGTGGCATTCTGTGGTACTGAAAACTACCACTATTTGTGGAAAATGCTGTATATTTGCATGATTCCACATCTAACTCTGTCTGGTAGGCTAGTAAGCACTGAGTAAATCGATTGTTGAAAATATATTGTATTCAGGTCCAATGTTTTGTGAGACGTCACTTAACAGTGGCATGGGAAAACGATCTGGGATCGTTTGCTGACTGAGGCCGCGATAATCAGTACCTGCCCGCACTTCACCGTTTTGTTTAGGTACAAAGAAAAGTTGTGCATTCCATGGGGACACGGAAGGTTCAGTGATAACCAAACTTAGTGTTTCATCCACATATTGTTTAGATAATGCACGCTGCGAGTGTGCAACTCTATATGCTGGCACGTAGAGAGGTTGTGTGTCAGGTTTTACATTAATTGTGTGTTGTATTAAATTTGTACAACCTAATTTTTCCCCAGGTAATGCGACTGTCGGAGTTTTTCTAGTAAGTGTAGTAGGTCATTCTCTATATTAAAATATTCTGAATGAATCAAATGTTCTTTTATGCACTCTCTGTCTGTCGATTTTATATTGCTAGATGTTACAGCTATTGTTGCTTTGCGTACTGGAGCTGGGCAAATCTCTAAATTACATATACAAGCCTGTAGCACCAGTCGAGCAGGGCAGAACTCCCAAGGTGGATGGAAAGCTCATGACAGGGAGAGCTGGAGCTCCAGTTTCATCAGCCCTCGGGACTAGTTCCTGACCATCTCCCTTTGTTGAACTTTTTCAATGTTTCTGTAACACAGAGATTAGGCCAGATGCTCTCCAATACAAAGTTTCTCTATCAACACCAAACTACATGCACACTACACACTACACTTCCTTTTCAAAATTAGAAAAGAAAAATGAGGTCTAATAACCATGCCTCGGAGTCCCCGGGGGGAGGGGACCATAAATGCCCCCATCATCCGCCCCTACCCCGGTGACGACTCAACGAGCTACCTGGAACCACTGACTGACTCACTTCTTCTTCATTTCTGCAACATTCGCTGCCTTTCCTCTAACTTTACCTTCGTTGAGCACCATCTCCCCTCGTCTAAACTTCACCTTCTCTTCTTAACTGAAACTCAGGTGTCTGAGGCCACTGAGAGCAAACCCTTCTCTGTATCCTCCTACTTTCTCTATACTCATTTCAAAGCCAAAGGTGGCTGTTGTGTATATCTATGCAACGATTTATCTTGAAAGCAAGTTCCTGAATTTGATTCTTCTGAATCCTCTGCTCTCTGGCTTCGGCTATCCTGTCATTCTCTACCTAAATATATCTGTGCTATTTACTTATCCCCTAATAATTCTACTGGCTATGAAAAATTCTTCGACTATCTTACTTCTGCGATGAAACACATCCTATCCATTTCTCCTTTTTGTGAAATCTCCATTCTAGGAGATTTCAGTGTTCACCACCACCTTTGGCTCTCTTCTCCTTTCACTGAACCTCTGTCCTTAATGACCTAGTGCAGCTTGTACAGCACTCTACCCGTATCCCTGACTGCCTTGGAGAGAACTCCAACATACTTGCCCTCTTCCTTACACCTAATCCTTCTGCTTACACTGTTAATCTTTCCTCTACATTGGGCTCCTCCGATCACAACCTTACTACCTTAACTTGTCCTATCACTTTGGTGCGGCCTGTGGACCCTCCAAAGAAACGTCGACTGTGGCACTTTGGAGCTGCAGATTGGGAGGCCCTCAGGCAGTACTTCTTTGATTTTCCATGGAATGATTATTGCTTCCATGGCCAGGAGTCATTTGAGTGTGCCTTGTGCATTACGGAGGTTATTCTCTCGGGCATGGAAGCGTACATTTCCATTCTCATATCCTTTGTCAAATGCAAAAAAGCCTTGGTTTAATCATGCATATTCTAATGCTGTCCACAACAAGGAGAGGGCCTATAAATGGTACCAGAGCCAACCCACCCCTGAATCACATCTTGCTTATGTTTCTGCCCGGAATCGTGCTGAGTCTGTTCTTTGCACTGCAAAAAATAATTTCATCTGTTCGGAATGTTCTCAACTCTCCAACTCGAATTCTTCCTGCTCTCTGGCACCTTGCCAAAGCCCTTATCTTATCATCCTTCCCTCCTCTTTTCTACTCTGATGGCTCTGCAGCTATTTCTTCTACTGATAAAGCAGATCTCTTTGCTCAGACTTTCTCCTCCATTTCCACCTTAGACGATTCTGGTGCTGTTCCTCCATCACTTCCTCCCTCTAACTTCCTCATGGCTGATGTTAAAATTTCTTCAGCTGATGTATTTTCTTCCATCACTGGCCTTAGTACTAACAAGGCATATGGGTCGGATGCGGTCCCTCCTATTGTCCTCAAGAACTGTGCTTCTGTGCTTACACCCTGCTTAGGTAAACTCTTTCGCCTTTGTCTATCAAATCGTACCTTTCCTTCTTGCTGGAAGTTTGCTCTCATTCAGCCAGTCCCAAAGAAGGTGACCATTCCCAACTTTCTAACTATCGTCCAATTGCTTTACCATCCTGTGTGTCAAAAGTTATCAAGTCTCTTCTTAACAGAAAATATTTAAAGCATCTTTCCTATCACAACCTTCATTTTGATCGTCAGTATGGGTTCCGTCGGGGACGCTCCACTGGCGATCTTCTCACCTACCTTTCAGACTCCTGGTCGTCCTCTTTTCGGGACTTTGGCGAAAGCTTTGCCATTGCACTTGACATCTCAAAAGCTTTCGATTGAGTCTGGCATAAATCTTTAATTTCCAAACTGCTCTCTTGCGGTTTCTATCCTTCTATCTGTGCCTTCATCTGTAGCTTCCTTTCTGATCGTTCTATGGCTGCTGTTGTACACGACCATCATTCTTCTCCTAGATCTGTCGATAGTAGTGTGCCTCAAGGCTCTGTCCTATCACCAACTCTCTTCCTTTTATTCATCAATGACCTTCTAAGCTGTACATCTAACCCTATCCATTCATATGCTGATGATTCCACCAATCACCTTTCCATTCGGTTCTTGCAACGTCCATCTCAGTAGTTACTTCAACAAACAAGGGGTGAGGCTATGGCACGCCTGTCTGACTTGGCTCGTATCTCTAACTAGGGTAAAAATAATCTTGTTTTTTTTAATACACCAAAAACTCAGTTCTTACACCTATCAATCCGACAGAATCTCTCACAGGAGTACCCACTAATGTTTAATAGCATCCATCTTAATCCTGCATCATCCTTAAACATACTTGGGATTTCATTGTTTTGGGACTTATCTTGGAAAGATCATATTACATCTCTTGTAAAATCTGCTTCCAAGAGATTATGTGTGCTAAGCCAACTCCATATCTTCTTTACTCCTGCACCTTTGTTGACTTTATACACGGGTTTTATTTGCCCCTGTGTAGAGTACAACTCTGATGCGTGGGGAGGCTCCGCACATATAGCTCTTCTCAACAGGGTGGAGTCAAAGGCTTTTCGTCTTATTAACTCTCCTCCTCTTACTGGCTCCCTTCAACATCTGTCTCTTCGCTACACTGATGCATCTTTATCTCTTTTCTATCGCTGCTTCAATGGTCACAGCTCCTCTGAACTGACTGCTTGCCTCCCTCCACCTCTACAATGGGCGCGTAGCACCCGTCTAGCAACAAACTTTCATCCCTTTTCTGTCTAACTCTCTAATGCAAGAGTTAACCGTTACTCCCAGCCCTTCATTTATGCAACAGGTCAACTCTGGAACTGTCTCCCTCTGTCTGTATTTTCTACTTCCTATAATCTCCAGTCTTTTAAACGCAGTGTGTCCAGGCATCTCGAAATGAATGGATCTTGAATTTGGCTCTTTTTCATATTGTTTTTGTTTTTTTCATAGAAGGAACGGTTTGCAGGCTCCTGGCCTTTGGTTCCTTCTTCCTTGCATTTAAAAAAAAAAAGAAAATTCATCAGGTTAACTAGGAAAACAGTAGTTTCCCCTCCGTTGCCCCCTCTGCGGAAGGACGTACCCGCTCTCACTCACCAGTTTTTACACGATTTGAGTGAATTTGAGTGATTATTCCGTGTTCAAATAGTGCTTCTGTGTTTACAAGTGTCTTGGAAGTATTATTCCTGTGAAAGGTGTGAAAGTCCAGAGCTAGAGTTTTTTTTGCTGTGTTTTAACTTTTAAGTGTGAAAAGCTCTGTCTGGTCGTGTGTTTGTTTACGTTTGGCGCCAAATAGGGTGACTGAGGTGGATGGTTATTGTTCCCGTGGAAGTGATTAGTGTTACCCTGTGTAAATTTAGAGCTACAATTGGGTGAGTGTTAACTGTATGTTGTTTCACCAGTAAGAACAGTTTATAACTCAGTATAACCATTCGGAACTGAGTGGAACTTCGTTTTGTTTTGATTACTTTGTTTGAGCTGATGTAGGCTGAGTGGACTTGTCTTTGTATGAACTGAGCCTTATTTTCAGGTGATACAGCAGTTTAATGTAATTGTTGTGTATTAACAGTAGTGTGGGAACGATTTTTGTGACGATTTAAGCAGTTTGTGGCAATCAGTTCTGACTGTGGCTGGCGCCGTTATGCTGGGAGATGTAAACAACTGCAGTCTGGTACAGTATACTTGATGTATTTAGTGCTAAGCATTCCCCTGTGCACAGTGTGTGAGTGAGTACTATTCCCTTAGTTTTTGTTTGTTTGTTTTCGCCAACGAAAACAGTTTATATCCCAGGTTTACGGTTATCCTTACAGGTAATACATAATTGTACTTTCATATGTTGTAACTTTTCAGGTGCTAAACAATTAATTTTTGTATTGTAAGACTCTGTTGTGACTTCATTGTTGGTGTATTTCAGGTAATATAATTTTAGTTCTTCATTCCAGGTAACGGTTAGCTTTCCATTCTTTGTAACAGGTGTATTACGAACCAGTAAGGTAGCTATTCCTGTACAGTTCTAAACAGCATCAAGACCCCCACCAGTAAAACCTGTAACCATTGCATAAATTGTCACTGTTCTAGCAGGTTTTGTATATGTAACTTATTCTTGTTCCAATATCTCTTCCAGGTACTAATCAGTATTACCAGATTCTTTTTCTCAGACAAATCCTCGCAGTTACCTTGCATTTCAGAATGCCGCGGAACATCATTTGCGTAACCTGCTCTGGTAGTTTCACCGGATCCTTTTGTACGGACCGCACCTTTGTTTGCAGGATGTGCATACTATGTCAGAGCCTGGAAGACAAGCTGACCGAGGCTACAAACAAAATTAACAGTCTGACCCGAAAAGTAGATGTGCTGGAGGAATTCATTGCGAGTAATGTCGGACACACTGCAGAGGACAACGTCACTGCTAGGCCAACTGCAGTCCAGGTTGACCATCCTCCTCCTGCTGTAGTTACTTCTTCCCCCACCGTACAGAATGAGTTCCAGCCACTGGTGCTTGGTGCAAGGACAAGAAGCATCATTCCAGGTAACAACATACAAGTTTCAGATTCTCACAGAAGTAGAAGAAGAGCCCCATGAGGCACGGGTTGTGGGGGACTCCATCATTCGTGGTCAGTTGGTGGAATTTTGCGCCCGGGAACCCTCTAAACGAAAGCGTTTTTGTATTCCAGGTGCAGGAGTAGATGACGTAACAGAGGCTGTGGATGACGTTTTTGAGAATGCGGAAAATGACAGCCTTGTTATCATTCATACAGGTACCAACGACGTCATACGAACCCGATCAGAGGAGCTGATGGAGAAGTACAGGAAGATGATCCGACGCTACAAGGAGAAAACTAACCATATTTTAATTTCTGGCATACTACCAAGGATTAATGCAGGGAATGCCTTCTTCAGCAGAGCATTTAGTATTAATAATAAAGTCAAGTCACTTTGCTTACAGGAAGGAGTTCAGTTCATCGACACGTGGAACTAATTTTACGAGCAGCTTACACTATTTACGAACGATGGACTACACTTGAATGCCGTTGGTTCTGCCCGTCTCGGTCGTTTACTTAATGATGCCGTAAGTTTTTTCTGGAGAAAAAACAAGCACCACGGGAGGCAAACGTAGGTGTCATACGATCTGACAAATCAATAAATAATGGAAGCTCCCCACATCAGAAAGGAAAGCACATTAAAGCAATCCTTGCAAATGCTCTTAGTCTACGTAATAAATTTTCTAATTTAGAGGCCCTTGTCTTTATCGAAGATTATGATATAATTGGAGTAACAGAATCGTGGCTAAATACTGAGCAGAGAGATTTTCTAGCAAAGTTTAATTTACCAGGCTATCACATTTTCAGTAGTGAAAGGAAGAATTGAGCAGGGGGCGGTGTGCTGTTATATGTTAAATCAGGATTTCATCCAGTCGAAATTACCAAGCCATGTATTGAAAACATCGACACTATTTATATTCAGCTTAGAAATGAATCTTGTCATAAAATCACTCTTGGGTTAATTTATCGTCCACCTGGGCAGCCACTCAACATCGATAATGAAATCTACAATCAAATTGCTGAACTATCTTGTATGCAAAGCACTGTAATATTTAATGACTTAAATTTACCAGTTCCAAAATGGAGAGAAGCCCTATCCTCACACACAGGGTTAGACCTATATACAAACTTGAAGGAAAGTTCTCTGTATCAATTTGTAAATTATCCGACACGTGGAGCTAACATCCTAGATCTTGTCTTAGCTACATCAGATAATGTAGTAAGTAATGTTATTGTAGGTGAAGAATTTAGTACAAGTGATCATTGCATAGTTACATTTAACATTAAATTCAGTGAAGACAGTGTCAAGGGCAGTTGTGAGAAAGTGCCTGACTTTAAGAGAGCAAATTTTAAGAAATCAAAAGCAATTGCAGGTGCACCTGACTGGCATCCCATTGTCGAAACTTTGGATATCAATGACGCGTGGAGTTACCTTAAAGAAACTCTCGACAGTGCAATCAAATTATGTATTCCAATGCGCAACAGAAGGCCCGCCAAAAATTCTAAACCCAAATGGTGGAACTCCAACATTAAACATTGTCTAGAGCCAAAAAATCTCGCATATAAGAATTATACCACAGTCAAAGTGATAAAAATAAATACGATGCCCTTCGACGAAAAGCCAAAAAATTAATTAAACGCAGTAAGAAAAACCTTGAGACACATATTGCAAGTATCAGTAAATCAAATCCCAAAGAATTTTTCCGTTACATAAGAAGCAAAATGGTAATAACTCCATCAATCGGTCCCTTAATCACAGATAACGGAGAGCACACTGATGATGAAACTATGATGGCGAAAATTCTTAATACTTTCTTCGCGTCAGTATTTACAACAGAAAATATACATACAGTTCCTACTGTTTCCCCCATTCCTATAGAAGAGGGCAACATAATCACTGACATTACAGTCAGCGATCGCGATGTACTGCTTGCAATAAACAGATTAAAAGAGAATAAAGCACCAGGACCAGACAAAATATCGCCACGTGTATTGAAGGAACTACAGAATGAAATATCAAAGCCTTTAGTTGAACTTTTTAACTTATCATTTAAGAGCAGTAAGGTGCCACATGAATGGAAGCTTGCTAACGTAACCCCAATATTCAAAAAGGGCAACAGAGCCCAACCAGAAAACTACCGTCCAATTAGTTTAACATCGGTGGTTTGCAAATTGCTTGAAACCATTATCAGAGACAAGTTTGTAAAGCACTTACAAACAAACAATCTCATCAAAGATTCGCAACATGGTTTTCTTAATAATCGCTCTTGCCTCACAAATCTGCTGGACTTTTTCAATGATATACTGAACATGTATGACGAGACTAAATCTGTTGATGTGGTCTACCTCGATTTTCAAAAGGCTTTTGACAAAGTTCCACACAAAAGACTCCTTCAGAAGCTAAAGGCACATGGTTTCAGTGGCAGTGTTCTCGGGTGGGTAGAAGATTGGCTCACCGGACGAAAGCAAAGAGTTGTAATAAATGGAAAAGAGTCAGACTGGATAAACGTTCCAAGTGGAGTGCAGCAGGGTTCAGTGTTAGGTCCTATTCTTTTCTTAATATATGTAAATGATATTGACGAAGGATTGTGTTGTAAGATTTCAAAATTTGCTGATGATACTAAAATAGGTAACAGATCAGATACAGCACTGCAAAGACAGGCAATTCAGTGAGATCTTGATCAACTGTTTAACTGGGCCCAAGTCTGGCAAATGGATTTCAATATTAATAAATGCAAAGTGCTAAACATTGGCAGTAAAATTGTACGAGCATGTTATAGCATGAATAATGTTCAACTTGATAGGGTACACCATGAAAAAGACTTAGGAGTTATAATAACAAACGATTTGAAACCAAGCAAACAATGTACTGAAGCTGTGAAAAAAGCCAATAAATTGACTGGATTCATAGGCAGAGCATTTGAATATAAATCCGATAATATCTTCCTCACTTTGTATAATTCCTTAGTACGCCCACACTTGGAGTATTGCGTTCAGTTTTGGTCACTGTATTATTAAAAGGATATGGAAAAGCTTGAAAGAGTGCAGCGAAGGATGACAAAGATGATACCTAGACTGAGAAATAAATCGTACGAGGAACGTTTAGAAGCCCTGAATCTCTTTACCCTGACAAAACGGAGGATACGAGATTTAATTCAAGTATCAAGATATTCAAAGGACATGATAACATGGCTGTCGATAAATACTTGACAGTTGATCACTCGAATTACACTAGAGGCAGTGGGCATAAAATAATTGGCAAAAGATTCCAGTCGCATGAAGCTAAGCATTTCTTCTTCAATAGAGTTGTAAATATATAGAATAAATTGCTCTCCAACGTAATAAATTGTAATACTGGATAAGTATTTGGCATTAAACCCCCAGCTTAATAAGTTTACTCCTGAATAAAACACTTGTATATATATAATTTTCTATTTTACTTTATTTTAGTTTTTTAGAGCCTGAATCAATTAATTAAATGCAAATATAGTATATGCACAGACAAGGATACGCACAGATAGCCCTGAGTTAACGGTCACTACTCATACTTTCGACCTGTGATGGGCTGTGGATCACTGAGGGTCCCTGTTAGTTAAGTGGCCACCATCGGGATTTTTTTAATGTACCAGGGGTCACTGCTTCAGGAGGTGACTTGTTTGCTTGTCCCGCATGGGGGAAGTTCCTAGTCTTAGTGGAATGAATGGAGCTGGGGCCTGATTGACTGCTGCCTACCTTAATAGCACCAGGCAAGGCTGCCGCACCACCCCTGAATATCCAGACTGAGCACTGTGCAATTTCCACACCGTGTCCGCAGACGCCCCATCAACTTAACGTACCCGTACAAATCTACATGCATTAGTTATTTATTTATTTGATTATTCATTGCACTTTAATACTTTCTCTTTCAGGTTATTGATACTGGTAGCTTATAGATAATGTATTATAGAATGTAGTTTTCCTTTTTAATCTTTCCTATAAAATTTCCATGTCAGGTTTTCCATGCTGCATGGTGGTTTTTCTCACTTTTTCTTGCCAGTTTTAACTGGGGGGTTTGAAGGCAGGGAGGAGCCTTCTTGCTTTACTATCCTTATCCTTCAGCATATTGAGTCAGAGCTTGTAGTCATACTCTACTCTGTAACAAACAGCCTTGAAAGGACCATAAGGTCTGTTGCTGTTTGGTTTCCTTTGTACTCCTTTGTACCTTTGTTACTTATCCAACATAAAGCATTCTCCATTGAGAGACCTTTTACTTTGCAAGTTTCTTCTACTACAATAATATTGAAATGATTCAATTTACTCTTTATTGCGAATTTCATAAATGATCTTGGTGGTAAGGTTATGTCATAGCTGATGAAAACTGGGTGAGTGGGTACGGGACGTGACTTGGGCTGGGAGATGTGAGAGAGTGAGGGATTGTAGGGCATAATCTTCGTTTCATCTTTTGCTACTTGCTCTTGTTACTTTAGATTTTTTATAATTGTTAGTTGTTGTATTTGGAGAATAAATTTCCTCTATGAATTCATCGTCAAATTGTATACAATTAAAACGAGGTATCAGTAAAATATTTTCTTCTCTCATCGTACATAGGACAAGGAGCATATTTGGTTTAATTGATAAATTATCTACTGCGTAGAATATAGCAGTGGTTGTTTTGGTAATCTCTGCAAATTTGATGTCTAATTCAATCATACCTTTTCCAGATTCTACAATCTATAAATCTAAGTCTGGTTCCACCATATGTGTTAGCTTTCTTTTATTTCTAAAAATTCGTTGTAATTCATCTTGTGTTATTAGACTGACTGGAGAGCCTGAATCCATAAATAATGAAATCTTTTCATCTTCACAAAAAGTGGAAACCAGAATGCTTTCATTTCCATCTATGATTGCTATAATTATGCTTGGCTTGTTTGATTCTTTATCTTGTTTTGCATATTGTTGTCTTTTGCGCTGATATAATTTTCCCTCAAATTGTAAACAGCTACTAATTTTTGCACCATTTTCCACTCTAAGGTCCAATGACCGACAGTTTTGTGTTTCCTACAGTAGGGTTCAAACCCTTTTGTTTTGTCTGTCCTTGAAATGCGTGATCTACAGCATAGTGTCCCCAGAAACTCACCAACACCCCCACCCAGATCCCATGGAGTAGCCGCAGCCAAACCACGGGATGCCGTGCGACAACAGCACAAGTCAACCCAGGCCGTGCGCCCCTATAGCACCCAGCCACCTCACCGTCGCCCTAGCAGGAAGACGACACTACCTTCAGGGAGTGGGACCACCAGATCAGCTCGGGGTGGAGCTGTCTGTCCAGCTCCGACTAGCGCCCCTTAGGAGACGGCCGATAGCTGCTCCCGCTTTCTACAGGAAGGTGCCTTCTCTTTAGGGACGGCCGATAGCCGCCCGCCCCTTGTAAGGTTGTCATAAAAATGTCATAAAAGACTTTGTATTTACTTTGTGGTTACTTGTAGTTGAGTTATATATATATTAGACTTGTGGACGAGCAGTTATTATACTGGAGTAGCTTCGTGAGTAGCTAATCTTCTTTCCCATTTGTCATGTAGTGACAGGAGAGGTAAAGAATAGTATGGGACTATTTTTATTTGTCTTGGAAATATTAACAAGTCTCTCACACAGAGCAGAGTATAAAGTGAAGTCCCGCTAGCTATCTCTCTGTCTCGCTCTCTCTGTCTCTCTCTCAAGTTGCTAAACCCTTCTCCCCTTCTGACCTGCCTGTTCTATGGCCTGTCTCCTTCTGAGCTCTCTTTCCTAAATTCTGGTGAAACAGGAGACGTATCACGTGTGTTCCTTGTGGATGGAAAGTTTAAGAAGCCTGTGTGTGAGTATGTGTGTATGTGTGTGTATGGTCACTAGGGCTTTGTTCACGGGTGGACTGCCGACAGCTAACTGCATCATCTCCTTACTGGCCACTGTCGTCAGCTTTCCTCAGTGTAATTTGCAAGCTCATTTCCTATTCCCAGGCTCGCATAGAGCTGTCTATCTATCTATTTATCTATCTATCTATTATGATTTGTAATTATAATATGGAGTTCTGATATCTGCTCGGGCACGCGAAAATGGCGTACCATCGACAGTTAATAGTCCTAACATATTAATACATATTATATACACATTATAATGAACCTATAAGTTAAGTGAAATACATAATATTGTAAAAGTAACATAATTGTATGAATATTGTATACATATAATATTTATAGTAAATAGTGATTATTCAGTAATATTACATTTTAAACAAGTTGTATACATATTTGAATAAATGCATTAAAGTAAATTATTTAACTCTAATACAGTATGTACTTGGGTTTTTGTAGTGAAATGCATACATGTGTTGGCCTTATAACTGTAGTTACATTTTGTTAATGCAACTGTTACATAAGTGTCTTGGCCTTATAATTGTAGTTAAAGTTACATAAAAGTTACATCTTGTTAATGCAACTGTTAATTGGCAAAGTGTAACATAATGCAATCGTTTGTCGTTACATAATTGTTACATATCGTTTGTAGTTACATAATTGTAGTTAAAGTTACATAAAAGTTACATCTTGTTAATGCAACTGTTAATTGGCAAAGTGTAACATAATGCAATCGTTTGTCGTTACATAATTGTTACATATCGTTTGTAGTTACATAATTGTAGTTAAAGTTACCTAAAAGTTGCATCTTGTTAATGCAACTGTTACATAATTGGCAAAGTGTAACATAATGCAATCGTTTGTCGTTACATAATTGTTACATATCGTTTGTACGTACATAATTGTAGTTAATGTTACATAAAAGTTACATCTTGTTAATGCAACTGTTACATAATTGGCAAAGTGTAACATAATGCAATCGTTTGTCGTTACATAATTATAATATGGAGTTACATAATTGTTATAATTGCAGTCCTAACATATGCTGCGGTCGATGATAGTGATGATGAGTCATGCCACTTGCTTGTGGAGACAACAATTTGCTTTTTTTTTTTTTGTAGTTTATGTGGTATTTTGGCATATGTAGTAACACTTACACTTATTTTCATTTGTTTGTTATGTGATATTACTCTATTTCTCTCTTTTTTCTTTCTTGCTTTTTCTTTCTTTCTTTTTTTTTTTTTTTTTGTATGTATTGATTTTCCATAGTTTGTTTTTCTTCGCTTGTGTACGCTTTTTCTATGTTGTTCATGGTTGCATAATTACTGGCTAATTTCCTTGGGATACTTTTTTAAAGTTTAGTTTATATTGCACAGAGATTAAAAAATGATATTATATAGTCCCATATTTTGTTATTTTATATAAAAAATATATATACATATATACAGTATTAACTATATACACTGACTTGTTGTTTACTTGTACCTATCGTGGGCAATATGTGTGTCAGCACTGTGTGGAAATCATTGTCTTCACGATTGTGTTGAAGGTGTTCACTCTTGCTAACGTCATTTGTGTTGGCCTTTTTTTTTTTTTTTTTCTAGTTTACCTTGTAACTTAATTTGTCTGTTTCCACTAGGTAGCTTTAATTAATAAATGTTAAATACAGTTCTTTTAATCGCTCACTGAGTAACTGTGATGGTATATTTTCTTGATCACTTTGTAGATATAATAATGTATAGCTGTACGTATGAAACACGTATTTTATGTAGGTATAAATGGTAACACTCGTTGGTAGTAAATAAATGTTATAATAAATGAATGAATATATACAGTGTAGAATATTTATTGTTGGTGATTATTTAGTGTTTGAGTTATGCAGATAACTGAAATAAGTATGTGTATTTAAGCTGTAACTATACAGCACGTTTTATATGTTTGTGCAGAAGCTTATTGTCTATCACTGTGTATTGTATAAATGAAGTAACTATGTAACTCACTAATTTTTACCGCGGTGGGAATGGTGTGGGTGGTGTTGCACGTGGTGATAGCGTTGTTCTTCACGGGTTGATTGGTGTGGTGTGGGGTGTCAGACACACGGCTTGGCGTCGTCTCAGCACACGTATGGTGACGTCGTCAACTTCCCACACTGGTAGCTGTGGTGAGTAAACGAGTAGCGATGAGTAACTTGAGTGAAGATGAGTAAGATGAGTTATAAATGTGGCTCTGGTGTTTTGTTGCGTCGTCTTGACCTCTGCATCAGCGTAGGCGGGAGAGAGTGGTGGGGGCTTATGTGCTTGTTGCTTTGGGCTTTCCTCTTCTTTACTTGCTTTGTTTTATATTCTTCTTGTTGCTGCTTGAAGTTACGTGAAGATTATAGAGTTGTTTTGTAGACTTGTAGGCTATTTGCATTGTAGGCTGTATTTTGTAGGAATTTACTGTAGAACTGAAGCTAATCTTGTAGAGTCTCGCCTGCTTTTGTAGAAATTTGCTTTTGATTCGGAGACGATGTCCGTAGATTCGCTGCTACCAAATGTCATAAAAGACTTTGTGGTTCCTTTGTGGTTGAGTTATATATATATTAGACTTGTGGACGAGCGGTTATTATACTGGAGTAGCTTGTAGTAGATAATCTTCTTTCCCATTTGTCATGTAGTGACAGGAGAGGTAAAGAATAGTATGGGACTATTTTTATTTGTCTTGGAAATATTAACAAGTCTCTCACACAGAGCGGAGTATAAAGTAGAGTCCCGCTAGCTATCTCTCTGTCTCGCTCTCTCTGTCTCTCTCTCAAGTTGCTAAGCCCTTCTCCCCTTCTGACCTGCCTGTTCTATGGCCTGTCTCCTTCTGAGCTCTCTTTCCTAAATTCTGGTGAAACAGGAGACGTATCACATGTGTTCCTTGTGGATGGAAAGTTTAAGAAGCCTGTGGGTGAGTATGTGTGTATGTGTGTGTATGGTCACTAGGGCTTTGTTCACGGGTGGACTGCCGACAGCTAACTGCATCATCTCCTTACTGGCCACTGTCGTCAGCTTTCCTCAGTGTAATTTGCAAGCTCATTTCCTATTCCCAGGCTCGCATAGAGCTGTCTATCTATCTATTTATCTATCTATCTATTATGATTTGTAATTATAATATGGAGTTCTGATATCTGCTCGGTCACGCGAAAATGGCGTACCATCGACAGTTAATAGTCCTAACATATTAATACATATTATATACACATTATAATGAACCTATAAGTTAAGTGAAATACATAATATTGTAAAAGTAACATAATTGTATGAATATTGTATACATATAATATTTATAGTAAATAGTGATTATTCAGTAATATTACATTTTAAACAAGTTGTATACATATTTGAATAAATGCATTAAAGTAAATTATTTAACTGTAATACAGTATGTACTTGGGTTTTTGTAGTGAAATGCATACATGTGTTGGCCTTATAACTGTAGTTACATTTTGTTAATGCAACTGTTACATAAGTGTCTTGGCCTTATAATTGTAGTTAAAGTTACATAAAAGTTACATCTTGTTAATGCAACTGTTAATTGGCAAAGTGTAACATAATGCAATCGTTTGTCGTTACATAATTGTTACATATCGTTTGTAGTTACATAATTGTAGTTAAAGTTACATAAAAGTTACATCTTGTTAATGCAACTGTTAATTGGCAAAGTGTAACATAATGCAATCGTTTGTCGTTACATAATTGTTACATATCGTTTGTAGTTACATAATTGTAGTTAAAGTTACCTAAAAGTTACATCTTGTTAATGCAACTGTTACATAATTGGCAAAGTGTAACATAATGCAATCGTTTGTCGTTACATAATTGTTACATATCGTTTGTAGGTACATAATTGTAGTTAATGTTACATAAAAGTTACATCTTGTTAATGCAACTGTTACATAATTGGCAAAGTGTAACATAATGCAATCGTTTGTCGTTACATAATTATAATATGGAGTTACATAATTGTTATAATTGCAGTCCTAACATATGCTGCGGTCGATGATAGTGATGATGAGTCATGCCACTTGCTTGTGGAGACAACAATTTGCTTTTTTTTTTTTGTAGTTTATGTGGTATTTTGGCATATGTAGTAACACTTACACTTATTTTCATTTGTTTGTTATGTGATCTTACTCTATTTCTCTCTTTTTTCTTTCTTACTTTTTCTTTCTTTCTTTCTTTTTTTTTTTTTTGTATGTATTGATTTTCCATAGTTTGTTTTTCTTCGCTTGTGTACGCTTTTTCTATGTTGTTCATGGTTGCATAATTACTGGCTAATTTCCTTGGGATACTTTTTTAAAGTTTAGTTTATATTGCACAGAGATTAAAAAATGATATTATATAGTCCCATATTTTGTTATTTTATATAAAAAATATATATACATATATACAGTATTAACTATATACACTGACTTGTTGTTCACTTGTACCTATCGTGGGCAATATGTGTGTCAGCACTGTGTGGAAATCATTGTCTTCACGATTGTGTTGAAGGTGTTCACTCTTGCTAACGTCATTTGTGTTGGCCTTTTTTTTTTTTTTTTTTCTAGTTTACCTTGTAACTTAATTTGTCTGTTTCCACTAGGTAGCTTTAATTAATAAATGTTAAATACAGTTCTTTTAATCGCTCACTGAGTAACTGTGATGGTATATTTTCTTGATCACTTTGTAGATATAATAATGTATAGCTGTACGTATGAAACACGTATTTTATGTAGGTATAAATGGTAACACTCGTTGGTAGTAAATAAATGTTATAATAAATGAATGAATATATACAGTGTAGATTATTTATTGTTGGTGATTATTTAGTGTTTGAGTTATGCAGATAACTGAAATAAGTATGTGTATTTAAGCTGTAACTATACAGCATGTTTTATATGTTTGTGCAGAAGCTTATTGTCTATCACTGTGTATTGTATAAATGAAGTAACTATGTAACTCACTAATTTTTACCGTGGTGGGAATGGTGTGGGTGGTGTTGCACGTGGTGATAGCGTTGTTCTTCACGGGTTGATTGGTGTGGTGTGGGGTGTCAGACACACGGCTTGGCGTCGTCTCAGCACACGTATGGTGACGTCAACTTCCCACACTGGTAGCTGTGGTGAGTAAACGAGTAGCGATGAGTAACTTGAGTGAAGATGAGTAAGATGAGTTATAAATGTGGCTCTGGTGTTTTGTTGCGTCGTCTTGACCTCTGCATCAGCGTAGGCAGGAGAGAGTGGTGGGGGCTTATGTGCTTGTTGCTTTGGGCTTTCCTCTTCTTTACTTGCTTTGTTTTATATTCTTCTTGTTGCTGCTTGAAGTTACGTGAAGATTATAGAGTTGTTTTGTAGACTTGTAGGCTATTTGCATTGTAGGCTGTATTTTGTAGGAATTTACTGTAGAACTGAAGCTAATCTTGTAGAGTCTCGCCTGCTTTTGTAGAAATTTGCTTTTGATTCGGAGACGATGTCCGTAGATTCGCTGCTACCAAATGTCATAAAAGACTGTGGTTCCTTTGTGGTTGAGTTATATATATATTAGACTTGTGGACGAGCGGTTATTATACTGGAGTAGCTTGTAGTAGATAATCTTCTTTCCCATTTGTCATGTAGTGACAGGAGAGGTAAAGAATAGTATGGGACTATTTTTATTTGTCTTGGAAATATTAACAAGTCTCTCACACAGAGCGGAGTATAAAGTACAGTCCCGCTAGCTATCTCTCTGTCTCGCTCTCTCTGTCTCTCTCTCAAGTTGCTAAGCCCTTCTCCCCTTCTGACCTGCCTGTTCTATGGCCTGTCTCCTTCTGAGCTCTCTTTCCTAAATTCTGGTGAAACAGGAGACGTATCACATGTGTTCCTTGTGGATGGAAAGTTTAAGAAGCCTGTGGGTGAGTATGTGTGTATGTGTGTGTATGGTCACTAGGGCTTTGTTCACGGGTGGACTGCTGACAGCTAACTGCATCATCTCCTTACTGGCCACTGTCGTCAGCTTTCCTCAGTGTAATTTGCAAGCTCATTTCCTATTCCCAGGCTCGCATAGAGCTGTCTATCTATCTATTTATCTATCTATCTATTATGATTTGTAATTATAATATGGAGTTCTGATAAGGTAACCGATGTCTCACCGGCCTGAGGGTAACAAGGAGATGGCTGATAGCCACTCCCGCCTTCGTCAGACGGCTGATAGCTGCTCTGAAGGTGCTGCCCCTGAGACGGCCGATAGCTGCTCACTCCTCTGGCAGAAGGAGATGGCAAGAGGCCGCTCCCACCTTCGCCAGACGGCCGATAGCCACTCCGGTGTTGCCCTAGAGACGGCCGATAGCCGCTCACTCCTCCGGCAGGAGATGGCAAGAGGCCGCTCCTGCCTTCGTCAGACGGTCGATAGCTGCTCCGAAGGTGCTGACCCCGAGAGAGCCGATAGCCGCTCACCCCTCTGACAGAAGGAGATGGCAAGAGGCCGCTCCCGCCTTCATCAGACGGCCAATGGCCGCTCCGAAGGTGCTGCCCCTGAGTCGACCAATAGCCGCTCCCGCCTTCGTCAGATGGCCGATAGCCGCTCCGAAGGTGTCCAGAGGCTCGCTGAGTCCCCTACTCAGCCCACGGCCAATAGCCGGGCCTTGGCGCCCTATAGTTGCGCCCTTGGACAGCCACGGCTGATAGCCAAGCCCCACGGCCAGAGAGAGGTGCAAGCAGTGTCACAGCCCCAGCGTGAGACGAGTGCCCGGACCTCCAGCACCGAAGGACCCCAGGGAGGTCCTACAGCTTCCCCCGGCCCCTGCTCCTTACGCCTGGCCCTGGAGAAGACCCACCTGATGGACCCTAACTCAGGTCGGTGCTGCAGCCCCTCCCTGACGGCTTCCCTTGACCCTGGGGGCCGCAGTCCTCGGGTAGTCCAGGCCCTCCCCAGGACGCCCGGGCGTGATCTCTCCACGGCCCGACGGCGGAAGACCTCCACCTCTGGCCAAGACCTGAGCCAGAGATTCCTGGACCTGTTTGGCCCCAGTCTTGAGGGCCACACTCCTGTACCCAGCCCGGAGACTACGGGCCCCTTCACCACATGCAGCCCTGGACGAGAGAGGACGCCCCTGCGAGCCGTCCCGTGCCCTCTCGGCACGCCCTACCTTGGCGGTGCTCCTATT
Source organism: Coenobita brevimanus (assembly GCF_032717465.1). Lineage (NCBI taxonomy): Eukaryota > Metazoa > Arthropoda > Malacostraca > Decapoda > Coenobitidae > Coenobita > Coenobita brevimanus. The sequence goes on from NC_137042.1 coordinate 15,292,336, forward strand.
CTGGCGGAGTTGTTGCAGGCATGTCTCCCTGCCGTCACCACAATATGAGTGAATTATGTTAAGTGTGGTGTTGCCCCAGAATTAGTTAAGTGACTTATGCTAAGTGTGATGTTGCCCCAGAATTAGTGTAACAGTGGTACAGTGACTCAGTGTATGTTGAATACCGGGGCGAGTGATATCAAGCGCGGATGAATAAGGAAGAATGCAGAAACTAAGTTCTGGTAAATCAGACTCATGAATGACGCCCTGGTAGAAAGCCAGTAAGACTCCTACCCCGAGAGATTCTTCATAGTAAAATATCCAAATGTCCTTTGCTACCAGGAAATAGCAGAGAAAAAGTGTTAATAATATTCTCCCGCTTGTATTACCATAAACACAGTACATTCCCAGTGTCCTCCACCCTCCCTTAAGGAATCTCCTCTCAGCAGTCAGTGTGTATGTAAGAACCCGGACTAGCAATAGAATCAATTGTCAAAGTCCCTTTGCTATCAGAAAATGCTAATTTAGAATCCATAGCATTAACTCCCTCCCAATATTACTATAACTCTGATCTGACCCTCCGCGCGTCACCCATTGTCCCCCCTCCCCCCCCGTGTGAGAACCACTCCTGCGCTCCCTGTACATCTGTTCACTAAAATTACAGTCTTGGCATCAGTTTCTGTTAAGCCAGTATCCTGCGAGATACTAATTATCCAGTTAAGGTTTTATTTTCTGTCACATACTGTATTTTATTATCTGCTGTTTTTGTTCTGTGTCTGACTGTGGCAATATACGTGTAAAGGTTATTGCCTGGAGTTTTTGAGTCCTACCTCTCTTTGTAACACTAAGCTCCGGTCTCGAAAGAGGACCCCGCTACACGTTAGGTGTTGTAGGACCGAGGAGTTGGGCCTTTTACACCTAGCATTAGAGTTCTCTTTATTTTTTATGTAACATTCAGGTTTCGTGTGGCCTGGATTTGCACAGTGGAAACATTGTCTCTTGAATTTGACCTACGAGATGATTTAACATATTTTGGTCCTTCTGTAGCATGATGCCTACTAGGGTTACACCCGTATTTCGGAGCCTGCCTGTTGCTTGGTGTGCATGTGTGAGGCATTGTGCTCAACTGACTTATCTGGACAAGACTTTCTTTGGTCTTTATTTGGACTTGATTTATTTATCCCTGCAACAGTCTGTACTACTCTCATACCTGTTTTATTGCTTTGTGATATTTCATTCACACCTGTTTTATTGCACTGGAACTCTAACTCATACACACAATCTATGTAAACAGATTCCTGGACTATAAGATATCGTCTTTGCGATTTTTAAAACTTTCAGGCAATTTACGTAATGTAGCTATATATATCCAGTTATGTCAACGGCATGTATTGGTGACATACTACCATCATCTGTAACCCATTCTGAATTTTCTCTGCTAGCTAAAAAGTTCTTTTAGTGGTGGACATGTCTGCTGTTATATCACCCAGATCTGAGTTAGAATTTGTTTGTTTTAGTGGGTCTACAATTTTATGTAATTCTGGTGTTAACCAGCTAGAATATTTCCACCCCCAGAGAATTTTATCAGAAATTATTACTTAAATTCATCATATGTTATAGCTCGCAAAAGCTTGTCTGACTTAACCAAATTGACAGCTGGCCAACGTTTCTGATTAATTGTAGCTGAAAAAATGGCTCTTTTTTCCTTTTTGTCTGTGATGTTTCTTCTAATGAAATGTTATTCACATTCGTCTAACACTGTCTGTGTATCTACTCTGTCCTTATCATTAACTGAAAATTTTCTGCGACTTTTGTCCTCATGATAAACATACGCTGGTACCGAATATACGTAGTGATGTGAGAAAGGTAATGCACCGGACATTGCTTTATTTGTTTTGCTATTGCTGACATGACATACATGAAATGATATGACTGCACTGACATAATAAAACTGATATGACAACTGGCATGACACCTGATGACATGACATGGCAGCAGAAATATGACATGACATAAGAGCACTTATATGACAACAGTGACGACATGAAAACACTGGTGTGATAAATGAGAAGACATGACATGATGACATGATATACTGATATGACATGAGAGCACTGACGTAACATGAACAAGCGTGATATACGGTACGAGGAGACATGATGTGATTACACAACGCACTGATATGACATGAGAACATTGACATAACATGAGATGACATGACAGCACTGATATGAGATGATATAACAGGCTGACATGACATAATAGCATTGATGATGGTATTGACATGACACATGAGAACACTGACATAACATGAGATGACATGACGTAATTGATATAAGATGATATAACAGGCTGACATGACATAATAGCATTGATGATGGTACTGACATGACACATGAGAACACTAACGTGGCACGAGATGACACGACACAATGGCATTTACATGACATATGAGATGACACGACACAATGGCTTTTACATGACATATGAGATGACAGCAATGACATGACATAATGTAAGAACTGACAAAACATGAGAACAGTGGCATGGCACGAAGTAACCTGGCAGCTCTGATATGACCTGACATGATGGCACTGACATAACTGATATAACAACCTGAAGTCGTGCAGGTTTGTGTAGTTGGGGATATCGAGTTGGTGCAGTAATTATAGGTCACAAAACGTTACACCCAGGATTAATACAACTCCGGACTCGCATTTCCAGTTTAGGCAGCCACAGCCTTCTATATGTGCTGCATTCATTGAAATAGCGGGATACGGCCTCCGAGAAGACAGAACCTGCCAACAGACTTGAAAGATATATTACCATAATCCAGCCCATCACTTTTATATAACTTGTTGCTAACACAACCAGTACATCTAAAACCAGCAATATCTTGCAGTCTACCTCTGATACTACCACAGCCATTGGTTTCAGTATTATCCAGTGCAGAGTTTCTATTCCTACCTACAGTAGTTTTATATATCTCATTTCATCTCATCAGGCGTTTGAGTGTCCACTGTAGGACCGGCCTATCCCTACCGAAATGGGGACGATACAGCCAATGTATCTCTATCAAGTGGCTTAGCTTGTCTAGTAGAGATTATATGTTGGGTGAGAAGTGCTTGTAAGTGTAATTGTTGTGTTGGAATGGCTTTGGATGTGTGTGTAGTGTGTGAACCAACTGTAATCAGCCAGCGCAAGCCGACTGGGTGCAAGCATACTTTACAGTATGCAACACTGGTTCAACCACAACACCCCTTGTGTCCGTCAAAGCAGTATTTGGCCAGAAGAACGCTCCGAAAGTTTTTTACCCTGGCGGGGAGCGAACCCTCGTTCTTCAGTATACGAAAAAGCACACTTTACCAGAGAGGCTCCATTTATATATATATATATATATATATATATATATATATATATATATATATATATATATATATATATATATATATATATATATATATATATTGTTACGGAACAGAGATAGATAATGAACACTTCAAGTGAGAATACTAATATCACTACTGTTCCGCAAATTTCCAGGTTCAAAACAAAAGAGTTAGGTAAAATTTCAAGTTAAAGGTTAATGCTGAAACTAACAACTAAACATTCAGGACTCATAAGGATAATGTAATGGCAAAAAACAGGTTAAATATATGGTTAACTGCAATAGCCTCTATTAACACGAACTTAGCAAGAGTAAATTTATCTAAGTCAGCCCTGATAAAATGAGAAAACCGGATAATGCTCAGTTAATGCAAGATATATTATTACAGATACAAAATATTATTAATAATGGCTGACACCTAAAACACATGAATCACAAGAGCCTCACTAGGCCTACGAATTAACACCTTATGCTATACAGTACAAGAAAAAATGTAATAACACTTATACTCAAATTACACAGCAGCTAGATGGTTGGAGACTTCCTGAGCACTCACAAAAATAATAACAACAGTACAGGGGAGGACAGAGATGTGAACAAAATGAGGAGTAGATCTAAGTGGCAATTAATGCAGAGACTGAGCTCATTATATAGGGGCCGGCAGAGCTTGATACAACTTGTAAGAAGGACAAGCATATGAATCCATAAGGGACAAAGAGTTGACAATCCTGCTCTGAACAACAGAAAGAACGACTTACTCTACTATAAGGGAGAGAAGGGGGGAGTGAGGTAAAACACGCTAGCCTGGTCACTATGGAAGCCACGAGGCGAATCGTGATCAAACATGCAGCATACTGTACGTTAGAATTATACAAAGGATGATGAAATCATAGGCTATGTAACACCTCCCCACAAAGAAAAAGAAATTTACAAAGGAAATTTCTTATTACTCTAAAACAATCTGTCTAAAGTCTAGATAAGCAATCTGCAATAACATTTTCTTTCCCCTTGACATGTTGTATGTCTAATGAATACTCCTGAAGAAGTAGACTCCATCTTGTCAATCTCTGATTTTTATCTTTAAACTTACTAAGGAATTTCAGTGGGTTATGATCGGTATAAATGACTATGGGGTCAAAACCAGAACACAAATAAAATGAAAAATGCTGTAAACCCAAAATCAAGGCCAAAAGCTCTTTCTCAATAGTCGAGTAGTTCTTTTGAGGTGGAGTGAACTTCTTACTGTAATAAGACACAGGGTGTTCAATACCCTGATCATCCTCTTGCAGCAAAACAGCCCCAGCTCCTGTATCACTTGCGTCAACAGCCATCTTAAAAGGCTTAGCAAAATTTGGAGTAGTGAGCACTGGCTGACTTAATAGGATAGCTTTAAGTTTGCTGAAAGAGGATTCACAGTTATCGGTCCAGACAAATTTAACTCCCTTTTTCAGTAGGTCTGTAAGTGGTGATACAAGAATTGAAAAGTTAAGAACAAATCTCCTGTAATAACCTACCATTCCCAAAAATCTTTTGTAGCTCTTTCCTACTTTTAGGTCTGGGAAGATCACTTATAACCTGAACCTTAGCTCCTGGTGGTACAACGTGTCCATCACCAATTACGTACCCAAGGTACTGAACTTTAGCTTGACCAAACTCACACTTTGATAAATTAGCTACAAGATTAGCCTGAACCAGACGCTCAAGAAATTTACTGACATGGCATAGGTGATCTTTCCAGTCACTGAAGATTAATACATCATCAATATAATCAACACACCCTGCCAAACCCTCTGTTACAACATTCATGAGCTTCTGAAATGTGGCTGGTGCATTCTTCATACCATATGGCATTACAGAACATGCAAAAGTCTTTCCTAGTGTTACAAAACATGAGATCTCCCTAGCACGTTCAGTCATAGGTACTTGCCAGTATCCCTTTAACAAATCAAACTTACTTATGTACCTAGCTTTTCCGATCTTGTCTATGCAATCTTCCACGCGAGGGAGAGAGTAAGTGTCTGTTTCGGTCATCTGATTAACACGTCTGTAGCCGATGCAAAGCCGCTGTGACCCACCTGGCTTAGGGACTAGAGTGACAGGAGAACTCCACTCGCTCTGACAGGGCTCAATCATCTTGTGGTCCAACAGGTAGCCAAGCTCCTTCTGGATGAGAGAAATTTTCACTGAGTTCACACGGTAAGGAGGCAGTTTAATTGGCTTTGCGTCTCCAACATCGACATCATGCATCAACACAGTGGTTCTTCCTGGAGTGGCATGGAACACTTGCGGGTACTCCTGCAGTAATGCCGAAAACTCCTGCCTTTCCTCGGGAGCTAGATGAGAAAGCTTAGTCTGGAGATCATTCATGATATCAGGATTCTTCCCCAAACTATCACTCAGGCTCATGCTGCATGGGAGAACTTCACTTGCAGACTCGGGTGGAACAGCTACAGTGCAGACTGGGTTATTTTCGTCCCGCCTGTAATATAACTTTAGCATGTTGATGTGACAAAGTTGCTTGTTTTTTCTACAATCTGGTGTGGTGATGACATAGTTGACATCACTGAGTTTCTTCTCCACGAAATAAGGACCACTAAACTTGGCTTGAAGAGGTTGCCCATGCACCGGTAGCAGAATCAAAACCTGATCTCCTGGCTGAAAGTGGCGTAACCTGGACTTCTTATCATACCAAGTCTTCATCTTCTCCTGAGCAGCTCCTAAATTCTCTCTCGCTAGCTGTAAAGCAGTGGACAGCCGTTCTTTGAACTTCATCACATACTCCAGCAGGTTGACGTCATCTTCCTCCGACAGCCAGCATTCCTTGAGTAGCTTAAGGGGTCCTCTTACTTCATGGCCAAACAGTAGATCAAAGGGTTAGAAGCCCAGTGATTCATTTGGAGATTCTCTTGCGGCAAATACAATGAATGGAAGACCTTTATCCCAGTCTTTCTGATGTTCCAAATTTCTTGAGCATCGATTTGAGTGTTTGATGATATCTCTCCAACGCTCCTTGGGTCTGGGGATGGTAAGCTCAAGACGTGATCTGGGTGATGCCCAACTCTTTCAGAGACTGCTTGAAAACATCTGACATGCAATTACTTCCCCGGTCTGACTGTACCTCCTTGGGCAGACCAAACTTTGTGAAGAACCCTAGCATTTCCTTAACCACGTTCTTTGCTGAGATATTTCTAAGTGGAATGGCTTCAGGATAACGAGTAGCCATATCAATCAGGGTCAACACATAAGAAAATCCTGAAGAAGTCTTAGGAAGAGGGCCCACAATATCCACCAACACACGGGTGAAAGGCGCCTCAAAAGGAGGAATGGGAACTAGAGGTGCAACCTTTTTGGTCTGATTACACTTCCCCACAACTTGACAGGTGTGACAAGACTTACAATACCAGGAAACATCTCTGAAGATACCTGGCCAGTAGAAGTGTTTCAAAATGCGTGCCACAGTCTTCCTCACTCCAAGGTGTCCTGCCAAACTGGAATCATGAGCCACTCTAATGATATCCTGCCTACAAACACGAGGGATGACAACTTGATGTACAACCTCCCATTCACAGTCGGCTGATGCTGTTGGGGGTCTCTACTTCCTCATAAGTACTCCTGACTTTATATAATAACAAGTAGAAGCACCAGCTGACTCTTCCTCACTGCAAGCAGAGTTAGCTAGACCTTTCAACTCAGGGTCAGCAACCTGCAACTCAACCAACTCTTGACGAGACAAATTATCAACACTACGGGGTACTGCCTCATCTGGTGAGTGGTCCAAATTAGCAAGAAAGGTGTCAGCTAGGATAACATTATCATTATCCTCTAAGTCACCAGTAACTTTAGACTTAGCCCTAGTGACAGCACATGCAGAGAACACATCAGGGACATCACAATCCTGGGTTGCAGCCCCTGGCTCACTAGACAACTGAGGAGCTGGACACACTTGACTTCCACCAATATCATTTCCAAGTAAGAAAGTTACACCTGACATTGGGAGTGTCTCAACCAACCCAACCATAACGAAGCCATTAACAAAACCAGACTCTAAATTCACTCTGCACAGAGGGACAGAGAAGTAATTATTCCCTACACCTTGTAAGATTACAGTTTCATCAGGGGAATTAACATTAGAGCCTAGAACACTGGTCAGCATAAAGGATTGGGAAGCACCTGTATCAAGATATATTTTAACTGATTTCCTGTCATTACTGTCCAGAGGACTGACAAAACCATCAGACAGGAAATTAGCACATGAACTCTTGAGAGTGTCACCCACGTTACTGCTCAAAAGAGGAGCTTCATCAAGAGAATTTAATTTACCCCTCAAAGCAGGTTCAGTTAACTCGGTTAATGAATTCTGGGAACTCTCAAGGGTGGACACTAGACCAATTGACTGAATATTTAAAGACTCCTTTTTGTTCACATCATGCTGTCTCCTGAAACATTTCTCTGTAGTATGACCAAGCTTACTACAATAAGTACATTTACTTTTCTGAAATCTAGAGGTGGAGCTGGTATTTACTTCCTGAGAAACATCATCTTTATTCTCTTTCCAGTTACCTGTATTCTGAGTAGAGGCAACGTACTTACTCTCAGCTTTCGTTTTTTCTTTAAATATCTTTTGTGAGTGAAAACATATTCATCAGCTAAAACTGCAGCATCAGACAAATTATCTATTCTTTTCTCATCAAGATATAGGCTTACATCATTATTAATACACCTTTTGAAGTCCTCCAGCAAAATCATCTGCTTAAATTTATCAAAATCAGAATTTACATTCTTAGAATTTAACCACTGCTCTAACAGATCTTCTTTGATTTTTGCATACTCAACATGGGATTGCTTATCTTGCTTATAAGTTGTCCTAAATTTTACTCTATAGGCTTCAGGAACAAGCTCATAGGCCTTAAGAATCAAGCTCTTAACTACATCATAATTATCAGATTGATCCTGAGGCAAAGATGCGTAAGTTACTTGAGCTTTACCGGTGAGAACAGTTTGAAGGAGTACTGGCCAATACTTTTTGGGCCAATTAAAACCTGTAGCTACTCTCTCAAACAACTGAAAATACTTTGTTAAATCAGATTCATTAAAAGGAGGGACAAGTTTAACATTTTTGACCACATCAAAATCATCAGAGCTAGATGATCCAGTTCCACTTTGTTTCATGTGATACTCATGGTCTGCCTGAATCCTAGCAATTTCAATTTGAGCCTGTGCCTCCTTAGAACGTGCCTGAAACTCAGCCTCCTTAGCACGAGCCTCCTGCAGGGCTAGCTGTAACTTAGCTATTTCAATCTGCGTTTGCTCATCTGGAGGAGTTACATTAAACAAGCTTTCATTAATCATGTCAACAATTTGATCTTTAGAACGATGAGAGTGAACTGCAATTCCCAATTGTTGAGCAACAAGCTTAAGTTCATTCTTTGTTCTGTTTTCTACATCTCACACTGTTTGCACATTTGACAAAAAATCTTTGGCTTCATGAAGCGTAGTAATAGTAGACATAATGAATAAATCACAGTCACAAAATATCAAGCAATATCCTTATGATAATATCCTGAATATCCTGATAGGAGGTCGCCAAATTTATGTTACGGAAGAGAGATAGATAAGGAACACTTCAAGTGAGTATACTAAAATCACTACTGTTCCGCAAATTTCCAGGTTCAAAACAAAAGAGTTAGGTAAAATTTCAAGTTAAAGTTTAATGCTCAAACTAACAACTAAACATTCAGGACTCATAAGGATAATGTAATGGCAAAAAACAGGTTAAATATATGGTTAACTGCAATAGCCTCTATTAACACGAAATTAGCAAGAGTAAATTTATCTAAGTCAGCCCTGATGAAATGAGAAAACCGGATAATGCTCAGTTAATGCACGATATATTATTACAGATACAAAATATTATTAATAATGGCTGACACCTAAAACACATGAATCACAAAAACCTCACTAGGCCTATGAATTAACACCTTATGCTATACAGTACAAGAAAAAATGTAATAACACTTATACTCAAATTACACAGCAGCTAGATGGTTGGAGACTTCCTGAGCACTCACAAAAATAATAACAACTGTACAGGGGAGGACAGAGATGTGACCAAAATGAGGAGTAGATCTAAGTGGCAATTAATGCAGAGACTGAGCTCATTATATAGGGGCCGGCAGAGCTTGATACAACTTGTCAGAAGGACAAGCAAATGAAGCCATAGGGGACAAAGAGTTGACAATCCTGCTCTGAACAACAGAAAGAACGACTTACTATACTATAAGGGAGAGAAGGGGGGAGTGAGGTAAAACACGCTAGCCTGGTCACTATGGAAGCCACGAGGCAAATCGTGATCAAACATGCAGCATACTGTATGTTAGAATTATACAAAGGATGATGAAATCATAGGATATATATATATATATATATATATATATATATATATATATATATATATATATACTGTATATCCCATTGGATACCAGGGTTCTTGGGCGAGGCACTTAATGACCTAGAGCATCTTGTACAGCACCCTACCCGTATCCCTGACCGCCTTGGAGAGAGCTCTAACATACTTGACCTCTTCCTTACAACTACTCCTTCTGCTTACACTCTTAATCTTTTCTCTCCATTGGGCTCCTCCGATCATAACCTTGTTACTTTAACCTGTCCTATCGCTATGGTACGGCCTGTGGATCCTCCAAGGAAACGTCTGTGGCACTTTGGAGCTGCAGACTGGAAGGCCCTCAGGCAATACTTCTTTGATTTTCCCTGGAATAATTACTGCTTCCGTGGCCGGGAGCCATCTGAGTGTGCCTTACGCATTACGGAGGTTATTCTCTCGGGCATGGAGGCATACATTCCTTTCTCATATCTTCTGAGTAATGCAAGAAAGCCTTGTTTTAATCACGCTTGTTCTAATGCTGTCCGCAACAAGGAGAGGACCTATAAAAGGTACCGGAGCTAACCCACCACCGTATCACATTTTTTTAATGTTTCTGCCCGGAATCGTGCTAAGTCTGTTCTTTGCATTGCAAAAAATAATTTCATCTGTTCGAAATGCTCTCAACTCTCCAACTTGAATTCTTCCCGCTTCTTCTGGCACCTTGCCAAAAACCTTTCTAACATCTTTACATCATCATCCTTCCCTCCTCTTTTCTACTTTGATGGCCTATTTCTTCTACTGATAAAACAGATCTGTTTGCTCAGACTTTCTCCTCCTATTCCACCTAAGATGATTCCGGTGCTGTTCCTCCTTCACTTCCCCCCTCTGACTTCCTCAAGGCTGACATTAAAATTTCTTCAGCTGATGTATTTTCTGCCATCACTGGCCTCAATACTAACAAAGCATATGGGCCTGATGGAGTCTCTCCTGTTGTCCTCAAGAACTGTGCTTCTGTGCTTACACCCTGCCTAGGTAAATTCATTTGCCTTTGTCTTTCTGCTTGTACCTTTCCTTCTTGCTGGAAGTTTGCTCTCATTCAGCCAGTCCCAAAGAAGGGTGACCGTTCCTAACCCTCTAACTATCGTCCAATTGCTTTAACATTCTGTGTATCAAAAGCTTTTGAGTCCATTCTTAACAGAGAAATTTTAAAGTATTTTTCCTATTACAACCTTCTTTCTGATCATCAGTATGGGTTCCATCAGGGACGCTCTACTGGCGATCTTCTCACTACCTTTCAGACTCCTGGCCATCCTCCTTTCGGGACTATGGCGAAAGCTTTGCCATTGCACTTGACATCTCAAAGAATTTTGATCGAGTCTCGCATAAATCTTTAATTTCCAAACTGCCCTCTTACGGTTTCTATCCTTCTATCTGTGCCTTCATCTATAGCTTCCTTTCCGATCGTTCTATAGCTGCTGTTGTAGACGGCCATCGTTCTTCTCCTAGATCTGTTAACAGTGGTGCTCATCAGGGCTCTGCCCCATCACCAACTCTCTTCCTTTTATTCATCAATGACCTTCTTAGCTGTACATCTAACCCTATCCACTCGTATGCTGATGATTCCACCCTTCACCTTTCCATTCGGTTCCCGCAACGTCCATCTCGGCAGTTACTTCAACAAACAAGGGATGAGGCTATGGCACACCTAATGTCTGACTTGGCTCGTATCTCTGACTGGGGTAAAAATAATATTGTTTTTAATGCATCAAAGACTCAGTTTTTACACCTATCAACCCGTCAAAATCATCAACAGGAATACCCAGTAATGTTTAATAATATCCAGCTCAATCCTCCATCTTCTTTGAGTATGCTTGGGGTTTCATTCACACGGGACTAATGTTGGAATATTGCATCTCTTGTAAAATCTGCTTCCAAGGGATTGGGTGTGCTAAGCCGACTCTGTGCCTTCTTTACTCCTGCACAGTTGTTGACTTTATACAGGGGTTTTATTCGCCCCTGTTTAGATTACGACTCAAGTGTGGGGAGGCTATCCACATACAGCTCTTCTCAATAGGGTGGAGTGAAAGGCTATTCGTCTCATCAACTCTCATCAACTCTTACGGGCTCCCTTCAACCTTTGTCTCTTTGCTACACTGTTGCCTCTTTATCTCTTTTCTATCGCTACTTCAGTGGTCACTGCTCCTCTGAACTGTCGGCTTGCATCCCTCCACCTCTACGACGGGCACATAGCACCCGTCTAGCAACAAACTCTCATCCCTTTGCTGTCCAACTCTCTAATGAAAGAGTTAACTGTTACTCTCAGTCCTTCATTTATGCAAAGGTCAACTCTGGAACTGTCTTCCTATGTCTGTATTTCCTACTTCCTATGATCTCCCGTCTTTCAAACGCAGTGTGTCCAGGCATCTCGAAATAAATGGATCTTGAATTTGGCTCTCTTTTTTATTGTATTTGTTTCTTTCTTGGAAGGAACATTAATGTGGGCTCAGCCTTTGGTTCCTTTTTCCTCGCATATATATATATATATATATATATATATATATATATATATATATATATATATATATATATATATATATATATATATATATATATATATATATATATATATATATATATATATATATATATATATATATATATATACTGTATATCCCATTGGATCTCAGGGTTCCTGGGCGAGGCACTGTGCTGGGAGGGCACTAAGCATAGCACCCTCCACCTTTTGGCTCATAATCGTGATGCTCATAGGTCCCTACCCGGGGGTTCCCTACTTTATCAATGTTTGAAAATTTCGAGTTCTGTCCTTTATTGAGGTCACTGGGCTCCAGTGGGTTAAAGAACCTGACAGATTTGCTAGTCATTAAGGCAGCTGACAGATTTGCCAGTCATTAAAGACGCTGACAGCTTTGGGAGTCATTAAAGAAGCTGACAGATTTGCCAGTCATTAACCCATTTGATCCCAGGGTTCCTGGCTGACAACTGTGCTGGGAGGACACTAAGCGTCTGCTGAAGAGTCACACTATCGTGACCATGAAATAGGATACAAACACCCACACTGGCAGACGAAAAAAGATGTATTCCAAACAGTTTCGGCGACAGCTGTCGCCCTCTTCAGTGGATCTACAGACCAAGAGTGGAACATATTTATGCTGAAAAGCTACTTATATGCAGGGTGAGGACACTTTTTCCCAACACACCTGATGTGACCCTACCAGACTCTCCCTCTACTCTGTACACGATCTGAGTGAGGGATTTCATTCTCTAAATCCCATGTCCAAAACTCTACTGATTTTATTAATAAAATCAAGTCTCTCAGTTTCCCCAGTGGCAGTTTGGTTAGTTTTGATGTAGATTCCCTTTTTACTAAAGTCCCTATTGAAGATGTAATTAATTTCTTGGAAGAAAAATTACCTAATTGTAACATTGATCTCGACATGCCACATGATGTCTTTCTCCAACTTATTAGGCTGTGTGTGCAATGTAATGCATTTTCTTTTGGTGATCAGTTTTTCATGCAAACGTTTGGTATGGGTATGGGCTCACCTCTCTCTCCCATTCTTAGTAACCTGTACATGGAAGGTTTTGAATCCAGCCTTCTTACCACCATATCTCCTCAAATTTTGATTTGGTATAGGTATGTTGATGATGTGTTTTCATTTTGGCCAGACATATACGCTAACTTTGACGATTTTCTTACAAAATTAGATGCACTGGTTCACTCAATTAAATTTAAAGTTGAATGGGAAAATAATGGTACCCTTCCATTTTTAGATGTATTTGCGCACAGGGATGAACTTGGGACACTTAGCTTTTCTGTATACAGGAAACCAACCCAGTGCAATTTGTATATACATTATTATTCATATCACCACAGTTCCACTAAAATGTCAGTTATTTCATCTATGTTCCTTAGAGCACTCAGAATTAGTAGTCCCCAACATCTGGATACGGAAAACGCTAAGATATGGAGGATATTTTTAGATCTAAAATATTCCAGATGGTTTATAAGGCAAGCATATTTTAAAGCCAGAAAAGCCTTTTTTGTACCTAGACCAACATCACAAAGTCAACAAAATAAACCATACACCACAGTTCCGTATGTGTCAAAACTTAGCTTGGTAAAGTCTGTGAGTCATGATTTGGATGTAAACCTTGCATTTAGATATACTTCCACCTTAAGATCAATGTTAGTAAAGAATAAACCCATTAGTAAAGAAACTGCAGGGGTATACAAAATTCCATGTAGAGACTCTGATTTGGTTTATATTGGTGAAACTAGAAGGGATTTGGACGCTCGCATTAAGGAACACAGGTGTGGTTGTAAGATAGGCAACATAAATAACGCAGTGTACGTTCACTCCTCAGAAAACGACCATAGAATCGACTGGAATTCTAGCCAAATATTGTACAAATGTAGTAATTATAAGAATCGTTGGATAGTGGAAGCTGTATGTATTGAGAGATATAATAATTTTAACCACTGAGAAGGAATGTACAAATTAGATCCAGTGATAAGAGGATTAGTGGCAAGGTCCTTGCCGCCCCTTGTAATCCCTCACTCAGGTCGTGGACAGAGTAGAGGGAGAGTCTGGTGAGGTCACATCAGGTGTGGTTGAGAAAACGTGTCCTCACCCTGCATATAAGCAGCGTCTCAGCATTTGTATGTACCACTCTTGGTCTGTAGATCCACTGAAGAGGGCGACAGCTGTCGCCGAAACTGTTTGGAATACATCTTTTTTTGTCTACCAGTGTGGGGTTTTCTATCCTATAGCACTAAGCGTACCGCCCTCCGCCTATCGGCTCATAGTCACGAAGCTCATAGGTCCCTACCCGGGGGTTCCCTACTTTATCAAATTTTTAAATTTTCCAGTTTTGTCCTTTATTGAGGACACTGGGCCCCAACGGGTTAAATATATATATATATATATATATATATATATATATATGTATATATATATATATATATATATATATATATATATATATATTTGTGGTAGGTGAGGGTGCTCACCATCCACTCTCTTGATGTAGTGCTGCTCTCGGGTGTCTGCCCTTTCCTCTCCTCCATCCTTCTTTCCAACCATCCTCTTCTGTCTTTCTTTCCTTCATTCTTTCCTCTTTCTTCTGCCTGCGGATGACTTTACAGTCCCTCTTGTTTCTTTCCTTCCTACATTCTTTCCTCTTCCTTCTGCCTGTGGGTGACTCTACACTGAATGACAAGCCAAATGGTTTCCTGTACACCAGGAAACCATTTACCACGCTGGGTGGTAACCATATAACCAATTTTTGGCTCCTGGCGGTTTAGTGGGTAATAAAGGTGCTCCAATCGGATTTAGCCGGTGAAGGTTTATATCCAAGGGTTGGTTGGGGTTTATTGCTCACGTAATACCACTCAGGGACGAGTGAGGCTGGTCACTCTCATCTTAAATGCCAGGACCAACTTTCCTAGCCCCGGGCTCCTACGCTCCTCATGGGGCAACGTATGATTAGATGAAGGATGGATGGATGGATATATATATATATATATATATATATATATATATATATATATATATATATATATATATATAAAATGCAGCAGGACATCGAAGCAGACAGCAACAATCCACCAGAAGGAGCCCACGGAGGAGTGTACACGGAGCGAATGAGCTCCGGGCGGAAACGGCCTAAGTACACCCGGGCCGTGCGCCCCTATTACACGAAACTTGCCGGCTGCCACGATAGCAGGAATACAAGACAACCTGCTGGACGAGCTGCCAATTAATCAGACCGGGGTGGAACTGTTTCTCCAGTTCCAAACAGCACCCCTGAGACGGCCAGTAGCCGCTGACCCTCCTACAGGAGACAGCCTGAAGCCGCTCTGAAGGAAACAAAGAGATGGCTTGAAGCCACTCCCGCCTTCATCAGTAGACGACCTGCAGCCGCTCGGAAGGTGCCCTACAAAGAGACGGCCTGTAGCTGCTTCCCCCCTACAGGAGACGGCCTGAAGCTGCTCCGGAGGCTAATCAGGAGACAGTAGGTAGCTGCTCCCGCCTTTGTCAGGAGACAGCCGGAAGCCACTCTGAAGGTGTCCCTTGAGACACGGCCTATAGCTGCTCACCCTCCTACAGGAGACGGTCTGAAGCCGCTCTGGAGGCTAACCAGGAGACGGCTGGTAGCCGCTCCTGCCTTCATTAGGAGACAGCTGGTAGCCTCTCCCGCCTTCGTCAGGAGACGACCGGAAGCCGTGCTGGAGGTGCCCCTGGAGAAACAGCCTGTAGCTGCTCACCCTCCTACAGGAGACGGCCTGAAGCTGCTCCGGAGGCTAACCAGGAGACGGCCGATAGCCACTCCTGCCTTTGTCAGGAGATGGCCAGAAGCCACTCTGAAGGTGCCCCTTGAGAGACGGCCTGTAGCTGCTCCCCCTCCTACAGGAGATGGCTGGAAGCTGCTCCTGCCTTCATCAGGAGATGGCCAGCAGCCGCTCTGAAGGTGCCCCCGGAGAGTTGGCCTGTAGCCGCTCTACCCTCCTGCAGGAGACGGCCGGTAGCCGCTCCCAAGGTGCTCCGAGACAGCTATCAGTAGCCGGGCCTTACAGCCAGAGACGGCCTGAAGCTGCTCCTTCATCAGGTGCTGAGCCTGATCCACCCACCCACAACTTGGAGGGAGCCCCCAGCCTGGAGGAGTATTGGGGAGGCCCTGTGACCACAGCCGGTGGAGACACCCTTGATGGACCCAGACGCAGGCCGATGCTGCAGCTCACTCCTGACGACGTCCCCGACCTTCGGGGACTGCAGCTCCCGCGACCTCTCGACTGCCCCTCAGACTCCTGGGCGGGACCTCCCTGCACCCAGACGTCAGAGATCCTCATTCTTCATCAGGAGCCTGACTCAAAAGTTCAGGCGATTCTTCGGCCCCAGCCCAGAGGGCCAGACTCCCACCCCAAGCCCAGAAACCTTGGGCCCCTATGCCCCCAGCAGCCCCGGACAAGAAAAGATGCCCCTACCCACTGTCTCCTGCCCCTGGGACCTAGTAGCCCCTGGCGGATTCCAGCCCCATCAGTAGGGAAGCTGAGACTCCATCGCCGCCCCTGCGACTGACTGTGACACGTCCGACCTGACAGTGAGTGAAACTGAACACACGCAGCATAAAGACTGTATAGGAGTGACATAATAAAGTGATCCGGTGGTTAGAGTGTAAAAGAAAGTGGTGGAAAAAGATAGTGCAATAGTGAGACAGTGAAGGACGGGTCTACCATCGTGAACAGTGCCACCGTATCATGTGGAGATCATACGTTGGCCCCTGTGTTGAAATTCCAGTACTGCCAGCTCCACTCGGGTACATAGTGAAGTAGTGTAATAGTGATCTACGGGCAGAGGTACAGTGAAAACTCAATCCAATAGTGACAGCACATCTCAGTAAGACCATGCTTAGGCCCAGTGTAAAATTTTAACGCTACCCAGAAAAATCAGATGACCACTACCACCGACCTAGGAAATCTAAACTCCCCCACCAACATAAGTGTCTAGCTCAAGTGTCGTTCACCCTAACCAATTTGGTCCTGTACAGTATCCTGCGTGATACTATTATTCCATATCTGCAGCCCAAGAACTATAATTGTCCAGTTTATTTGTATTTGTGACATCTGCTCGTTCCTGTGTAAGATTTAGAAATACACATGTAAGGTGTTGCCTTGAGTTTTTGTGTCGTGCCTCTCTCTTATTTGTCTAAGCTCCGGTCTAGAAAAAGAACCCAGCTATTCACTAGGTGCTCTAGGGATGGGAGGCTGACCCTAAAACATCTAACATTACACTGGTGGACAGCAGTGGTTCTTGACCCGGGTATACGAGAGAGGTGATCAGGAAATACTATCAAAATGGCAAAAAACCGCATGTGCAATTACCAAAATTCGACCCTGAACAGTTTGATGTTCACACATACCTGGCAATTATTAAACCTTTGCTGGATATTGGACTTGAGGACGATAGGCAAAAAATCGCAGTCACACTCCCATTACTAGGCAAAGTGGCAGCTAATATAGCACCGAAAATTGTTTCGGGGCTCACTTGGCAAAATTTCACGAAACTTGTGATTCAAGCTATCACTCCCTCACTAGGGAAAGTAGTAGCGCTGTCCCAATTGGATAGCCTAACCTTTGACGGAAATTTGGATGATACCCTAATTCAGGCTAGACGCTTGGTCACTGCTGCTTACCCGAAGGCAGATATTGACACCAGGGAACAACACACCTTCAATACTCTCCTGAGAGTGCTCCCTAGTATGGTGAATGAGCATTTCACAATCCATGACCCTACAGGAGACATGGATAAGGATATCCAACTGATATGCCACCTCCTGACCTCCTGCCCTACACCCCAGCAAATCAATGTGGTAAAGAAATATCCCACAAATGCTCCAGCTCCCCCAGTCAAGCCTGCCTAAAGCACACCCCACCCATTGATGCCCCAGTCACAAGGAGAACCCCAACCTCATCCTGGTCAGCCCTTGGGAGTTCTTTGCCTGCAGCTCCTGATGACCCCTGCATGACATCAGGGACCAGCTAAAGGCTGCCAGACGAAAAGCCACCACCCCAGGCAGGCACAAAGTCTCCTCCCTAGATAATGAGGAGCTGGACGACGAACTTGGCCCCATGGAG
This sequence comes from Coenobita brevimanus, assembly GCF_032717465.1. Taxonomy (NCBI): domain Eukaryota; kingdom Metazoa; phylum Arthropoda; class Malacostraca; order Decapoda; family Coenobitidae; genus Coenobita; species Coenobita brevimanus. The sequence continues at coordinate 15,310,741 of NC_137042.1, forward strand.
GAAGCCAAACCCAGGGAACAGGAGCCGGAGGAAGAAGAAGGAGGCCCCTGACAGTTGGATTTTTAGGACCTCCTCCGCACCTTCCCACGGTGGAGGGGGCCACTTCCCCCAAATACCGCCCCCCAGTTTACCACAAGATGAAGCTGAATGGGGTAAAAACCAGATTGCTGGTCAATACAGGAGCGGCCAGATTGCTGGTCAATACAGGAGCGGCCAGATTGCTGGTCGATGTGGGAGCGGCCAGATCTTGCCTATATAGCCACTACTTCTCCCATCACAAGTCGACCTATGGCCCGCTACTCCCGACGGCTACTTACCTGATGGACACAGGGGATGGCACGCTGCCGATCCGTGGGGAAACACGGGCCCTACGCGTCGACACCCATCAGCCGGCATCAGCGATGCCCAAATTTATTGTGTTCGACACTTCCTGCCGAAACTACGATGTCTATCTGGGGCTGGACCTGCTGCAGAAGCTGGGCGCCACCATCGGCTGCCAGAATAGACAGCTCCAGTTCCGGAAACCCCACGGCTCCCCTCCTCCCACGAGGGCTGTCTGCACTTGCACGCCCCGGCCCCGGCAGGAAGATTCCCCGCTCCCCCCTCCCCCCTCTCTTGCCCCCCCTTCACCCCCTCTCTCTACCCCCTTCCCCCCTCCCCTCCTTCCCTGCTGCCACCTCCTCGGCTGTCATTATCCCCCCTCATCATGAGGCTTGGGTGCCTCTTCACCGGCCCTCAGGTACCTCCATTCTATTCTCCCCCCTCCTTCCTCCTGGAACCCTCTCAGCCTGCCTCCTGCCCCCAGCCTTCCTTCCTCCTCATTACTCGGCAGTCCGGATTGCAAATCTTGCTCCCTCGCTCCTCACCCTCCCGAAAGGGCTCGTAATCAGAGAGATGGAAGAAGCTGAGCCCTGTGCCCCTTCCTTATCCCGCTCCCCCACCCCTCTGCCCCCTATCCCCAACAATCTCTCCGGCCACCAGTCCGACACCCTCCACCCCCTTCTCCTGGACTTCCAGGACCTAATTGCTGAAGGACCCGCCGACATTGGATATACCACTTACCTAGCTCACGCGATCCATACGATGGGCCCACCGATCCGACAGCCATCCCAGCAGAAAAACCCCAAAAAACAGGAAGAGGAAGACCGCCAGGTGCAGGAGATGATTGAAGCCGGAGTTGTCTCCCCATCTACCAGCCCTCGGTCCTCCCCCGTCATCCTCGTGAAGAAAAAGGATGGCGCGATGCGGTTCTGCATCGATTACAGCCTGCTCAACGACGTCACTATCAAGGATGCCACTCCACTCCCGTGAATAGACGATTCTCTAGACTCCTTATACGGCGTCTCCTGGTTCTCCACCCTCGATCTCCAATCAGGGTATTGGCAGGTCCTGGTGTGACCAGAGGACAGAAACAAAACTGTGTTTTCCACCAGCAACGGGATACATTATGAATTTAATGTTTTACCTTTCGGACTCTGTAATGCCACTGCCACCTTATCAAGACTCATGGAATCCGTCCTCAGCGGCCTTACATGGGAGATCTGACTGGCATACTTGGACGACATCATCGTGTTCAGCCAGACCTGGGCCGACCACCTGCAGCACCTCCACCGGGTTTTTTCCCAAATCTGACAAGCAGGCCTCAAACTCCGGCCCTCCAAGTACGTTCTGGTCTCATTCCTGGGGCATGTCATCTCCCAGGCTGGCATATCTCCCGACCCCAACAAACTCTGTGCCATCACGGACATTCCCCCACCCAACGATGTCCGTGGAATCTGAGCATTCCTTGGCCTGACTTCCTACTACTGCCGTTTTGTGAAGGGAGTTGCACACATCGCCAAGCCCTCCACGACCTGACCCGAAAGGGAGGGCCGTTCATCTGGACAGACGAGAGACGAGCCGCCTTCCAACAACTTAAGGATAAGCTCATATCCACCCCTGTCATCGCTTTCCCCGACTGCACCCTTCCATTTCGGCTCTACACAGACGTCTCTCTCGTTGCAATCAGGGCCGTGCTGGCGCAGGTCCAAGAGGGCCGCGAACACATCATCGCCTGCGCCAGTCATACCTTAAATCAGACAGAGAAGAATTATACCGCCACCAAGAGGGAGTGCCTAGGTATTGTCTGGGTACTCGGGCACTTCGGGCATACCTATCAGGGACCCAGGTCACCATCATCACTGATCACCAGTCCCTCCAGTGGTTGCAACAGTCCGACACCCACAATGCACAGCTCATCAGCTGGTGCAAAACTCTGGAAGAGTTTAACTATGAAATCTCGTACCGCCCCGGCAAACTCCACACCAACACGGACACCCTTTCCGGACTCCCTATCAATGCCGCCCAGCCTGGGGCCGACCTTCAACAGTGACATCGGACAGAAAGGCCATCCTGGATTCCTCAGCCCCTCTTCAAAAATTTGTACCTTCAAGGCGACTATCTGCTAACTCCATCTGGGCATATCATCCTGGCCCCCGACGCCATCTTAGATGTCCTTTGACACCTGCACTCCCATGACAGCATTCACCTGGGCACAAAGAAACTCCTACAGGTTTTCAATGACGCCTATTGGACACCAAATCCCTCAACCCTCACCAAGGAGATTATCCAATCATGTCGAGCATGCACCCTCGGTAAAGACATCACCTGTACCGCCGGCCCAGCTGGGTGTATTATCACCCACAAACCTTGGCAACTATTGGCACTCGATGTAATGGGACCTTTGCCCCTGAAATCGGGCTACAGGTACGTGATTACATTCATCAACACGTACTCTAAGTTCGTCGTAGCCTGCCCAGCAAAAGAACACCACGCTGTCACAGTGGCTGACACCCTGGTCCGACATGTTTTTCTCTACTTTGGTATCCCGCAAGCCATCCATTCAGACAATGCACCAGAATTCATCAGCAAAATCTGGGAGGAACTCACCCATCTTTTCGGCCATAGCATCTCCTACTCGTCCCCGTACTGGCCCCAAGGAAATGCTGTGTGCGAACGCAGCCATCGTACACTAATGAATCAACTCCCCACCCGGATAGAAGCCACCAAAAATGACGACTGGCCCGCTCACGTAAAAACTGTGCAATGGGGCATTAACTCCTGCCCCTGAGAGGACGGCATCTCGCCCTACGAGCGAGTGTTTGGAGAAACACCTCTCCTCCTGCCCCTTTGGCGGCACTTGCAGTCCCCTGCTTCCACCCCCACCTCTGACCCCTTACACCACCTCAAACGACGATTGACACACCTCCAAAACAACCCGAACCTCCACCCCAACACCGCTTCCAACCCCTACAAGCCAGGCAATACCGTGATGATCGCACATCTCCCCACCCCCCACAAGTTTGCCCCATGCTTTACTGTATGAGGCCACACACCATCACTCATGTCCCTAACCCCTACCAGGTGACCGTAGAATAACACGGCACGTCCCAAACCCTCAGAAACTGGAATGTCCGCCCCTTCCATGCCCCCACCTCCCAAGCTTCGGCCCCACGCCCCACCCCACCCCCCACCCCCGTGCCACCTTCCTATACCTCCTACAACTGCTATATCTCTCCCTCCCCTTCTCTCTCTCCCTCTCCCTCCCTTGCCGCCCCCACCTCACCCCCCAGCACGTCCAGCACCTCACCTGACAGTTCACCAACACCACCGAGCCCCCACACCTCCCCCACCCCCTCACCCCCTAGTACCCGGGCCCCCACACCCGACACCAAGTGTCCCACCCATGCCCCTGCACCCTCGCTGCCCACCACACCCCTACCTCAACCTCTGCCCCCTCCGACAACTGAACCCACCAACCGCTGCCTGCCCACACCCCATCGGTCTCACCCACCCCAGCTCCCACCCCTGCTTCCACCAGAGCTCCCCACATGCCCGCATCACCACCAACCCCTACACCCACCCCCTGCTCCCTGCCTTGCGCTATCCACCCACTGACCACCCCCGAACCAATCGCCCATGCCCCACGCCCATCACAAGCAGGCCGATGCCGCACACCCCCACTGCCACCCACACCCACCCTCAGAACAATCACCACCAGTTCTGGCCGTCTCTCCCACTCACCCGCCCGATATGCCCACTTTCCCACCTCACCCGCCTCGCCACAAATTCACATGCCGACCCCTACCTTAAGCCCTCTCACATACATGATACACCAAGTTCAGATCCCGACCACCTATACTCCCCAGACTCCACACCACATTGCTCTGGCATAAAACTCCACACTTACCCTCCATCTCCAGCATTCAGCACAGCCCAACATCTGAGACGACACCTACCATGAAGATCCGCCGAGCCGTATGGGCACAGCTCTTTGGGCACAAACAGTGTGTCCGAGTGTGTCCGAGGACCTCATCACCTCCTATGCCTCCTCTGCTCCTCCCCTGACCAATCCACCCTGTTCATCACTTGTGACGAACAACACGAAGAAAATCCTGCTACCACAGCCTGGCACACCCTCCTCCAACATCTCCAGCCAGTCTACGCCACCTATGATACAAGAGTTTATCACCTCCAGTCACGAGGCTGTGACTTATTCCCATCCGACGGTGGTAAAATGCAGCAGGACATCGAAGCACACAGCAACAATCCACCAGAAGGAGCCCACGGAGGAGTGTACATGGAGTGAATGAGCTCTGGGCGGAAACGGCCTAAGTCCACCCAGGTCACGCGCCCCTATGACACAGAACTCGCCCGCCACCACCATAGCAGGAATACAAGACGACCTGCTGGGCGAGCTGCCCATCAATCAGACCGGGGTGGAACTGTTTCTCCAGTTCCAAACAGCACCCCTGAGACGGCCGGTAGCCACACACCCTCCTATAGGAGATGGCCTGAAGCCACTCTGGAGAAAAGGAGATGGCCTGAACCCTCTCCCGCCTTCGTCAGTAGACAGCCTGCAGCTGCTCGGAAGGTGCCCTACAAAGAGACGGTCTGTAACCGCTCCCCCTCCTACAGGAGACGGCCTGAAGCCACTCCAGAGGCTAATCAGGAGACAGCCAGTAGCCGCTCCCGCCTTCGTCAGGAGAAGGCCGGAAGCCACTCTGAAGGTGCCCCTGGAGAGACGGCCTGTAGCCGCTCACCCTCCTATAGGAGACAGCCTGAAGCCACTCTGGAGGCGAGTCAGGAGACGGCCAGTAGCCGCTCCCGCCTTCGTCAGGAGATGGCCGGAAGCCGCTCTGAATGTGCCCCTGGAGAGACGGCCTGTAGTCACTCCCCCTCCTACAGGAGACAGCTGGAAGCCGCTCCGGAGGTCAATCAGGAGACGGCCGGCATCTGCTCTGAAGGTGCCCCCAGAGAGTCAGCCTGTAGCCGCTCTACCCTCCTGCGGGAGATGGTAGGTGGCCGCTAAGAAGGTGCCCCGAGACAGCCATGGCCAGTAGCCGGGCCCTATAGCCAGAGACGGCCTGAAGCCACTTCTTTGTCAGGTGCTGAGCCCGGTCCACCCACCCATGACTTGGAGGGAGCCCCCAGCCTGGAGAAGTATTGGAGAGGCTCTGTGACCACCACCGGGCTCTTCTCCCTACAGCCGGTGGAGACGCCCCTGATGGACCCCAATACCAGCCGATGCCGCAGCTCACTCCTGACAGCGTCCCCGACCTTTTGGAACTGCAGCTCCCGCGACCTCCCGACCGCCCCTCAGATTCCCTGGCGGGACCTCCCTGCACCCAGACGCCGGAGATCCTCATCTTCCATCAGGCACCTGACTCAAAAGTTCAGGCGACTCTTTGGCCCCAGCCCAGAGGGCCAGACTCCCACCCCAAGCCCAGAAGCCTCAGGCCCCTACGCCCCCAGCAGCCCTGGACAAGAAAGGACGCCCCTACATGCTGTCCCCTGCCCCCGGGACCTAGCAGCCCCTGGTGGATCCCAGCCCCGTCAGTAGGGAAGCTGAGACTCCACCGCCGCCCCTGCGACTGACTGTGACACGTCCGACCTGACAGTGAGTGAAAGTGAACACACGCAGCATAAAGACAGTGTAGGAGTGACAGAATAAAGTGATCCGGTAGTTAGAGCGTAAAAGACAGTGGTGGAAAAAGATAGTGCAACAGTGAGACACTGAAAGACGGGTCTACCATCGTGAACAGTGCCGCCGTATCACTTGAAGATCATATGTAGGCCCGTGTGTTAAAATTCCAGTACTGCTAGCCCCACCCGGGTACACAATGAAGTAGCGTAATAGTGATCTACAGACAGAAGTACAGTGATTGACGGCACCTCTCGGTAAGACCATGCTTAGGCCCTCTGTAAAATATTAACGCTACCCAGGAAAATCAGATGACCACCACCAACAGCCTAGGAAATCTAAACTCCCCCACCAACATAAGTGTCTAGCTCAAGTGTCATTCACCCTAACCAATCTGGTCCTGTACAGTATCCTGCATGATACTATTATTCCATATCTGCAGCCCAAGAATTATAACTGTCCAGTTTATTTGTATTTGTGACATCTGCTCGTTCCTGTGTAAGATTTAGTAATACACATGTAAGGTGTTGCCTTGAGTTTTTGTGTCCTGCCTCTCTCTTATTTTTCTAAGCTCCGGTCTAGAAAAAGAACCCAGCTATTCACTAGGTGCTCTAGGGACGGGAGGCCGACACTAAAACACCTAGCATTACACTATATATATTGTTAAGATGCGAGATTTGCCGGTTAGGTGCTCGAAAAGCATCTAGATGTTTCCCGATGTTTACGGTAGCTAACTCCGGTACGAGTCAGAGATGCCAGTTTGCCTGCTGTTTGTGAGCGTAGTAATTTCGCAAGTTATGCATTAAATTTTCTGCTCTTTTTCTTTGTAATGTGTTATTTATGTGATTGTTAAATTATGTAATTGAAATTAAGTTCGTATGGTAAATAATTTATAGTGTTATGCACTGTAAGAAAACTGGCATGTTATGGTTGTCTCTGCGTTTGTAACTGTGCTCTCTCTCTCTAGAATACACCAGAAATGTGGAGAAGTAGATAATTCTCGAATAATTTAAGCTTATATAAGGATGGATAAGATACTATAACAAATTCAGTTGGTTTTCAGTTCAGTTTGAGTGAGGTGCAGTGTCAGTGCAGTGAAGTTTGTATTTTTCGGTACTTGTGAAAACAATGAAGTGTTTATTGAAGTTTGTACATCATCAGTACTTGTGAAAATAGTGAAGTGTTACCAAGCATTAGCTTTAATTGCAGTTAGTGAAGTTTGTAGAGCTCCAGTGCTGGTGAGAATAGTGAAGTTGAAAAGCATTCAGTGTAATTATTTGGGAAAATAAAGACAGTGAACTTAAGAAGCCAGTGTTTATTTACGACGCCTGAGCTGATCCTGTGTACTGTATACCTAAAGGCTGACATAGGAAGAACAACTCACTGGGCAACGTCCTTCCTGTACTGTACTACTGCTGTTGGAGCCTGTGGCAGTGTGGGACGGGGACACAAGAATATATCTATCTATCTATCTATATACCTAGGCTGCTTCCCCCAAGGAAAGGGAGGTAGCCGAGACAGGATGACTCACTCTCCATTTACTCATCCATTCAAACACATTCATTTGCATCTTAGCCCCAAAGGGGAGAACGGACAGATCCTCACCGCACCACACCGCACAAGGGTCAACTGGGCAATGCAATCAGTGACATCCGCAGCAGGGCCCGACAGCAGAACTGGTTTACCCCTGCCACATCATAACAGACCCATCCCCTTACCCGCACCTGACCTGACTAGCTGATCAGACCAAATGCGGGAGAATATCCCCTCAGGGCTGCGTCATCACTTATTCATTCACAATTTCTCTCCATTTATTTCTGTCACGCACAGCCACTCTTCCTTGCTCAACAGACATCCCTCTCGCATCCAGCGCTCTCTTCACACTGTCCATCCATCCTATTCGTGGTCTTCCTCTCAGCCTTACACCTCTCACATCAGATCTAGTTATCTTTTTCACCAATCGCTCATTATCCATTCTCTCCATATGTCCAAACCATTGCAACACCCTCTGCTCAACTCTACCAGCCATCTCCCGAACAACTCCAGTTCTCCTTCGCACTTCATCATTTCGCACCCGATCCATATGCGTCACTCCACACATACTCCTCAGACATCTCATCTCCATTACATTCAAACTTTTCCTCTCTGCTACACCCATATTCCATGTTTCAGCCCCATATAATGCAGTCGGTACCACAACACCCTCATACAGCCTTCTCTTTACATCCATTCTAAGCGAACGACATTTAAACACTTTTTTCATTCCTCCCAGCACCTTTCCTACTTCATTTATTCTAAACTTCACTTCTGCATCTATTCTTCCATCCACAGCAACATGTGACCCTAGATATTTAAAACAATCTACCTCCTCAAGCAACTCACCATTCAAAACTATATTCATCCCCCTACCATCTATCAACCTCGTACACTTCATCACTTTACTCTTATTCTCATTTACTTTCAATTTCCTCCTTTCACACACCCTTCCAAACTCCTCTACCAACTGTCTCAATCTCTCCTCTGAATCAGTCACCAGTGCAGTATCATCTGCAAACAGCAGCTGCTTCAGATTCCACTCTCCTCCATCAACATTTACCAGACTCAGACCACCTAAAACTCTTGCATTCACCTCCCTTACAACACCATCCATGTAAATATTAAACAACCAAGGCGACATCACACATCCCTGTCGCAGCCCCACTCTCACGGGAAACCAATCACTCACAGCATTTCCCACTCTTACACACGCTCTACTATTTACATAAAAACTTTTCACCCCTTTTTAGTAACCTACCATCAAGTCCATACAATCTTAAAACAGTCCACAAAGCCTCCCTATCAATTCTATCATACGCTTTCTCTAAATCCATAAATGCCCAAAACACATCCTTGCCTTTCGCTAAATACTTTTCACACACTTGTCTCACAGCAAACACCTGATCAACGCATCCCTCCCTCTCCTAAAGCCACACTGCTCATCACTAATCACTCCCTCTGTACCCTCTCTAACTCTAATAATTAACACTCTACCATACACCTTACCTACAACACTCAACAGACTTATACCCCTAAAGCTAGTACATTCATACTTATCACCCTTGCCTTTATACAACGGGACCACACAAGCACTTGCCCAGTCAATTGGCACCATACCTTTCTCAAAGCACACATTCAACAATCTTACTAACCAGTCAACAATAGTCACTCCACCACCCTTCAGGCATTCCACAGCACACCCATCCATACCTGCAGCTTTCCCTGTTTTCATCACCTTTACTGCCTTCTCTACTTCTTCCTTCGTGATCAAAGAATCATTCAACTCTCCCAACACATTTATTCCTTGCACCCTTCCATCCGCCACAATCTCAGCCACCCTTTCCTCCTCTACATTTAACAATCTTTCAAAATACTCTGCCCATCTCTTCCTTACTGCATCCATCTCAATTAACATCCTTCCATCCTCTGCTTTTACTCGTTCTTCCTTCCCAGACTCTCCCTTTCGCACCCTTTTCACCTCCTTCCAAAACATTTTCTTATTCTGCTGAAAATTCTCTGTCAGCCGCCTACCCCACCTCTCATCTGCTGCCACTTTAGCATCACGCACAGCCCTTCTCGCTCTATTCCTCTTCTCCTTATACCTTTCATATGACATCTCATCCTTCCTCTGCAGCCACACTTCATATGCACGTCTCTTCTCTGCCACAGCCATACTTACTTCCTCGCACCACCATTCACTTCCTTTTCTTACACCACCACCCACACGTCTCACACCACACACCTCTTCTGCATGCCCCACCACAGCACTCTTAAACAACTGCCATTCCTCCTCCACGCTGCCATTTTCCCGATCTTTCACTGCGTTCCACTCATCTTTCAATTTCTCCTGATACTCTATCTTTTTCTCTCTTTTATCCAACTCACTCACTTTCAAAACCTCCCTGCCACACCTAACCCTCCTAGCTCTCATCCATCTCTTTCCTACTCTTAACTTTCCCTCCACCAGGTAGTGGTCAGACATACCTCCACCCTCCCCTCTCAGAACTCTCACATCCAACAATCTTCCTATTACATTCCTAGACACAACCACATAGTCCATCAAGGCTCTATCAACAACCCTTCCACCCTCCTGTCTCAATTTTCGGACACCCTTGGTTTCAGTGCCTTGCGGAAGAACCGTTTTTTTTGGACTAACCGAGGTCACATGTCACATACAATATAATAGTTTAACAGGGACCAAAGGAGGTCACGCATAATAATTCAACATTACACTTCTGACCCACTATCCATCAGTGTATTCACAGTCATGTTCTAATTTATATTCTTTATGAAACAACTAAGCCTGCATCGTTATCAAGCTACCTGACAAGTCTACATCATCCGATGCAGTCGAAACCATCCTTTTTTTTTTTTTTTTTTTTTTTATCATGCTCAACACTCCTACTATCTCATAGTTTTTCTACTGTTCATTTGCATCTCCGAATCAGTCTGCATAGAATTTCAGTATTTTTCCCTCTTTGCTTTGTTATATTATAAGCAGTTGTTGAACCAATACCATGTGTGTCATGCAACTTCTGCATAGAACATAACGGTCCAGTTTATTTTTTGAGTTTACCCCAACCTGATTTATTGATTTTGTTTTTAGCATTATGAAAATATCTTGCTGCATTAAACTCCCCCAAAATAGATGTTAAAACACCGTTATGACCAGACAGGCGAGTGAAAATATATTTGAAGATACGGGCGGCCACTGAAGTAAGTCACTGCAGCTATACAGATCACTGAGCTCTGTAAAATGAAGGAGCTTTCTCATGGGTAGGCCTCATAATTTGTGTGCCCGCCGCCAGGGCAGTGCTGATGTTGTGGCAGCCATGTTTATGCACCTTGCCTGATGCTTGTGCCTTTTCATATCAGCCGATGAATCCGGTATGTATAGGGCCATGGTCCACTGCGCAGCTTAGCTATGCAAAAATGGGCACAGGAATTGACTGAAGAGAGATGACATTACATTTCACAGGTAAGAAGTATATCTTCGTGCTAATTGTACAAGATTACTGGATATGTTAACTGGCCAAGAAAAGATTCTTCCTTCTCAAGAAGCACTGGTATCAGCCTCTAAAGGCTATACAGTAGTTATTTGAGCACTTTTATTGGCATGAGAGACAGGGGAGGCTTCCTCAGTGCAAGTGTGAATGTTGTTACAATATGTCATGAAACTGAAAAATGATTTTAAATCTTGTAAAAGAAAAAAAAAAACATCAGCCTATGCCACTAGGTTACACAACATCTTGCACAGTATACTATATAGAGCATATATGTGAAATAACGACACCCGACAACACCACGACACCCCCAGGAGGCAACAACGGAGGGGTAGACGGAGCGAGCGGGACGTACGTGCAATATGGGCGCAAATCCCAGGTAGCCGCAGGCCGCTGCTCCCCAGAATGTACCCGACATGAACACCTCAGCCTGGGCACATTACCTTTCCGCCAACCTGGCCTGCATCAGGATCAGGGTGGAGCTGAAATATTTGCTCCAGGCAGCACCCTAGAGATGGCCTCTAGCTGCTCAAATAAAGACATGGCCTCTAGCCACTCAAACAAAGAGGCGGACTCTAGCCATTCAAATAAGGAGATGGCCTCTAGCTGCTCCAACAAAGAGATGGCCTTTAGCCACTCTAACAAGGCGATGGCCTCTAGCCACGCCCCTGAGACGGCCTTTAGCCACTCTAACAAGGCGATGGCCTCTAGCCACGCCCCTGAGACGGCCTCTAGCCTCTCAAATAGTGGTGCCTACCCCCCCTGCAGAACCCGTGACGGCCTCCAGCCGCACAAGGGGAGTGAAGGGTACGTCCCCTTTCCTTCTGCAGTAGCCTCGGACGGCACGACACTGGCAACGGCCTCTAGCTGCGCCCCTAGACAGGAGACGGCCTCTAGCCATTCCTCACCCACACGTCGCCCTTCATACGGGACTCCAGCGACGGCCTCTAGCGGTGCCTGTAGGCAAGCAATGGCCTCTAGCTGCACTTCATCTGCAGTCCCGTCAGGAAGTTGGGCCCCGGTGAGGGCCTCTAGCCGTGCCGATAGGAAAAGGACGGGCTCTGGCCGCCCTCCTCCTGTTGCCCAAGGAACCTCGGCGACGGCCTGTAGCTGCACCAGGGAGGGTCGCTATAAAAGCCCCTCCCCTCCTGTGGCTTTGCAACGTGAGGGCGACCTCCGCTCACCTCCACCCACCTGCAGCAGAGCTGGTCGTTCCCCTCTCTGCCCGGACCGAAGCAGTCCCCAGGAGGAGAGCTCCCCACTAGTGGACTGGCGGAGAGACCTTGTGTTGTCCCTGGGGATGTTCTCCATACGACCAGTGCCAGAGGAAGATCCGCCCCTGACGGACTCCTGCCTGAGGCGGCGCCGCAGCCGCACCCTGATGGCAACGCACCACGAAGGGGACCGCAGTCACCAGGACCCCAACAGCACCCCCGACACCCCAGGGCGAGGCCTCCCCAGTCCCTGGCCAAAGTGATGTTGTTCCCCCACCAGGTGCTACGAGAATGCCTGGAGAGACTGCTTGGCCTTAGTCCTGTGGGCCAGGCCCCTGTCCCCAGCCCCGAGAGTGAGGGGCCCATCGCCACACCCATCTGCAGCCCTCGGCGAGAGATGACGTCCCTGAGAGTGGTCCTGTGGCCGCTAGACGAGAGGGCTCCTGGAGAGACTCCGGCGACCCCAGGCCCTCACCTGTGAGTCCCCCCTCCCCCCCTTGCCCACTGACAAGTGACTGTGTGACAAAGGAAACTGAAGTGAAAGACAGTGCTTAAGGGAGAGCCCCCCATTCAGTGCAACGTGAATATCAGTACCTAACCCCCACCCCCGTGGTCGTGTCAACATACAATGAAATTGAAGTAAAAGACGGTGCCTACGGGAGAACCCCTACTCAGTGCAAAGTGAATACCAATACCTAACCCTCCCCTCTGTGATCGTGTTCAGTGCATAGCGAACATCAATCCCTAGCTTTTCCCCCAGTGATCATACTCAGTATAAAGTGAATGGAACCCAAGAGCAGAACAAGAGTAAAGAAACTGTGAAATACTAACCTCCCCCAGAATAATAAGACACCACTGTAGAGATTGTGCGTTGTGTATCACCTATACCTAACTCCCTCTCAGAATACTAAGGCACGAGTCTAGAGACAGTGAACTATTGCCACACCCATTCAACCCGGAAACAGTTCAGTGTCTGTCCTGTATCCTGCGTGATACACCTAACCTTTTCAGCAGCCTGAGAATTGATTTGGTATAAATAGTGAGATTGTCTGCCTGTTCCTGTGTCTAAGAATTTGTGAATATACGTGTAGGTTGTTGCTCAGAGTTTTTATGCCTCGTTCCTCTTATGTTTGTGGTCTAGCTCCGGTCTAGGAAAGAACCCAACTGCAAGTTAGGCGTTTCTAGGACGGGAAGCCGTCCTAAAAACACCTTGCATAACAATAGGATTGTCTAAACACCCATATGTTTGATACCTCCAATGAGGACAATCATGTTCAGTGACGTGCAGTCTTTCAGAAGGGCAGGGGCTCAGTTGAAAAAAGGGACACTCCCCTGGCATTTTTTTTTCAATGAAATCAGCAATATCATATTGGCTATATATATGTATACACACAAAGAAATATGTTAAAGTTGCATATGGTAAATACTCCTGAATTCAGTGCATTATTTTTATATATATAAAGCTGATTAAAGGAAATGAATAAAAAATTTTTGTAAAAAAGGCATTTGTTTTTTATTATTGCATGATTTTTAAAAGATATGAAGATACTGAAATACTGGAGTGTGTTTAGGCTACAATTATTCAATTTTACTTTATTGACTTTAATCTCGCTCATCATATAAATAACAGTATTTGGCGATTCGTTATTAAGAGGACAAAGCAAAAGACTATACTAAAAGAGAGGCAACAAAGATGTAAAAAAGTTTTGGCTCTCTAATAGAGCAATTGACCAGTGGTATGTACTAAGAAACCCAAATGAAATTGTGTGTGTCGACACCACTGACAAATTTAAGGATATGTATGATAAATATTGCTTAGAAAACGGGACAATACGAGTTTGACTCAGTCCTGTAAAAATACAATTGGGTAAGGACAATTAGGTAAGAAACACACACACACACACACACACACACACACGTGTGTGTGTGTGTGTGTGTGTGTGTGTGTGTATGTGTGTGTGTGTGTGTGGTATACATCATTGCTTGACCCAGAGCTTGCGGGCGGGAGCATGTGTTCTTACCTAATTGTTCTTACCTACAAGTAATTTTATCTTTATAGGATTGAGTCAAGCTCGTACTATCCCGTGTCTTAAACCATTTTTATCATACATCTTAAATCTATGAACTGTTTTGTCACACACTGTTTCATTAGATAGTGCATTCCACTGATCGATTGCCCTATTTGGGAACTAATTTTTCCTTATGTCTTTATTGCGCCTCTCTTTTCATGCAGTTTTTAGCAGTGTCCTCTTGCTGATGCTTCCCCATAGGTTATATATTCATTTATGTCTATTTTCTCCTTCCCTGATATGCACTTATATAGCATAATCATGTCTCCTCTTTTCCTTCTCTCCTGTAGTGTTGGCAGATTCAGTTTTTCTACTCTTTTCATTCATTCATTGCCAGACGCCATGTATCCCAAACGGGGTGGCCAACGGCTTAGAGTTAATTGTTTTACAGGGAGGGGCACTAATCCTCCACCAACCCCACTTGACACGTAGGGATGCCAACAGCATCTGGTGTTCCCAGGTGGTCACCCATCCAAGTACTAACCAGACCCAACGTTGCTTAACTTCGCTGATCGGACGGGAAGCGGTGTACTCAACGTGGTATGATCGTTGGCTTTTCTACTCTTCATACTGTAAATTAGATCCCTTAAGCTTGGTACCCATCTCGTAGCGGCCCTTTGAACTCCTTCGATCCTATCTATGTGTTTCTTGAGATGAGGATTCCAGACTACTGACGCATACTTCAGGGTTGGTCTGATGAAAGATGTTATTATCTTCCTCAGCATGTCTTCATTTATGTATGTGAATGCTATTCTTATATTTGCAAGCAGGGTATACACGTTCCGTACCTTCTCACTTGTGTGGTCAGCCGGAGATAGTCTGTTATTGATAATCACACCTAAGTCCTTCTCTCTTTCTGATGTGTGTACGGTTTTGCTTTCTAACTTATAATCCCAATCAGGTCTTTTTCCACTTTTACCAAACTTGATTACATGACACTTGTCCACATTGAATTCCATTTGCCATGTATTACTCCATTCATGAAGTTTATTTAAGTCTTCTTGTAGCTCTTTACAAGAGTCTGTTAGTAATTCTCCTTTGTATTTTCGCATCATCAGCAAACATATTTAAATAGCTTTCATTTCCAGTGTTACTGGCTATGTCATTTATATACACAAAAAATAGTGCCAGCACTGAGCCCTGTGGAACTCCGCTAGTCACTTCCCTCCATGACGAGTAATTTCCTCTTAGTATTCTTCTCATTTCCCTTTTTCTGAGAAAATCCTGCATCCATGAGTAGTTTGCCCTTCCTCCTTGATGTTACAGTTTCCATAAAATTCTTTGGTGCGGTACTCTGTCAAATGCTTTCTTGAAATCTAGATAGATACTGTCCACCCATCCTTCTCTTTTCTGTAATGTTTCTGCAACTCTGTCATAGTAGCTCAACAGATTAGAAACACATGATTTTCCGTTTCTGAAACCAAACTGCCTTTCTGTTATCATACTGTGGCCTTCTAGATGCTTTACCCAAACTATTCTTATCAGCTTTTCTTGTACAGTATCTTACTTACAACACTGCTTAGTGATACTGGTCGGTAGTTCAGTGGATTTTGTCTATTCCCTTTCTTGAATAAGGGAACAATGTTCGCTTTCTTCCAAATGTCAGGTAGTTTACCTTGACCCAAGGATTCCTTGAATATTAAGGATAATGGTTTACTTAACTCCTTTGCACATTCATGTAGCACCCAACATGAAATTTCGTTAGCAAAATTTGTTTTTCCTTTGTCTAATTTACTTAACTCCTCTTGTATTTCTTTTTCTGATATTTGTATATCTGGTAATATGTTTGAGCATGCATGTTCCGTATCATTCCTCTCAAAATTATTTTATTTTGTAAAAACTGACTGGAAATTCTTATTTAGTGCTTCACAAACATCCTTCTCTTGTGTACAGAGGATCCCTTCATCCGTAATAGATTGTATTTTATCTTTTACTTTGGTTTTGCTTCGGATGTAGCTGTAAAATAGCTTCGGTTGATCACTACTTTTGTTTATGATGTCCTCCTCAAACTGCTTTTGGGCATCTCTCCTTATTTTTGTGAATTCGTTTCTTGCCCGTTTATAGTTGTTATATGCCCTCTCACTATTATATCTTCTCTGTCTATTCCACAAGTCTCTTTTTCTTTTGATTTTTTACATTCTTTGTCAAACCATTTTTTAATGTTCATTTCTGCTTCTTTGTACCGAGTGATGTAATTTTGGACTCCTATTTCATAAAGTTCACAGAATTTTCTATATATAACATTTAAATCTTGTCCTCTAAGCTCTTTTTCCCAATCTATTTCTAAGAAGAATTTCTTTAGGTCATGATAGTTGCCCTTTTTGTAGTTAAGGCTCTTTTTGTAACTTTTATTACTTTTAACTATGTCATATGCAATCCTGAAGTTGTAATTTAATACTGCATGGTCGCTTTTGCCGAATGGAGGGTGATACATAATATTGTCAATATTATTTTCTTGCCTCATAAATATATGATCTAGTACTGATGGTACGTCAATTCCTCTTTTGCTGGTGCTTTCTTTTACATGTTGTGTTAGGAAAAACTCCTGCATAAGGTCCAGGAGCTTTTGGTCCCAGCAGCTTTCCTGGCTTTTTATATCTAGAGTATTCCAATTTATATTTGTATTGAAATCCCCAGTTAGTATAGTTCTTTCAGATTTCTCCTCCATTCTATGCAGTAATGCTCTTAAACTTTGAACTGTGTTCTCTGCCAGGTCTTCATATTCACCTTTCTCCCAAATGTTTGATCTAGGTGGCATATATATATATATATATATATATATATATATATATATATATATATATATATATATATATATATATATATATAAATGTGTGTGTGTGTTCTCATCTAATTTTTCTTACAATTAGGTAA
Source organism: Coenobita brevimanus (assembly GCF_032717465.1). Lineage (NCBI taxonomy): Eukaryota > Metazoa > Arthropoda > Malacostraca > Decapoda > Coenobitidae > Coenobita > Coenobita brevimanus. The sequence goes on from NC_137042.1 coordinate 15,327,899, forward strand.
GAAAACACACACACACACACACACCAGGCGTCAGATAGTAAACACGTCGTATCACCTCACTTCGACCTGACCACTCTTGGATACAACTGGCTATACCAAAATAGTATCTTTATATGAGTCAAGCTCTGTACCGGGTTTATCTAAATGGTAGTATAAAATTTTAGAGCAAGTTTAAGCAAAGTGTTGCCCAAATAACAGAACATAACTGGTTAGTGCAGGAATGTGTTGATGAAGTCACAGTTGCTTCGACTACTCATCAAGAAAGGAGTAAGATGCATAATTGTAAGTAAAACTTTCTTTCTTATTATTAACACAAAGGGACCAGCATATGAAGTGAAGTGAATATGGAAGTTGGGAAGAGGGAAAGGGTTAGAAAAAAGAATGATTTCTACCAGGAACTGGTCGAAATGGAAACATTCAACAAATTAGTAGAAAGGGTGAACAGATTGGAAAGGGCATTTCAGAGTGAAATGGATGGAATTAAGAAGCAACTGCACATGCAGAAGGAGGAAAATGAAAAATTAGTAAAGAATTAAACAGGAAAGGCACAACAATAGATGAGCTGACAGTTGAGGTAGGTTCATTTAAAAGGAAGATCAGTGAAATGGCAACCGAGCACCACCGGGATATGGCGACACCCCCCCCCCCAGGAGGGGACGATGGAGGACCTCTGAGGGTGCATGCATTGCCAAGGCAGTATGGAGCTATGTCCCAGACTACCTTGTGTCCTTATTCCCCAGAATGGACCCAGCAGGACCATCGCAGTCCGAGTACATTACCCTCCAACTGGACCAGCCCTCGACAGGTTCGGGGTGGGGCTGAATACTCAGTCCCAAGCAGCACCCAAGTGACGGCCTTTAGCTGCACAAATAACGTGACGTCTTTAGCCGCACAAATACCGAGGCAGCCTAAGCCGCTCGACTGCTGCCTCCCTCCTCTCCTGCAGAAACCGGTGATGGCCTTCAGCCGCACACAGGGAGAAACGGTAACACCCCCTCTCCTTCTGCAGCTGCCTCTGGGAGTAAGACACCGGTAACGGCCTTCAGCTGCACCCGCAGGCAGGTGATGGCCTTTAGCAGCACCTCGACTGGTGTCACTCCCCGTGCAGGACACTGGTGATGGCCTCCAGCCGCACCTGTGGACAGGTGATGGCCTCCAGCCACAGTGACAGGAAAGGGATGGCCTTCAGCCGCCCTCCTCCTGTTGCCCACGGGACCTCGGTGACGGCCTTCAGTCGTGCTACAGACGGACACTCCAATAAAAGTCTCTCATCCCCTGAGACTTCTCCTGTGGAGGACGACTCTTGCTAGGTTTGCATCCCTCCTGTAGCCAAGCGGGGCTCTCCTCCATTTCTTCCCACAGAGGCAGCCCCCAGGAGGAGCTTTCCTGTCTGGAGGAGGTGTGGCGAGGCCCTGTGCTGTCCCTGGGAGTGTGTGTAGTGCAGCCGGCGCCCATGGGAGACAACCAGCTGATGGACTCCTGCCAGAGGCAACGCCACAGTTCAACTCTGATGGCGGCCCGATGGGAGGGAGACCGCAGATGCCAGATTCCCCGAGGCACCCCTGTAACCCCAGGGTGTGACCTCCCCAGCCTTGGATGACGGCAACCTCTCCCCAGGGTGGGTGCAGACAAACATGCTTACTCACTCTGTTTGGCCCAAGCCATGAGGACCAGACCACTCAGCAAGGCCCCACGAGAGGAGGGCCTCTCACCACACCCAACAGCAGCCCACAGAAGATGACGTCGCCCCTGAGGGTTGTCCCGTGGCCCTTACGAGAAGGGATGCCTGACGGGACCCTTTCAACACCTGGTCAACACCTGTGGGCCACCAGACTCCTGCAGCCCGATCGGAGCCCTCCGGTCTGCCCAGTGTAACAGTGACTGACTAGTGTATGGTGTGATAATGGTATTCATGTTGTATACTGTGCCTAGCTAGTGCCCTGGTGACTGAGTAGTATACTGTGTGTCCTTCATGTTCATATTGTGTACTGTGTCCAACTAGTGCCCCTACCACCGCATAGTACATTGTGTGATTCCTGTATTCAAACTGTGCAATCATGACCAAATAATATACTGCATGAGACTTTCATCCATCTTGTGTACAGTGTCTGTCTAGTGCCCTTGCGACTGGATAGTATTCTGCGTGATACTGATACACCACAGTCCAGTCAGAGCCCTCTAGTCTGCCTAGTGTATTTGAGACTGAATAGTGTATTGTGTGTTACATTCATACTGTATACTGTGAGTTGTAATTAAGATAATACACGTGTAAGGTTGTTGTCCAGAGTTTTTATGCCCTGCTATTCTCGTGAGTCCTAGCTCCAGTCTCGAAAGAGAACCCCGGCTCTACAGCTAGTGTTTCTGGGACGAGAAGTCGACCTAAAAACACCTAGCATAACACTGGTGGCCAGCGGTGGTTCTTGACCTGTGCAGAATGCAGGGAGGAGTAAAACAGGGACAACTGCAAAAATGGCAACAAAACCTCACATGCAATTACTTAAATTCGACCCGGAACAATATGACATACACACATACTATCCATAATCAAACTGCTGCTAGACATAGGGTTCGAGGATGACAAACAGAAAATAGCAGTCACCCTGCCTCTCCTGGGCAAAGCAGTAGCCAGTATCGCACCCAAGATCGTCTTGGAGCTGACATGAGCGAATTTTACCCAAATAATGATTCAGGCCATCATGCCATCATTGGGGAGAGTTGTGGCACTATCACAACAGGACAGCTTAACCAATGACAGAAACCTAGATGACACCCATCCAAGCCAGGCGACTCATCACAGCTGCATACCCGGAAACTGATATAGCAACCCGGGAACAACACACATTCAACTCACTTCTAAGGGTTCTCCCCAGTGTTATCAAGGAACATTTTATGATACACGACCCTACGGGAGACCCACGTAAAGACATCCAGCTCATACGATGCCTCCTAACCTCCCGCTTCACCCAGCAGCAGATCAACTTCATAAGCAAATTCCCCACCCAAAGACCAGCACCACACCACAAACCATGGGCGTCCTCAGCCCACGCCAACTCCACAGCAACATCCAACCAACCCAGGGTGTACCCCACCAACAAGCACCCCAACCCCATGGAGAACCAGAACTTGATCTCCATTAACCTGTGGGAATTCTCCACCTGCAGCCACAGATGTCCACTCCACGACATCAGAGTACAACTAAAAACTGCCTGTTGCAGTCACCAGGGGCAACGGAAAGTGTCCTCCCTAGATAACGAGGATGACGCCTTACCAACCAGGGACACCGACCCCAGGGAAACGGAGCTGGAGGAAGACGAGATCCCGCAACAGCTGGATTTTTAGGCCTGCCCCCGAACCTTCCCATGGTAGCGGGGGCCACCTATCAGAAATACCATCCCCCAGTCTACGACAAGATGAGACTGAATGGGGTAAAAGCTAGGTTACTGATCGATACGGCAGCGGCCAGATCCTGCCTCTACAGCTATTTTTACTCCTGTCATAAGTCTGCTTTTGGCCTGCTTTTCCCTATGTCAGCTTATCTCGTGGATGCAGGGGATGGCCCCCTACCCATATGTGGGGAAACCTGGGCCCTACACACTGACACCTACCATCAAGTCTCTACCTAACACAAGTTCATTTTATTTCACTCGACCTGCCATATGATTGTTGGTTACCTGGGACTGGACCTCCTGCAGAAGTTATGCATGAACATAGATTGCCACAAGCGACAGCTCCAGTTCCAGAAGCCTCCGGACCCCCCCCCCAGCCCCCTTTGCATTTGCAGACCCCCCTTTCTCTCCCCCCCACTCCCCCGCACACCCCACCTTCCCAGCAACCATTGCCTCCGCCCTAACAATCCCCCCCCCCAACATGAGTCTTGGCCACATCTGAACAGGCCCACTGGTGCCTCCATCCTGTTTTCCCCCATCCTACCACCCAAGACCCTCTCAGCTTGTCTGCTGTCCCCCACCTTCCTTTCCCCCCCACATCGTAGTAGTCAGAGTAGGAAACGTCTCCACCACCACCCTCACGCTTCCTAAAGGAATAGTGGTGGGAGAGATAGAAGAGGCCGAGCCCTGCGCCACCCTCCATTCCCTCCCTGCTGCCCTACCCCCTCTACCGGAACACCTCTCAGCTCACCAGGAAGACAGCCTCCTCTGCCTTCACCTGGACTAGACCTCTTCGCATCAGGCCCTGCTGACATCGGATACGCCACCTACGTGACGCATGAAATACACACCACAGGACCACCCATTCACCAACCATCACGGCGGAAAAAAACAAAACAACGGCCTGAGGAAGAAACTGGCAGGTCCAGGAAATGCTCGATGCCGGTGTTGTATCACCTTCCACCTGCCCTTGGTCCTCCTCCATTGTTCTTGTCAAGAAGAAAGACGGCACCATGCAATTTTTGCATGGACTACCGCCAATTGAACAAAGTGACCACCAAGGATGCCACCCCCCTTCTCAGGATAGAGGACTCCCTCGATTCCCTATATGGAGCCTCTTGGTTCTCCACCTTGCACCTCCAATCGGGATACTGGCAAGTCCCCGTACACCACGAGGACAGGGGGAAAACTGCGTTTTCCACCAGTAATGGGAAACACTATAGTTCAATGTCCTACCATTTGGACTCTGCAATGTCCCCACCATGGAGTCTGTCCTGAGCGGCCTTACCTGGGAAATCTGCCTGGCATACCTAGACGATGTAATCATTTTCAGGCAGACATGGGCCGACCACCTCCACTCCTCGAGAAAGTCTTTCTACACATCTGCCAGGCTGGCCCCAAGCTCAGGCACTCAAAATGCATCATGGCTGCACAAACCATCGCCTTCCTGGGGCACGTCATCTCTAATGATGGATATCACCTGACCCCGACTAGCTGCACGCCATCGCAGACCTTCCCATACCCCGAGACGTCCACAAAGTCCGTGCCTTTCTAGGCCTTACATCTTACTACCAGCGCTTTGTGAAAGGGTTTGCAGACATCGCCAAGCCCCTCCATAATTTGACCAAAAGGGGCAAGCCTTTTATCTGGACTGATGAGCAGAGAGCCACATTCCACGAACTAAAGAACAAACTCGTCACCGCTCTGAATGTCACCTTCCCCGACTACACCCTGCATTTCTGTCTATATACCAATACAACTTTCATAGTGATTGGCGCTGTCCTTGCCCAGGTACAGGAAGGGCGAGAGCACATCATCGCCTATGCCATCCGCACCCTCAACCAAGTTGAGAGGAACTACACTGCCACCAAATGACTGCCTGGGAATCATATGCACACTAGAACATTTACGAGCCTACCTGTCGTGTATGAATGTCACCATCATCACCGACCATCAATCACTCCAATGGCTACGGCAATCCAATACACACAACGCCCAACTCATTGGATGGAGGGAAACTCTTGAGTTCAACTACGAGATTTCCTATCGCCCCAGCAAACTATACACCAGCACCGATGCCCTTTCTCGAATCGGATCTCCTGCAACAATGGCACAACAGAGATCGCCCTCACTGGATACTGCCACATCTGTTCTCTAAACTCCACCAGCAGGGCGACCACCTATTTACCCTGTTGGGGCGTAAAATGCCTGACCCCAAAACGGCCCTAGACACCATGACCCACCTCCACTCTGACGATGGGATTCACCTGGGCGGCAAGTATTCAGTGATGCCTATTGGATCCCTAACCCCTCCAACCTGGCCAAACAAGTTACCCAGTCCTGCTGGACCTGTGCGCTAGGCAAGGATACCACCCACACACCCGGCCCATCGGGAAGCATCACCACTCACAAACCCTGGCAATTGTTATCCATGAATGTAGTGGGCCCCCTACCATCAAAATCCGGCTACAGGTATATCATCACCTTCATAGACACCTATTCGAAATTCCTCATAGCCTACCTGGCCAAGGAACACCATGCAATTGCTGAGGCTGACGCCCTCGTCCGCCATGTCTTCTCCTATTTCGGGATTCCCCAAGCCCGCACTCAGACGACACCCCGAGTTCACGAGCTCTGTATGGCAAGAACTCACTAACATCTTCAGCTACCATATCTCATACATCTCCCCATACTGGCCCCAAGGGAACAGAATATGTGAGAGGAGCCATTGCACCCTCCTGAACCAGGTGCGGGCCCGAATAGAAGAAATCAAGAATGAGTACTGGCCGGCCCATGTCAAAATTGTGCAGTGGAAAATAAACTCCCGCCCCTGGGACGACGGCATATCCCCCCACGAAAGTGCATTTCGGGATGCCCCTCTCCTCCTACCTCTATGACAACTCCTACAGCCCCCCACTGTGTCCCCAAAGTCCGACCCCCTACACCACCTCAAGAGGCGATTACACCACCTACAGATAAATCTAGACCTACAGCTGAACACTGTCCCCTCCAACTCCTAGAGGCCAGGTGATTCAGTAGTGGTAGCAAAGCTACCCACACCCAACAAAGTCTCTCCCCGATTTATGGGTCCATATATCATCAGTCACGTCCTGAACCCCTACCAGGTCACCATAGACTATCACAACATACAGCTACATATCAGAACCACCATGTGCGCCCATTCCCGACCAACACTGCCCCACACCACGACCCCACTCCTACCATCATCCCCACCATCTCATCACCACCCGCCACTCCAAATCCCCCGTCAGACTCATGCAATTTGTATATTACACCCTCCTCTTCCCTACCCTCCTCCCCCACTCCTTCCTCACTAGCCCACTCCCCAGCTGCACCTCACATCTCTTCCACCACCTCACCACCACCACAAATCCAGCCACCCAACCCAAGGACCCAATCCCACCCCCCACTGTAGCACGCACACAGCCTTGCATGACACCTGCTGCTGCCTTCACCCCTATACCATCCCCCCCACCCCCTACACCTCACTGTCCACCCACAACCCCCCCCACACCATGAACACAGCCCACCGCTGCTCCCCATGCCACCATGTCACCAAACACCTGGATATCACACGCAACCCCAACACCACCAAGCCTAGCTCTCCCCTCACCACCCACACCCACCCTCAAGACCACCACCACCCGCTCTGGCTGTCTTTCAGGCCCTCCAGCCAGATACTCCACCACACCATCACCTACTCCCCCCACCTCGCCTGCATCACCAGATCAACCACCCCTACCTCCCACACAACCAACACGACCCCCATAACACTCATTCTACACCAGGCCCAGTGGAAACGTCCACCCACCCCTATCCCCAGGGAAAACAGCCGCACCTATCCTCGGTGACCACATAAAACCTCCACCACTTCAACGGTCGCCACCATTCAGCTGGGAAACACTGTACACAGGCCACCACCAGCCATGAAAGTACGGTGCGTCACCTGGGCCCCAGCCAACGGAAGGAAGCAACATGTCCGTGGGACACACCACCCCCTTCGACTCTTCCAGACAACACATCAATCCTCCACCCTCTACGTCACCTATGCCCATCACCAGGACCCGAATCTGGCCACCACACACAGCACCTGACACTGACCCACAGCACCACTGCCACCGAGACCTAATACCTCCAACCACAGGGACATGACTTTCCCCCCAAGACGGTGGTGAAATACCCACCGTGGCAACTATGCATCACTGGGACATGGCGACACTCCCCCAGGAAGAGACCATGGAGGGACTCGGAGGGCGCACGCATTGCCCAGGCAGTATGGGCCTATGTCTTCGACTACCCTTCACCCTTATTCCCCGGAATGGACCCAGTGGGAATGTCGCAGTCTGAGTACATTGTCCCCCAACCGGACAAGCCCTCGACAGGTTCGGGGGAGGGGGGGCTGAATACTCAGTCCCAAGAAGCACCCAAGTGACGGCCTTTAGCTGCACAAAACAAGTGACGGCCTTTAGCCGCACAAATACTGAGACGGCCTCAAGCCGCTCAACTGCTGCCCCCCCCCCCTCTCCTGCAGAAATCGGTGACAGCCTTCAGCCACACTCAGGGAGAGACGGTAATGACCCCTCTCCTTCTGCAGCTGCCTCCAGGAGTAAGACACTGGTGATGGCCTTCAGCCGCACCCACAGGCAGGTGACAGCTTACAGCCACACCTCAACTGCTCGTCACTCCCCTGCAGGACACCGGTGATGGTCTCCAGCCACACCTATGGATAGGTGACAGCCTCCAGCTGCATCTCCCCTATGGTCCTGCCTAGAAGTCAGGCCCTGGTGATGGCTTCTAGCCGCACCAACAGGATAGGGATGGCCTTCAGCCGCCCTCTTACTGTTGCCCACAGGACCTCGGCGATGGCCTTCAGCTGCACCAGGGAGAGACACCCCAACAAAAGTCTCTCATCCCCTAAGACTACCCCTGTGGAGGATGACCCTTGCCTGGCTCACCTCTCCTGCAGCAGAGCGGGATGCTCCTCCATTTCTTCCCACTGAGGCAGCCCCCAGGAGGAGCTTTCCCGTCTGGAGGAGGTGTGGCGAGGCCCTGTGCTGTCCCCAGGAGTGTGTGCAGTGCAGCCAGTGCCCGTGGGATACGACCAGCTGAAGGACTCCTGCCATAGGCGACGCCACAGTTCAACCCTGATGGCGACCCGATGGAAGGGAGACCTCAGATGCTGGACTCCCCGAGGTGCCCCTGTAACCCTGGGGGGCAACCTCCCCAGCCCTAGACAATGGCGACCTCCTCCCCAGGGTGGGCGCAGACAAGCACGCCTACTCACTCTATTTGGCCCGAGCCCGAAGGAGACCACTCAGCAAGGCTCCACGAGCAGAGGGCCACTCACGACACCCAACAACAGCCCACAGAAGATGACGTCGCCCCTGAGGGTTGTCCCGTGGGCCTTACGAGAAGGGATACCTGACGGGACCCCTCCTACACCTGGCTGACACCTGGGGGCCACCAGACTCCTGCAGCCCAGTCTGAACCCTCCAGTCTGACCATTTTAACAGTAACTGATCAGTGTATAGTGTGGTACTGGTATTCATGTTGTATACTGTGCTTAGCTAGTGCCCTGGTGACTGAGTAGTATAGTGTGTGTGCTTCATGTTCATATTGTGTACTGTGTCCGACTAGTGCCCCTACCACTGCATAGTACAGTGTGTGATACCTGTATTCATATTGTGTACTCGTGACCAAATAGTATACTGCATGAGACTTTCATCCATCTTGTGTACAGTGTCCGTCTAGTGCCCTTGCTACTGGATAGTATCCTGCATGATACTGATACAGTCAGAGCCCTCTAGTCTGCGTAGCATATTTGAGACTGAATAGTGTATTGTGTGTTACTTATATTCATACTGTATACTGTGAGTTGTAATTAACATAATACACATGTAAAGTTGTTGTCTGGAGTATTTATGCCCTGCTCTTCTCGTTGTGTGTTCTAGCTCCGGTCTCGAAAGAGAACCCCAGCTGTACAGCTAGTGTTTCTAGGACGAGAAGTCGACCTAAAAATATTTAGCATAACAGTTGTCAACCCTGTACTTATTATGGAGGAATTCAAAAATGATCCAGAGACAGTTAGGCAAGCAAATAGTTTGATAGACCTAAATAATGTTATTGAAGAGAAGGTAATCCAGATGAATGAAGTGATGCAAAGCTATAAAGATGATGTGGAAACTACGTATGCTGAAATGGTGAAAGTTAGAAAAGACATAGAAACAAGAGTTGAAGAAAAAAGCACTAGAAAGGAAGTGAAAAAAATAATCCAAAACAACCCAAAATTGGTCAAAGATTCAGCGGATATCAATAAATCTATAGTAATCAGAGGTATAGAGGAGGAAGAAATAAAACACAAAATTTCAAGAGGCAAAAGGGAGATGGCAAATATAATGAGGATATTGAAGGAAGTATCAGAGGAAATCTGTAATAAAGACATAGAGGAACACAAATGGCTAGGGAGATATGAGAGAAATAAGTCAAGGCCTCTGAAAGTAACTGTAATGCTAGGTGTTTTAGGGTCGGCTTCACGTTCCCCTAACGCCTAGTGTGTAGCTGGGTTCTCTTTCTAGACCAGAGCTTAGAAAAATAAGAGAGAGGCAGGACACAAAAACTCAAGGCAAGAACCTTACACACGTATTGCTAAATTCTACAAGTGGAAAGGGTAGATGTCACAAGAGTAATTATGAAGGACAATTATAAACCTTAAGCCTAGATTGTGGGTATTAGTATCACGTAGGATACTCTTTGAGACAAGATCAGGTAAAGTGAATTGCACTACAATCAGGAATCCTAGGGCATGGAAACTAAATACTGTCACTTGGGGAAGTCTAGGTTTTATGTATCAGGTGGAGTTCTGTTCACTAGGGCCATGGCACTGTTTTCACTATTGGCAGTTTAATTTGTTTGTCTGTCGGGTAATTAATTATTGTTATGGCACTGAACCCTCCGTATGATCTCAGTGTGAGGCTATATCACTAAGTTGGTAACGTGTCCACTCAGACAGACACTTCTCTCACTGCCCGGCCATATTCAGTGCCTCACAGTTACTTTACTATTCCACCTTTCTTTTATACTAACACTGACGCTTGTATTTCTGACTTCCCATATTCTGATAATTCACTGTTCATCCCTTGCTTCACTGTATCACTTTCACTGTGCTCTCACTGTCACTTACTTTAGGGACTGGGTATGGTGGTGGTCAGGTACAAGGGCAGCGGAAATGACTCAGCCTAACTACTGACAGGGCTGAGTTCCGCTGGGGGCTCCGTATTCAGGGGACATGGGATCACGCGGGGCGTCCTCTCTCATCCGGGCTGCTGGTGGCGAAGGGTCTCACTCTCTCGGGGCTCAGGGCTGGAGTCTGGCCCTCTGGGCTGGGGCCAAACAGCTGCCTGGATCTTTCGCTCAGGTGTCTGACGGAGGACTAGAGTCTCCGGCATTGGGGTATAGGGATGTCCCGCCCAGGGGTCCTGGAGGTGGTCTGGAGGTCCTGTGGGCTATGGTCCCTGGTGGTCAGGGACCCCGTCAGGAGTGGGCTGCATCGTCGACCTCTGTCGGGGTCCGTCAGGTGAGGCCTCTCAGGGACCGGCTGTAACGAGAAGAGCCCGGTGGTGATCACTGGCCCTCTTCAGTAGTCCTCCAGGCTGTGGCCTCCTTCTGGGTCATAGTCTCGTGTACGGGAGTCAGCACCTGACGGAGGAGCGGCTACCGGCCATCTCCTCTCGTAGGGCCCGGCTACTGGCCATGGCCTTCTAGGGGTGTAACTACTGGCCGTCGCAAAGGCCCGGCTACTGGCCATGGCCTGGGGAAGTCAGTGGCTACAGGCCGACTCAGGGGCACCTTCGAAGCGTCTATGGGCCGTCTCCTGACAAAGGCAAGAGCATCTACCAGACGTCTCCTGGATACATCCGGAGTGGCTACCGGCCATCTTCTGCTGGAGGGTCAAGCCGCTACAGGCCGTCTCTGTTAGGGCACCTTTGGAACGGCTACCAGCCATCTCCTGATTAAGGCGGGAGCAGCTACTGGCTGTCTCCTGTAGGAGGGTCGAGTGGCTACAGGCCATCTCTTTAAGGGCACCTTCAGAGCGGCTACCGGCCGTCTCCTGACAAAGGCGGGAGCGACTACAGGCGGTCTCCTTATTACCTCCAGAGCGGCTGCAGGCCGTCTCCTGTAGGAAGATTGAGCGGCTACTGGCCATCTCAGGGGTGCTGACTGGAGCTAGAGTAATAGCCCCACCCCGATCTTGTCGATGGTTGGCTCTCCCGGAAAGTAGTCTCTTTTTCCTGCTATGGTGGTGGCGGGCGAGTTCCGGGCCATAGGGGCATGCAGCCCGGGCGAACTTATGTCCCTGTCCCCCAGAGTCAGGTCGCGCTCTTTTTACCCCTCTGTAGGCTCCTTCTGGAGATGTTGGACTGTCCTCCATAAGACGATATGGCATTTTACCACCTGCTTTAGGGAAAAAGTCACGTCCTTGTGACTGGAGATTGTAAATTTTTGTGTTGTAGGTATGGTAGACTGGCTGCAGGTGTTGGAGGAGGGCGTGACAGGCTGTGGTGGTGGGGTTTTTCATCTAGCTGAGCGTTGCAGGTAACGAAGAGGGTGGATGGGTTGGTGGAGGAGCGGAGAAGTCGTAGGAGGTGGAGGGGTCCACGGACTCGGTGCTCGGTGTTTACGTCTGAAGGGCGGCACCCCATATGGCTCGGTGAATCCTCATGGTGGCAGGTGTTGTCTCCTTTAGAGAGCTGTGCTGAATGCTGGAGATGGACGTCGAGTGTGGGGTTTTATACCAGAGTGATGCAGCGCAAAGTCTTTGGGGAGTGTAGGTGGCTGGGATTTGGGCCTGGTGTAGCATGAATGTGAGATAATTTAGGGAAGTAGGTGAAGTGTGATTTTGTGGTGAGATGGGTGGTGTGGGAGTGTTGGTGTATCAGGCGGGTGGGCATGAAAGGCGGCCGGAGTGTGTGATGGTTTTTTTAAGGGTGGGTGTGGGAGATGATGTGGGTGTGTGGTGTCAGCGTGTGTGGGAAGTGGGTGGGGTGTGCAGGGGTGGATATAAGGTGGTAGGGGTGGGGGTGGAATGGGGCATTGGGCGAGGTGTAGGCCTAGTGGGTGGTGGTGTCATGGGTGCGTGGGCAGTGCAGGTGGGGTCAGGTGTGGGGGATGGGGCAGGCAGGGCCAAGGTGACATAGTAGGGAGACAGGTGGGGTGGGTTTGGGCTATTGGTGGGTGATGGTTGGAGCGGGGGTGTGGTGGTTGAAGGAGTTGTGGGCGTGTGGGCGGGGCACATGGTGCTGGGCTTGGGGGATGGGATGGTTGGGGGTGAGGAGTTGGGGGAGAGACCCGGACTTGGTGGTATTGGTGAACCTTCAGGTGAGGTGTGAGGCAGCGTGGTGGGGGGGTGAGGTGGAGGCGGCGTGGGAGGGGAAGGGGGAGAGAGACGGTGAGGGGGAGATGTAGCAGTAATAGGAGGTAGAGGGAAGCGGAGCGGGGGCAGTGGGAGGGGCGGGGCGCGGGGCAGGGGCGGGGGACATGGGAGCATGAAATGGGGGTACATGATGGTTTCTGAGAGTGTGAGGGGTGCCATGATATTCAACTGTCACTTGGTAGGGGTTAGGGACACAGATGATGGTATGGGGTCCTGTGAATCGTGGCACGAGCTTGTGGGGGGTGGGGAGCTGCACTATCATGACAGTGTCGCCCAGTTTGTAGGGGTTGGAGGCAGTGTCGGGGTGAAGGTCCAGGTTGTTCTGAAGGTGGGATAGCCGCTGCTTGAGGTGGTGAAGGGGTCAGATGTGGGAGAAGAGGTGGGGGGCTGTAAGTGTTGTTGCAGGGGTAGGAGGAGAGAAGTTTCCCCAAACTCTCACTCGTACAGTGAAATTCCATCCTCTCGGGGGCAGGAGTTTATGCGCCATTGCTCGATTTTCACATGGGCGGGCCAGTCGTCATCTTTGGTGGCTTCTATCTGGGTATGGAGTTGGTTCATTGATGTACAATGGCTTCGTTCACAGTGTCACGAATTTGCGTGAGCGTATTGATAAATTAATCACATTCTTCATCAGTGGGAAAACCACGAATTCTAGTGGAATTCCCACTGTTTATCACTCAGTTTAACCGTCCTCGTATTCACCTGATCGGGAGTGTTTTCAGAACTTTTTCACTGTTTCATAAGTGATCGTCCTTGCGTGCGACACTGGTGCTTTCGTTGAGTGATTTGTTGTGGGCATGTATCACTCACATTCTTTCCGCTGACCATTTAACCAAGCACGGCCATCTCTCGCCCTCTTTCGTAATTTGAACTTAGTCAGGATTAGAGCGTCATGAGAGCAGGTTCGTTGGCCCAACGTGGAGCGTACAGCAAGTTCCTGAATCTCCACCTAGTGTGAATCGGTGAGAGGTTTAGCGTGTGCAGAGTCCGTCCTACGCACCGACCCCCAGTCATTCCGCTTAGCCCCCTCCACTGACCAGTATTTCTTTTCGGTTTTCCAAGGTTTAAGTCTTAGCATTTGAATGAGCGAGTGAGTGTATTCTCCTTGTTATTCTGATTTCATTTGAGACTCATGTAACGTAAATATATTTCATTGTAATTAATAAATTTACAGTTCCATTTCTTTGAGCCTGATGTAATGTAAACTCATGTTTTATTTATGCACATTAAGCTTATTTTAGTTGCCGCTCCTAGTTGCACAAACGCTTTGCATTATTCATAACTGTTACTTAGGCCAGTCCTCTTGCATTAAGCTTATTCGTTGTGCCAGCCAGGAGTTAATGCACCAGCAAGAACCCGTTTATTATTAATAGCATTAGTTATTGATTGTCAGGGGTGTCACTTTCCCTAGAGGCTAAGAGTACTACAAACAGCACTTGTGAGTAATTAGTCTCTGCTGTGTACTATTGAAAAAGTTTATAAATTCTTATCCTTAGAGAATCGGCGAAGTAGGCCGGCGTAAAGTAAAATTTTTTGCTTGATTTCACAAGTCAATTCATTGTCCATATTTTCAAGTAACATTTAAAGTATTCTTTAATATACAAATTCTCACAAAACCCCGTGACATCTGGCGACCTCATTCCAGGATACTAACTCCTAGCTCTAAAGCTATTAACGAGAAAATACTCACTCATATCAGGGTATTTATCATTAAAGTCTATAGGCACTATCTTACTGGTGATTATTAATTCATTTCTATTAATTTTATGTAATAGTTTCCACAGTCAGTTATTTTTTTAATTTTTTTTTCTTTACCAGTTTAACTAGATAAAATTGGTCACCACTAACCTGTGCCTATATTCTTTACTCTTGATTACTGGCATTTCTCTGCAAAATAGCAGTCAGTATTCAGTCTTTAGGTCACTCAGACTGAGTTAGCATCATGTCTACTGACGTGTATGTAGAGGAAGCTAAAGATATGGGGCTTAGTGACCCCGAAAAAATTAAGGACTACGTCCTCTCTCGGTTTAGTTACGAGCAGCAACGTGAGAATGATGCTCGTGAAAAGCGTCGAATTCAGCTTGAGGAACGCGAAAGAGAACGCGAATATGAGCGTGAACAGCGCGAGGAACGCGAGAGAGAATGTCAATACGAGCAAAAACAACGCGAACTCGAGTTAGAACAAGAGCGACAACAACGCGAATACAAGCAAAAACAACGCAAACTCGAGTTAGAACAAGAGCGACAACAACGCGAATACAAGCATAAACAACGCAAACTCGAGTTAGAACAAGAGCGACAACAACGCGAATACGAGCGAGAACAAGAGAGAGAGTGAGAACACGAACGTGCCAAACGCGAGGCAAGTGAAAAACATGAACTTGAGATGCTGAGGCTCAAACGAGACTCCTTGGCTTCAGACACATCTGGTGCAGCTAACCCAAGCTCCACGAGCGCTCTCCCTGCACATGTTTTGGCGACCCCACACATCAAGCTTCTTCCATACAAGAAAGGCAAGCGAATTGAGCCATTCATAGCTCGTTTTGAAGACATGGCTCAGCTGTACCAGCAGGATGATGCAGCTAAGCTGCTCCAGTTTCTTAGCCTGTTTGAGGGCCCTGCCCTCGATATTCTCCACAGAATTCGTGGAGACAATCTCACGTATGAGATGATGAAGGCCGCACTCGTCAAAGCGTATGGTCTCACAGTTGACGACGCTAAGAGTCACTTTATGAGGGTGCGTTTACAAGAAAAAGAGATTGCCATTCAGTTTCTTGATCGGCTTACTGCTTACTTAGATGAGTGGATGGAGAAAGATGAAACTCCTTCCACGTGAGAGGGGATAATTGACCTTATGCTGCGCACGTAGCTAGAAAAGTCGTGGCCTGCTGAACTTACGGCTCAGCTTAAAATCTGCCAGGTAAGGGATGCCAGCCAAATGGTCGAGAAGGCTGGTGCATTCTTCACTGCATACGGGTATCAAACTCGTAAGCAACACACAAGGAACAAGAAAGCTGACAAATCTGGGAAACCATCTCAGACTGAACCCCAGCAACAAGGCCGTTCCCAGAATAATGGCCAAGGTCCAAAACCGCAGAAGAAGGACCAGGGGCAAAATACCCAGAAACATGAGTGGAAGCGGTACGAATAAGCAGAACCCTAACCAGCAGCAGTACCGGTATTTCAAGCAGCAGCAGGGCAAGGACAAACCACGTAACCCTCAGTCAGGACAATCGACTCTGGTGTATCGGAGGCAGGATGCAAATGCAGCCTTCATTCCACAACAAGCACACAATGGTGTCAATCCCACCAGTACAGGTCCTTCCCCACAGTTCACTAGCTCCCCAGTGACAGTGAACTCTCCATCTCAGGTGGTCAATGCTCCAACTCCTCAGATGGTGAGAACGACCCCTCAGGCATCAAGTTCTCAGGGCGCCACATTTGCTGCATCGTTTGTTCCACAGTTTCACCAATGACTGGGTGCTACCTCCTCAGACCCTTCCACCAGTAACACTGACTTTCTTGTTCAGCCAGGGTTTGTGGTAGGTGTTTCTGTAAATATCCTGAGAGATAATGGTTCCTCAGGTTGCTCCGTCAAGCAAAATTTAGTTCAGCCCGACGAGTACACGGGTAAGCAGATCCAAGTTAGACTTATTGATGAATCAGTGAGATTGTTCTCTGAGGCACGTATCCAGGTGGCATCTCCTTTCTACACTGGCTTGACAGCTGCTGTTGTCATGCCAGAACCTTTATTTGACCTCATTATTGGCAACATACCGGGTGTCAAAAACAGTGGTGACGTAGATGTTGCTACTCAGACTTCAGCTGTTGCAGTAACACCAGCCATGGCCAAGACTCCGAATCGTGTCACCCCGTTGACCGTTGCAACGCCGCAAGATCTGATTCATAGTCAAGATGTTGTCCAAGAACAAGAGTCTGACCCGACACTTGCCTTAGTGTGTAAGAAGCTGGAGGGTAAAGTGATTAAGTATTCACGCAGAGGTCAAGCCAAGTTCCTTCGTAAGCGAGGACGGTTATACCGTGAGTCAAAAACACCCCAGGGCGAGGTTCGATTGCAGTCTGTCGTTCCTGCAAATTATCGCCGAGCAGTGTTCGAATTAGGTCATTGTTCAGTGATGGGAGGTCACATGGGTCAAAAGAAAACCTCCAACCGCATCCATGCTGACTTTTTCTGGCCAGGAATTGTGCGTTCCTGTGATGTGTGTCAGCGTACCACTGACCGGGGACGTGTCCGTCCTGCGCCATTGAAACCAATGCCCATAATCTCTGAACCGTTCGAGAGAGTAGCAGTTGACATTGTTGGGCCAATCTCTCCTAGGGCAAGTGATGGATCAAGGTATATCCTCACTATTGTTGATTTCAGCACATTGTGGCCTGAAGCCGTGGCCCTTAAGAATATAGAGGCCGTCACTGTTGCTGAGGCATTGATTGAAGTGTTCTGTTGCGTAGGTATCCCCAAAGAGGTCTTAAGCGACTGGGGTTCGCAGTTCACCTCTGCAATGATGAATGAAGCATTCAGGTTGTTGTCCATTGGAGGCCTGCGAACTACGCCTTATCATCCCATGTGTAATGGGTTGTGTGAGAGGTTCAATGGGACTCTCAAGAAGATGTTAAAACGCATGGCTGCTGAACAGCCAAAGGAATGGCCGCGGTTCATTGCTCCTCTTCTATTTGCTTATCGAGAAGCCCCACAGCAATCCTTGAAGTTCTCACCCTTTGAACTGGTGTATGGAAGGTCGGTCCATGGACCACGTCAAGTCCTTCGCGAGTTAAGGGACGATGAAGACCATGAACCTGAAGTCAAGACCACCTACACCTACATCCTTGATCTTGCTGACCGCCTCCAGTCGACATGCGAGTTAGCTAGGGAAGAATTGATCAAGGCCCGTGAAGTTCAGAAAGCCTATTATGATAAGAAGACAAAACTTCGGAAGTTTAGTCCAGGCGATAAGTGCTTGGTGTTACTCCCCACTGCCTAGAACAAGTTGTTGGCACAGTGGAAGGGTCCATTTGATGTAGTAGAGCGCATTTCAGACCTCAACTACATCATTCAGATGGGGAATCTTCGTAAAAGGTTCTACGTTAACATGTTGACGGCTTATCATGAGTCAAACCCTGAGGAGACTGGCCTACGAGTAGCTGATGACAGTGACCAGCCACTGGAAGAAACCAGGGCAGCCACGGTGATCCCAGCTGATGACCATGATGACGAGCGCTTAACCGTTCAGTCCTGTCAGGAGGAGACTGTTGGAGATGTTTTACTTAACTCTGACTTAGCATTAGGTGACCAGAATGCCATAAGGTCACTGCTCTGTCAGTACGCTGATGTCTTCTCTGACCAACCTAGACTCGCAAAGGTTGATTGTCACAAAATTGAGTTGACCAACAATACTCTCATAAAGGTTAAGCCATATCCGATTCCCATGCAACTACTGGATGCAGTAGACAACGAAATTGCTGACATGGAGACTGCAGGTATTATTGAAAAGTCTTCATATCCTTACTGTAGTCCGATGGTAGTAGTCCGCAAGAAGGATGGTGGAGTCAGGATTTGTGGTGACTATAGGAGGCTCAATGCAATCACCAGAGTGGATGCCGAGCCAATGGGTGACCACATTGCCATTTTCTCCAAGCTGGCAGGGTCATGATATTTCACAAAGCTCGATTTGGCAAAGGGTTTCTTTCAGATTCCCCTTCACCCCAAGAGCCGTCAGTTCACTGCCTTTGCTACTCCTGGGGGGTTGTATCAGTATAAAGTCCTCCCATTTGGACTTACCAATTCCCCAGCAGTATTCAATCGTGCCATGAGACAAGTGCTCCATGGTATTGTAGGAGTAGAGATGTTCGTTGACGATGTCCTCGTTCATTCTGCCACGCTGGAGGAGCACCCCAGACTCTTGGAAATTGTCTTCAGTAGACTCCAGAGTTTCAACATGACTGTGAAGCCTAGCAAGTGTAAAATTGCCCACAGTGAGGTGGAGTTCCTTGGACATATTGTTGGCAACAATCGCTGCGGGGTGTCAGGGTGACAAGATCAGGAAGGTTAGAGAAGCCACGAGACCTGTGACCAAGAAACAGGTTAGGGCATTCCTTGGCCTAGTGGGGTATTATAGGAGTTTTATCCCCATCTTTGCTCTCATTGCCCAACTGTTGTACGAGGTGCTTCAGAAACATGTTCCAAACACCATTGAATGGGGAGAAGCACAAGAGAGAGCTTTTGCCGCCCTTAAGAATATGCTGTGTAAGGAGCCTATCTTGCAGTTGCCTGATTCCAACAAACCTTTCATACTGCAAGATGCTTCATAAGATGGAGTCGGTGCCGTGTTAATGCAAGAATCGGAAGGTGAAAGCTTTCCAGTGGTATACCACAGCCATAAGCTAAAACCCGCCGAGAGGAATTACAGTACTGTTGAGAAGGAACTCTTGGCCATGGTTGATGGTGTTGAGAAACAGTACTATTATTTATATGGAGCACCATTCACTCTGGAAACTGATCATATGCCACTCAATAGTCTCAGCACAACTAAGACGGCTAATGCAAGATTAACATGCTGGACACTGTATTTGCAGCAGTTTAACTTTGTTGTGAGATACATCAAGGGAAGTGGCAACGTAGGGGCAGACCTGATGTCTCACCTGCTAACTGCTGACTAACACAGGCAACTGTTGTATGCTGGGTTCCGTAAGACAGACGTCCTCAGAGATTTGAGTAATCCAAGGACCAGCCTGGTTCCCAGTTAAAAGTGTACCAGTAATTGCTGACGTCTCGCCTGTTGGTCCCACAGGACATGTTACATCCAGGACCTGTATATACATGTATACCATAGGTTAAGGGGAAGTTTGAGACCCTGTAAGGACAATCTGAGGCTGTGTATGAATTACCTTGTGGAACGTCTCGAGCTGTGGGCCTCTCTGAGGATTCCCGGAGAATGCACATTATCCTCATCAGTGTTCACATCCACGGTGGGTGTTAAAATGTGATCTGCCCGAGATTGCGTAGGGATTCTCAGCTTGCTGTCATTAATTGTAAGTGTACAGTTAGGTTGACCAGTAAACTGCCCGTTCTGAGAGATTTGAGCAATTGAAGAACTGGCACGTTTCTTAGTTAATAATGTTAGGTTAACCAGTAAACTGCCCATTCTGAGAGATTTGAGCAATTCAAGAACTGGCACGTTTCCTGGTTAATAATGCTAGGTTAACCAGTAAACTACAAGGGTCCTGAGAGATTTGTGAATCCAAAGACTACGTTTCCTGGTTAATAATAAACATAAGTACTGATTCAAGGCAGAGAGAGAAAGAAATGACACTTTTGATGTTCCACCTTGATTCCTTTCGCAGGTGCAGCTGGAGGTGCAGCATTGTCATGCAGATCAGTTGATCATCCCTGCCGCATGCTGCCGCCTCATCTCTTCTGCCTCATCGTCTCTTTACTATTAATTTGCATTATATCATTTTACACGTAGGCACAGTTACACCACAGCTGTCACACCTACACCGTGTATTACATACATCACGCTACATAACAATTAGTTGTTAATGTAAATGTAGCGAACTTTTCGCTCAGTTTGACCTGAGTACAGGATTTTTCACCGTCGTCACAGAGTTTTTTCCTCAAGCTTGCTTCCATTAACGTAAATTCGAGGTTTTTACGCTCATGGGTGACTGTGATTTTCTCCTGTAGCAGGATAGTACACACACCACAGTGTGAGTCTTATGTGACTGAGTTAGGATTTATATATATGTATATTGAAAAAATTTTTTCCTGAAGTAAAAAAAAATTGATTTTGATGGGGCATAATGTCACGAATTTGCACGTGTGTATTTATAAATTCGTCACATTCTTCATCAGCGGGAAAACCACGAATTCTAGTGGAATTCCCACTGTTTATCACTTAGTTTAACCGTCCTCGTATTCACCCGATCGGGAGTGTTTTCAGAACATTTTTCACTGTTTCATAAGTGATCGTCCTTGCGTGCGACATTGGCACTTTCGCTGAGTAATTTGTTGTAGGCATGTATTGCTCACATTCTTTCCACTGACCATTGAACCAAGCACGGCCATCTCTCGCCCCCTTTCATAATTTGAACTTAGTCAGGATTAAAGCGTCGTGAGAGCAGGTTTGTTGGTCCTGCGTGGAGCGTACAGCGAGTTCCTGAATCTCCACCTAGTGTGAATCGGCGAGAGGTTTAGCGTGTGCAGAGTCCGTCCTACGCACCGACGCCCGGTCATTCCATTTAGCCCTCTCTGCTGACCAGTATTTCTTTTCGGTTTTCCTAGGTTTAAGTCTTAGCATTTGAATGAGCGAGTGAGTGTATTTTCCTTGTTATTTTGAATTCATTTGAGACTCATGTAACATAAATTTATTTCATTGTAATTAATAAATTTACAGTTCCATTTCTTTGAGCTTGATGTAATGTAAACTCGTGTTTTACTTATCCACATTAAGCTTATTTTAGTTGCCGCTCCTAGTTGCACAAACACTTTGCATTATTCATAACTGGTACTTAGGCCAGTCCTCTTGCATTAAGCTTATTCGTTGTGCCAGCCAGGAGTTAATGCACCGGCAAGAACCTGTTTATCATTAATAGCATTAGTTATTGATTGTCAGGGGTGGAGTCACTGT
Organism: Coenobita brevimanus; assembly: GCF_032717465.1. Classification (NCBI taxonomy): domain Eukaryota; kingdom Metazoa; phylum Arthropoda; class Malacostraca; order Decapoda; family Coenobitidae; genus Coenobita; species Coenobita brevimanus. Next base: position 15,349,381 of record NC_137042.1, read on the forward strand.
CTCTAGAGGCTAAGAGTACTGCAAACAGCACTCGTGAGTAATTAGTCTCTGCTGTGTACTGTTGAGAAAGTTTATAAATTCTTATCCTTAGAGAATCGGTGAAGTAGGCCAGCGTAAAGTAAAACTTACTGCTTGACTTCACAGGTCAATTTTTTGTCTCTGTTTTTAAGCAACAATTTTAGCATATTAATCTTCAAATCCACAACCCCGTGACATGCAGATAGCGTTTCCTTGGGGCCAGTAAGGGGACGAGTGAGATATGTGGTAGCTGAAGATGTGGCCTAGCTCCTCCCAGATTTTGCTGGTGAACACTGGTGCATTATCGGAGTGGATTGCCTGTGGGATACCAAAGTATGGAAAAACGTGCCGAATCAGGGCATCAGCCACTGTGACAGCATGGTGTTCTTTTGCCGGGCAGGCTATGACGAATTTTGAATACGTATCAACGAACGTGACAACGTACTGATAGCCCGATTTTGGGAGTAGAGGGTCCACTACGTCAATCGCCAATAACCGCCAAGGTTTGTGGGCGGTAATGTGCCCTGATGGGCTGGCGGTGTGGGTGATGCCCTTACCCAAGGCGCATGCTCAGCACGATTGGATAATTTCCTTGGCTAGGGTGGAAGGACTGGGCGCCCAGTAGGTGTTGTCAAAGACCTGCAGGAGTTTTTTCGTGCCCAGGTGAATTCTGTCGTGGGTATGCAGGTGCCAGAGGGTGTCAAGGGCAGTGTTGAGGGCTAGGATGAAATGCCCAGACGGAGTGAGCAGGTGGTCGCCCTGGTGATGTACAGTAGCTTTTTGAAGAGATGTTGGGGAATCCAAGGGGGTTGTTCCTTACAATGCCACTGTTGGAGGAGATCTGGCTCCGGTTGGACGGCACTGATGGGGAGCCAGGAGAGGGCATCTGCGTTGGTGTGGAGTTTGCTGAAGCGGTATGAGATTTCATAGTTAAACTCCTCCAGTGTCTCTCGCCATCTAATGAGCTAGGCATTGTGGGTGTCAGACTGCCGCAGCCATTGGAGGGACTGATGATCAGTAATGATGGTGACTTGGGTCCCTGATAGGTATGCTCGGCAATGCTCTAGTGCCCAGATGATGCCTAGGTACTCCCTCTTCGTGGCAGCATAATTTTTTTCTGCTTGGTTGAGGGTATGGCTGGCACAGGCGTTGATGTGCTCGAGGCCCTCTTGGACTTGGTCTAGCACAGTGCCTATCGTGATCAAGGAGACGTCGGTGTAGAGTTGGAATGGAAGGGCATAGTCGGGAAAGGCCACGACTGGGGCGGAAATGAGTTTGTCCTTAAGTTGTTGGAAGGCGGCTCGTCTCTCGTCCGTCCAGATGAACGGTTCTCCCTTCTGGGTCAGGTCATGGAGTGGCTTAGCAATGTAAGCGAACTCCTTCACGAAACGCCAGTAATAGGACGTCAGGCCGAGGAAGGCCCGAATTCCGTGAACGTCTTGTGGCGGGGGTATGTCCACAATGACACGGAGCTTGTCTGGGTCGGGACATATGCCAGCCTGGGAGATGACATGTCCCTGGAATGAGATGGTTCTGGCAGCCAGGTCGCACTTGGAGGGCCGGAGTTTTGAGTCCTGCTTGTCAGATTCGGGTGAAGACCCGGCAAAAGTGTTGAAGTTGGTCGGCCCAGGTCTTGCTAAAGACGATGACGTCGTCTAAGTAGGCTAGACAGATCTCCCAGGTGAGGCCACTGAGGACAGATTTCATTAGTCTCAAGAAGGTGGTGGGGGCATTACAGAGGCCAAAGGGTAGAACATTAAATTCATAATGTTTCCCGCTGCTGGTTGAGAAAGCAGTCTTACCTCTGTCTTCTGGTCGCACTGGGACCTGCCAATACCCCGACTGGAGGTCGAGGGTGGAGAACCAGGAGGCACCGTACAGGGAATCTAGTTAGTCGTCTGTTCACAGGAATGGATTAGTGTTCTTGGTGGTAACGTCATTAAGCCAGCAGTAATCTACGCAGAACCACATTGTGCCATTCTTCTTCTTCATGAGGCTGACGGGGGAGGACCAAGGGCTGGTGGAGGGGGAGATGACTCCGGCCTCAATCATCTCTTGAACCTGGCAGTCTTCCTCTTCTGACTGTTTAGGGTTCTTCTGCTGGGATGGCTGTCGGATTGGTGGGCCCGTCGTGTGGATCTCGTGAGCCAGGTAGGTGGTATGTCCAATATCGGCGGGTCTCCTGGAAATCCAGGAGAAGGCGGCAGAGGGTGTCTGATTGGTGGTAAGAGAGATGGTCGGGAAAGGGGGGCAGACGGGCGGGGGAGCTAGAGGGGGAGTGGGTGCAGGGCCCGGCTTCCTCCATCTCTCCAATTACAAGCCCTTTAGGGAGGGTGAGGGGTGAGGGTTGGCAATTTAGACTGCCGTGTGATGAGGGGGAAGGACGGTTGGGGGCAGGAGGCAGACCGAGAGGGTTCCGGGTGGCAGGTGTGGGGAGAACAGGACGGATGTACATGAGGGCCGGTTGAGGGGCACCCAGGCTTCGTGGTGGGGGGGAATGTTGACAGCAGAGGAGATGGTGGCGGGAATGAAGGAGAGGGGGAGGGAAGGGGGGAGGGAGATCGGGGGGGAGGGGGGTATGGATTCTTCCAGCCGGGGCCATGGCGTGCAGGTGCAAGCAGCCTGAGGGGGAGGGGGGGGAGGGGATTTCTGGAACTGAAGCTGTCTGTTGCGGCAATCAATGGTGGCTCCTAACTTCTGTTGGAGGTCCAGCCCGATATCCATCGTAGTTACGTCAGGAAGAGTCGAACATGATGAACTTATGGTGTGTCGATGCCGGTTGGTGGGTGTCAACATGCAGGGCACGTGTTTCCCCATGGATTGGCAGGGGGCCATCCCCCACGTCAACAAGATCAGTAGCCGTTGGGACTAGCGGGCTGAAGGTCGACTTATGGCGGGAGAAATAGTGGCTATACAGGCAGGATCTGGCTGCTCCCGTGTCGACCAGAAGTCTGGCTTTCACCCTGTTCAGCTTCATCTTGTGGTAAACTGAGGGGTGGTATTTGGGGGAAGTGGCCTCCGCCACCGTGGGAGGGTGCGGGGGCGGTCCTAAAAATCCAACTGCTGGGGGCCTCCTTCTTCTTCCTCTGGCTCCTGTTCCCCGGGTTTGGTATCTTCTGTGGGTGCGGGTTCATCCTCCGACTCCTCGTTCTCCAAGGAGGAGACTTTACATTGCCCTGGGGTGGTGGTCTTTCGCCTGGCAGCTTGCAATTGGTCCCTGATATCATGCAGTGGGCATCTGAAGCTGCAAGCAGAGATCTCCCAGGGATTCACCAGAATGAGGTCGGGGTTCTCCTTGTGACTGGGTCACCGGTGGGTGGGGTGAGCCCTAGGCAGGCTGGGTGCTGCGGTGAGGCTGGTGTGGGGCATAGGCGGATGTAGCTTGACTGGAGGAGCAGGGGTGTTCGTGGGGAACTTTTTCACCTTGTTGATTTGCTGGGGTGTAGGGCGGGAGGTCAGGAGGCGGCGGATGAGTTGGATATTCTTATCCATGTCTCTGGTAGGGTCATGGATTTTGAAATGCTCCTTGACCATGCTAGGGAGCACTCTGAGGAGAGTATGGAAAGTGTGTTGCTCTCGGGTTTCATCATCTGCCTCCGGGTAGGCAGCAGTGACCATGCACCTGGCCTGGATTAAAGTGTCATCCAAATTGCCATCAATAGTTAGGCTATCCAATTGGGATAGCACCAGCACTTTACCTAGTGATGGGGTGATGGCCTGAATCATGAGTTTCGTGAAATTCTGCCAGGTGAGCCCTGGGACGATTTTGGGTGTGATATTGGCTGATGCTTTACCCAGTAACGGGAGTGTAACAGCGATTTTTGCTTGTCATCTTCGAACCCGATGTCTAGCAAAAGTGTAATAATTGCCAGGTATGCGTGAACATCAAACTGTTCGGTGTCGAATTTAGGCAATTGCACATGAGGTTTGGTTGCCATTTTGCTGGTATTTGCTGATTACCTCTCTTGTATGGCTGGGTCAAGAACCACCGCTGTCCACCAGTGCAATGCTAGGTGTTTTGGGGTCGGCTTCAAGTCCCCCTAACGCTTATTGTGTAGCTGGGTTCTCTTTCTAGACCGAAGCTTAGACAAATAAGAGAGAGGCAGGACACAAAAGTTCAAGGCAACAACCTTACACGTTTATTGCTAAATTCTACAAGTGGAACGTTTAGATGTCACAAGAGTAATTATGCTGGACCATTATAAACCTTAAGCCTAGATTGTGGGTATTAGTATCACAAAGGATATTCTTTAAGACAAGATCATGTAAAGTGAATAGCATTACGCTCAGGAATCCTAGGGCAGGGGAACTAAATACTGTTACTTGGGGAAGTCTAGGTTTTATGTATCAGGTGGAGTTCTGTTCACTAGGGCCGTGGCACTGTTTTCACTGTTGGCAGTCTACCTTGTTTGTCCGTCGTGTAATTAATTATTGTTATGGCACTGGAACCTACATATGATCTCAGCGTGAGGCTATATCACTAAGTTGGTAGCGTGTCCACTCAAACAGACACTTCTCTCACTGCCTGGCCATATTCAGTGTCTCACAGTTACTTTACTTATTCCACCTTTCTTTTACAATAACACTGACGCTTGTATTTCTGATTTCCTGTATTCTGACCTTCACTGTTCTGCCCTTGCTTCACACTATCACTTTCACTGTGCTCTCACTGTCAGTCACTTTAGGGACTGGGTGTGGTGGCAGTCAGGTACAAGGGCGGCGAAAACAACTCAGCCTAACTACTGATGGGGCTGAGTTCCGCAGGGGGCCTCTGTATTCAGGGGCCACGGGATCACACGTAGGAGCGTCCTCTCTCGTCCAGGGCTGCTGGTAGCAAAGGGTCCCACGCTCTTGGGACTTGGGGCTGAAGTCTGGCCCTCTGGGCTGGGGCCGAACAGCTGCCTAGATCTTTCACTCAGGCGCCTGATGGAGGACGTGGGTCTCTGGCATCGGGGTGTAGGGATGTCCCGCCTGGGGGTCCTGGGGGCGGTCTGGAGGTCCCGTGGGCTGCGGTCCCCAGTGGTCGGGGACGCCGTCAGGAGTGGGCTTTGGTGTCGGCCTCCATCGGGGTCCATCAGGCGAGGCCTCTCAGCGACCGGCTATAGTGAGAAGAGCCCGGTGGTAGTCACAGGGCCTCTCCAGTAGTCCTCCAGGCTGGGGCCTTCCTCTGGGTCGTAGTCTCGTGTAGGGGAGTCAGCACCTGATGGAAGAGTGACTTCCAGCCGTCTCCTCTCGTAGGGCCTGGCTACTGGCCGTGGCCTTCTCGTGGCGTGGCTATCGGCCATCACAAAGGCCCAGCTACTGGCCATGGGCTGGGGAAGGGAGTGGCTACAGGCCGACTCGAGAGCACCTTCAGAGCGGCTACCAGCCATCTCCTGATGAAGGCTGGAACGGCTACCGGCCGTCTCCTTGTACCCCCTCCACAATATGTCTACCCCCGATGTATATATGTTCCCCCCCAGAGCATACATGCCCCCACTAATCTTGCTAGGTCAGCACGCATTCCCACACCTGAAGACGGCGTTATTGCATCAGTTGATAGCAGACAGCCGAGACGGGCAGACTATTTTACTGTGAGCTTGTAATAAACTCCTTATCTAGCTGTTTGTACACGGAGTTTCTCTCACCAAAGTATTGCAAGTTACATTTGGTAGCAGCGGTGTTTCGAACCATCAGATTCTGACCGCCTCCTTGGATTTTTAGTGATACAACAAGATACACGACGTCTCGCATCTGCCAGCCTCGCCCCTCCTCCGTGCCTCTAGTGGTGTAATACCTGGCTGTGCTTTCCGAGTGTCCAATTTTTCTCACCAGTGCTCACCTCTCAACCAACCCCACCCATACGCCTTGTTCCTGACCGCACGTGTCGCTGTCGCCGACCTATGCACCTGTTGCACCTGTTCCCAGCACCTGTTCCGAACTCATCATAACTCCTGCTCCCACGGTGCTACTTATCACTGTCTGCCTGCTGCCTGCCCACCACCATTCTCTGCATTTGCAACTCACCAGCTCTACACCTGCCTTGCGCCGACATCTGCCCTCACCACCCACCACCGGCCTCCGCCGTCGCCTGCATCTGGTCTGCATTACGGAGCCTCCTAAGACCGCTGTAGCGTTATGATCTGTCCCCCTGTCCGCCCCCTACGGCGCATGCGCAGGGGTTGCCAGAGGCCGCCACAAATATGCCATTTGTCCTCTGATCTCTGTAGGGGTAACATGATCGGAGCCTCTCGCCCTTTGTTTACAAACGGCAAATGGTCATTCCGGCTTCTCGTATCATTCATCTCAAAGCTTTCTCGGGTAGTTTCCGCCCTTAAATTAAATTAGATTACGCGGAAAGCAGTAAAAATTCGAATTTCTAAGGTATGAATGAGTTAGGTTGGATAAACATAGATATAATTAATCATCTGGGGACAAGTTATCTAATCTGTTAGGCGTGAGGATTGCCTTAGCTTTGTATCTTCACAGGAATGAGTCAAGCTCGTACTGTCCTTTGTATTAAACCATTTTTATCATACATATCCTTGAAATTATAAATAGTTTTGGCACACATTACCTCATTCGGTTGTGCATTCCACTGATCAATTGTCCTATTAGGGAAACTGAATTTCCATACATCTTTATCACCTCTCTTTTTATGCTGTATTTTGCAATGTCCTCTTGCTGATGCTTCAAACATATGATATATATTCATTTATGCCTATTTTCTGTTCCCCTGATATGCATTTATATAGCATAACCATGTATCCTCTTCCTCTCCTGCAGCGTTGGTAAATTCAATGTTTCCAGTCTTTCTCAGTAACTTAAATCCCTTAGGCTTGGTACCCATCTTGTAGTGGCCCGTTGTACTTTTTCAATCTTATCTGTGTTTTTTGAGATGAGAATTCCAGACTACTGTGATGCATACTCCAGAGTTGGTCTGATGAATATCTTCCTCAGCATATCTTCATTTATATATGTGAATGCTATTCTCATATTAGCAAGCAATGTATACATGTTTCGTACCTTCTCACTGATGTGATCATCAGGAGATAATCTGTTACTGATAATTGCTCCTAGGTCCTTCTCCTTTTCTGATATGTGTAGGGTTGATCTTCCTAACTTATAATACCAATCTGGTCTTTTCTCACTTTTACCAAATTTTATTACATGACACTTATCCACATTAAATTCCATTTGCCATTTATTGCTCCATTCATGAAGCTTGTTCAATTCCTCTTGCAGCTCTTTGCAAGAATCTATGTTAGTAATTATCTTTTGAATTTTTGCATCATCTGCAAATATATTAAGATAGCTTCCTCTCTGTGTTATATATTCACTTTAATACCCACCCAACTCCTTTTAAATGCCATAGAGTCAATAAGTGGCTTGGTGCTGGCTTTTCCTTTTCCTTTTTTTTTTTTGCAATTATCCAATCCAATCCCTTTAGTTTTGAGAAATCTTACATCTCCCTTTAGTTTTGAGAAATCTCACAAAAGAGTGTTAGGCTAGTCCAGTATAGTTCAAGTTCAGTCAATGTGAAATAAAAATTAGCCTGAAAATTTCATTTATGGAAAAGTACTTTTAACTCCAAACACCATGAAAACAGTATGCACTCCAGCAGGGTATGCTTTGTGAAGTTTCCTGTTCACACTGTTACAGCACTTCTACTGATTCAATGGATAATGATAAAGTAAAAACCCTTATCAGTTACGTTACTGAGATCACTTCAGATACTAGTTATGGGAAATTTAAAAAAATAAAAATCCTAAGTTAGGTTATTGAGCACATTGGGTACATTACTACACATCACTGATTGGCATATTTTAATACCAATCATTTATTTAAATCTGCACACATGTGCAGTAACATAAACCCTGTCGTGTCCAGTAGCACAGGATATATTTATATACTGTACTGTCAGTGGAAATGCACTGAATACAGTAATAAAGAAAAAAAAAGTTAGCACCAAGCCAATGAAAATATGGCACTGAGGTGGAAGGGGGTTGGGTGGTTATTAAAGTGAAAATATAAGGCAGAGATGTGGGACAGATAAAGTATAAGAAGCAGAGGGGGAAAAGAGGAAGGATGCAGATTAAAGTGCCCCTTTTAGACGGTTTTTACGACAAGCAGGGATACTGAGGAGGTATTCTATCCCCCCCCTCCCCAGGGGGAAACTTAGTCATTGAGTGGCTTGGTGCTCGCTTTCCTTTTTTTTTTCTTTTTTAATTATTCCATTCCATTTCATTCCATTCCATTCATGAGTCCTTTACTCATCCCTCTTAACCTCCTGTGGGGTCTACAAATACCTGTACACTAATCAAATTTAACACAATGAGAACTACTCAGCTACAGACTAGTATCACTGACCAGTGTTGTAAGATACTAGAAAAGCTGATAAAGGAAGTTTAGGTAAAACATCTAGAACATGGTATGATAAAAGAGAGGCAGTTCGGTTTTAGGAAGGGAAAATCATGTGTTACTAATCTTCTAAGCAATTATGACAAATTTAGAGAAACATTACAGAAAAGAGAAGGATGGGTGGACAGTATCTATTTAGATTTTAAGAAAGCATTTGACAGAGTACCGCACCAAAGACTTTTATGAAAGCTGTACTGTCAAGGAGGTATCCAAGGCAATCTCCACTGTTGGATGCCGGATTATCTTAGAAAAAGGGAAATGAGAACAATATTAAGGGAAAATTACTCATCATCGAGGGAAGTGACCAGCGGAGTTCCACAGGGCTCAGTTGTGTTTTTAGTATATTATGTTTTTAGTATATATAAATGGCATAGATAGTAAAATTGGAAATGGAAGCTATCTAAATATGTTTGCAGATGATGAAAAAATTCAAAAGACAATTACTAACATAGATTCTTGCAAAGAGCTGCAAGAGGAATTGAAAAAGCTTCATGAATGGAGCAATAAATGGCAATTGGAATTTAATGTGGATAAGTGTCATGTAATAAAATTTGGTAAAAGTGAGAAAAGACCAGATTGGTATTATAAGTTAGGAAGATCAACCCTACACATATCAGAAAAGGAGAAGGACCTAGGAGTAATTATCAATAGCAGACTATCTCCTGATGATCACATCAGTGAGAAGGTACGAAACATGTATACATTGCTTGCTAATATGAGAATAGCATTCATATATATAAATGAAGATATGCTGAGGAAGATATTCATCAGACCAACTCTGGAGTATGCATCACAGTAGTCTGGAAACCTCATCTCAAAAAACAAAGATAAGATTGAAAAAGTACAACGGGCCACTACAAGATGGGTACCAAGTTTAAGGGATTTAAGTTACTGAGAAAGACTGGAAACATTGGATTTACCAACGCTGCAGGAGAGGAAGAGGATACATGATTATGCTATATAAATGCATATCAGGGGAACAGAAAATAGACATAAATGAATATACAGTATATCATATGTGTGAAGCATCAGCAAGAGGACATTGCAAAATACAGCATAAAAAGAGAGGTGATAAAGATGAACGGAAATTCAGTTTCCCTAATAGGACAATTGATCAGTGGAATGCACAACCGAATGAGGTAATGTGTGCCAAAACTATTTATAATTTCAAGGATATGTATGATAAAAATGGTTTAATACACGGGACAGTACGAGCTTGACTCATTCCTGTGAAGATACAAAGCTAAGGCAATCCTCACGCCTAACAGATTAGATAACTCGTCCCCAGATGATTAATTATATCTATGTTTATCCAACCTAACTCATTCATACCTTAGAAATTCGAATTTTTACTGCTTTCCGCCTAATCTAATTTAATTTAAGGGCGGAAACTACCCGAGAAAGCTTTGAGACGAATGATACGAGAAGCCGGAATGACCATATGCCGTTTGTAAACAAAGGGCGAGAGGCTCCGATCATGTCACCCCTACAGAGATCAGAGAACAAATGGCATATTTGTGGCGGCCTCTGGCAACTCCCGCGCATGCGCCGTAGGGGGCGGACGGGGGAACAGATCATAACGCTACACCGCCACTCCCTGCCGGTGATTGATCGCGGCGTCTCTTCTTCTCTCCGCCCAGCTGTCTCTACCCCGCCGCCCCGCCTCGCCCCGCCCCGCCCCAGCCCAGCTACGCCCAGCCACCCCTGCACGTCATACATCTCAACATTCCCATCTCCACTGTGTAACTATAGTATATCTTTCCTTTCTATAGAGATTATCCCCGATTTTCTCTACAGATTGGTTATTGTGAATATTCCATCTTATTTCCATTACCCCGTTTTCATCTTCACCTACGTTATTTATACTCCATCTCATCCTTCGCCTTTCGTTTAAGCCATCCATCCCCGCACCTTCATCCATTTTCACACCTCCTCGTGTATTCCATTCTCTCATTGTTATATTATACATTTCCCCCTACGTATCCATCTTCATCCTTTTATTTTCCATTGCCGCATTAAATGTCATACTTTCCACGTCAACCGCTTAATACCAGCCCTCTTGACCCGGAAACATCACCTGATCATACCCCGTCTGCCGACTCTAACACAATCACTCATTTACAAAGTGGCAAAGAGTACCACCGCCCTGTACCTGAGACTCCCGTTTCCCTCCCCTCAGAATCACTTACTACCCATCCTACACTCGTAAATTCAGATACCTCCTCCTCTACTCCTGCCTCTACACTCCGTTCTTCTTCCTCTACTCCTTCCCCTGTCGTTCCCTCTCCTGCCTCCCTTCATACCCCGTCTTGCTCGCCCTTAACTGCCACTACCTTCTCTCTCTCCCACACCTCTCCTGCCGCCACTTCTACACTTCCAGCCATGGCCAACCCTCCACAGTCTATCTATCTCGACGATGCCAATCGTCCCAAATTTACCGGCCAAGACCCAACTTGGTCTGTCTATGATTTCCTCAGAGAAGTCGACACAGAAATACACAATAGACAAATAACCGATGAATCGCTCAAAGTAGCTTACCTCCTCGGTCGCTTGCACCACGGTAAATCGGACATCGGATCCGCGATCCGTGCAGGACATTTCGATAGCATTCGTACCTTTGCTGATTTTCGTACGGAACTCATCAGCCTTTGTTGCCAGTATTCAAATACCGCGTTTCTCATGGGATTCATTAATCTCCTAAACCAACTAGATGAGGACTTGCGCGTCCCAGCGCAATATGCCAAGCTCCGTGAAGCTGCCGCCGCCATGAAAACAACTAGTAGCGAGATGCTGCAATTACTGGTAGGCACGAAATGGTTAGAAGACAAGAATGGCGTTCTAATGCTTTCACTCACCAACTTTGCTGACTTAATTGGTTACCTGAGATTCCTTCACTGGCTTACTCCTAAACAGCGAGAGCTAGCCTTGGAAATCGGTTTCAATCCAGGAGATAAAATTATTCAGGTCACTAAAGCCATTCATGAAAGAACAGGTTCGAACTACATGCGTCAGGGCACCACCCAACCCTTGGCCTCCTCAGTCTGTCACACCTCCACTACCCCAGACCAATCTTGCTCCCGTCCCACCACACGCGGCAGACCTGCCACACATCGCTCTCCTACCGCAGGTCGTGATCAATCTAGCGCCCGACGGAACAGACAATCTTCGATTCTTTGCTGGTACTGTGGTCATCCTGGACATCGAGCATCCAGTTGCGACCGTACATACAGACGTCCTCACTCCCAAACCAGACAGCGTATGCCTTCCCGCTCACGTCGTCCACACTGCAAATACCACAAATCAAGCACGACTCACACCAGTGAGGAATGTCGTTACCTCAAACGCCCACAGTTGGGGGAAGCGCCGCGCCCGTATCGGACCAATATCACGTAGAACCAGAAACCCAACTCCCCATCCGCCATGTAGGTCCCATAACATCCTCGGGTTTAGTCATTCTCGGAAGCAGTCGTGACATACCAACGTCATTCTTCTTGGACACAGGATCTATAGTAAATCTCATCTCCGAAAATTCCTTACAAATTATTCATCGCCATCACAACCACGTCAGTTTCCTAGAACCACCAGACATTCACCTATGTGGTGTTAACGGCTCAGAGTTTAAGGTTAAGGGAAGTCACCCTTGAAGTCAAACTCCACAGAGATTTGCCCCCTATCCCCATTGAATTTCATGTCACTAATAACTTGCAGTATCCCGCAGATGCCCTTATTGGTTTCTCCACCATGGCACAACACTCCATTGCATTATTACCTGCTTGTGGTAGTATAGACATTTCTGGATTCCCGGTTTACACTATGGAATGTCCCCGTCCTGTTCTTATGATCAAATCAGTCCTTCAGTTACCTCTGTCCCTATCACTACCAAAGAGTCCAACCCAGCCCAAACCACCACTATCATCATCTGAGAATACAGAGATCATTCCTTTACTGACTGCGAGCAAGGACATAAATTCCTCAATGTCTCCTGATACATCATCTCAGCCCTCGAACATAGCTCTTACATCCTCTCCCGACAACACTATCGCTGACTCAGACATGTCTCAGTTACCTACCTCCCACAGTCTGAATGATCTTCTCCAACACGCAGAGACGAAACGTGCAGTAACGAATACGTGCACAATTTTGTTACCGCATGAGTTCACCAAAGTCTCTGTTTGTGTTGCTGGTGTGAAAGAAGGAGTGGATGTACTAACCCTACCTGAGACGTGTTGTGTGAATGGCTTGACTTATGAGTCAGCGTGGTGTACAGTCTTAGAGGACAGTTTATGCTACCTGTACTTGCTCAATGTCACAAATGCTCCACTAAAACTTAAAAGTGGTGTAAAGATTGGAGACTTCCTAGTATACCCAGCGGCCGTAAAGGTGTGCCAGGATTCCTCAATTCCTACTATTCAGACTGATGATACGCCAATCGGTGTATGTACTATTAACTCTACGGGATCTGCGCCGACATATTCACCCGATATGCTCTCACATCTCACTTGCACAGATTTCCCAGAAAATACGCCTCAACTCCTCGACCTTCTGACCTCGTACAGAAACATGGTTGCCTTACCCGGTGAACCGCTGGGTAGAACAGACCTTGTCAAACATACGATTGAACTACTCCCAGGAACTCAGCCGATTTACATACCAGCGTATCGATTTCCTCACAGCCAGAGAAAGCAAACAGATCAAATGGTACAGAACATGTTAGACCAAGACATTATTGAACCCTCCGTCAGTCCATGGAATAGCCCACTTTTCTTAGTACCAAAGAAGGACGGCAACTTTAGACCAGTAGTCGACTATCGTAAGGTCAATTCTGTCACCGTTCCAGACCGTTTCCCGTTACCTGTCCTCACTGATTTGCTAGAATCCCTTGGTGAAAATAACGTAGTCTTTTCATCTTTAGACCTCCTCAGCGGGTACTGGCAGGTCGAAATGGAAGAGTCCTCTCGCCCAGTTGCAGCCTTTAGCACCCCTTCCGGACATTTTCAGTTTAAGAGACTCCCTTTTGGTCTGAGAAATGCTCCTTCCGTGTTCATGCGACTTATCCATTCATTCTTCAGCGGTATGATGGGACACTCTCTTTTTGCTTACCTAGATGATATCATTGTTGTGAGTAAATCCATCCCTGATCATTTTACCAAACTCCAGCAAGTCTTTGAACGCCTCCAGCTCGCAGGCCTGAAAATCAATCTCAGTAAATGTGACTTCCTGCGAAAGAAAATCAAATTCCTAGGCCATGTCGTAGATGCACAAGGCATTCATACTAATGAGGATAAAACTAAGGCGATTATTAACTTCCCAGAACCTACCACTACCGACGCTGTACGAAGTTTCCTGGGCCTCAGTGGCTATTATCGTCGCTTCATCCGGAATTATGCAAAGATCGCTGCTCCTCTGACCCACTTACTCAAGCAGAATGTGCCCTTTGTTTGGACTAACGACCAGTCACAGGCTTTCCAAAAGCTAAAGACAGCTCTTGTTAATGCCCCTGTTCTAGCGTTCCCTGATTATACCAAACCCTTCCTTCTCTGCACAGACGCCTCAGGCACTGGACTTGGTGCCGTTTTGATGCAACTCGACGAAGCATCAAGGAAGCGCGTAATAGCGTATGCTAGTTGCACCCTTACAACCGCTGAACTTAACTACAGTGTCACAGATCTCGAAGCGCTAGCGGTAATCTGGTCCTTGAAACATTTTAGAGATGTAGTCTATGGTTATCCAGTGCATATCCAAACAGACCACCTTCCACTAAGTGATTTGTTCAAGAATCGCAACCTAACAGGTAGACTAGCTAGATGGTCTATCATCATCCAGGACTTTAATCCCACTTTTGAATATGTACCAGGCAAGTTGAATGTAGTCGCAGATGCACTCTCACGTCACGTAGCAGCAGCTATAACATCACTGCAGCCTGAAGTAACTGAAAACACTACACTAACATCAGAAGTTGTTCGAAACTTTCAGCGCCAAGACCCCATGTGGTCCAAAGTCATTTATTTCCTAGAATCTGGTGATGCCTCGACCTTACCTACTCTGCCAGTATCACTAGATGAGTTCATGCTAGACGATGATCTATTGTACAGGAAAACACTGCTAACAGGCAAAGATATGCCCAATCGCGAAGTACGCCAACTTGTTGTCCCCACTGCCTTGATACCAAAGGTTCTTCATATTGTTCATAATACTCCTCAAGCTTCCCATCCAGGTAAAGACCGATGCTTGCGCCAAGCACGTCTCAAATACTATTGGCCAACCATGCGCTGCGATATCTATACCCACTGTGACTCTTGCATCTCCTGCCACCACCACAAAGGATCAACCGGCTTACCAGCACCTCTCTTACAATATCCAATCCCGTCACAACCATGGGAAACTGTCAATCGATCTCTTAAAACTACCTCTCACAGAATCTGGCGCTGAGTACTTGTTCGTAGCAGTCGACCACTTTTCCGCTACTGTGTCCTCGTACCCCTCTCCGACAAGACCGCGAAGAGCGTTGCACGTGCCCTTGTAGATCACGTAATTTGCCCGTTCAGTACCCCTCATACCATTCTTACTGACAACGGTACAGAGTTCAACAATAGCCTTCTCGATGAGATCTGTCGCCACTTTCATATCAGTAAGTGCAATGTCGTGCCTAACCATCCGGCTTCCAATGGTCTTGTAGAACGCCACAACCGAAAAATCTTAGAGTGCCTCAGACATCTAGGCTCCCATAGTTCGTCCTGGGATGACTGGATTCCCCAAGTGGCATCCTCCATCAATAGTTCCATCAATGCATCCATTGCTGAATCTCCCTTCGTCCTCTTTGGCTTTGACAAGGACCTCCCATACTCTCTCTTATCCTCAAAGCCAGAACCCATCTATAACATGGATGATTATGTTAAACTAAAATTGGCCAACTTCCAGACAATCCACCAGTATGTCCAATCCACTTTGGCTTCCTCTCAGGAGGACATGCTGCAGCGCCAACATAAGTCCGCCTCTCCTATCACTATCAATGTAGGCGATCATGTCTTTGCTCATTCCCATACACGTTCCTCTAAGTTGGATGACAAATTTACAGGGCCCCACCGCGTCCTCACTCAACAAGGCAACAAATTTCACCTCCAGGACCTGTCCACTAGGGACACCAGATGGGTCCACGTCGATGACTTAAAGCGAGCACCCCGTGGCCTCGTGTTGGAAGAGTCACTTACACAACCTCCTGCCCCCTCTTCCCCTCCTCCCATCCCTCAGTCTACCTTGTCTCCACCTGTCCCTCAGTCTCCTTCCTCTCCACCTCCACCTGCTCATTCATCGACCAATCAATATCGGTCCAAACTACGCTCTGCTCATCAACCTCTTCACGACCTCCCCCATTAACTCTACCCTGATTTTCTAGGTACGATGTTAGCGATCTCCCTGCTGGCAGTGCTGACCCTCCTGGGGTCTGGGTCAGGTCAGGACGATGGTGGAGACAGTCCCGGGGCCTTGGTCGGCTCGGGAGGCGAGGTAATGCTTATCGAAGCCGTAGCCTCTCTGCGCTACGATCTTGCGCCCCTGGCCGACGTAGCCATTGCCCTACCTGCCTACACGCACCAGCTCCGCGGAATCAGGAACCATCTCACGGCCCTCATGGGGACACACAACCCGAATGAGTATCTCTATAACCTTTTCCTCCCACTCTCCTGGCAATTGCAATACATAAGTAACAGATTCACTGAGCTCAATGACACATTTTCCATTCAGACACCCGTGTGTCGTTCTCGTGTGAAACGAGGTCTCTTCGACTTCGGCGTGAGATTCTGAGTGGCTTGTTTGGCGTTGCTACAGCCCGTGACATTTCTGGCTTCAAATCTGATCTCACTCATTTAGCTTCAGCCCTAGAATCACAATGCCGAGTCATTAAAATCCAACACACTATGTTACAGAAGTTCACAACCCAACTCAATGAAGTCACGTCCACTCTAAACAATTTCACCGATATCTTACAATACCACCTTTCAGATCTCAACGTTATCTCTCAGTTCTTCTACCTCAAACTCAACATGGATAATCTCCAACTAGCCATTGACTCTCTTCTGTCTCAAGTCTCTACCTTGGTTCATATCCTGGTCGATGCTATCAATGGACGTGTTGCTGCCGACTTAGTACCTGTCTCAGCTCTCCATTCTGTCCTGGAATGGGCTTACTCCACCTTCGGTCTATCCCCAGTCCTCCCTTACTCCTCCCTTGAATATTATTATCCTGTTCTCGAAGCCACTCTTCTCACCACATACGTCATCGTCCATATTCCTCTCCGTTCTGCCATAACCTTTAACCTTTTCCACATCATTCCCTTCCCTTTCCGCCTCAACAACTCCTTGTTACGGGTATCTGTTCCTTCAGAATATTTCCTCCTGTCCCATGATCATCTTTCCGTTGCCTTCCTTTCTTCCACAGACCTCCAGCAATGTTCCTCCCTTACTCCGACCTCTCGTCTCTGTGCTGCCCACCTTTTCGCTATCTTCCCTAGCAGTGCTACACCCTGTGAGTCTGCTTTAGTTCGCAACCATTCCATCTACTCGGCCTGTTCTTTTGTCCCAGCTCCTGACCTCCCGGTCCACCATGCTCACCTCAACCATGTCCAGTATTTCTTCTTTGCTGTTCCCATCTCTGTCACAATCATGTGTCCTGGTTCTTCCGTTCGCTCCATCCCCGCTAGTGGTCTCTACAAAGCACCTGACTATTGTACTGTCAAATCAGAGTCCGTCATCACTTACGCCACTCGCTATCACCAAGCTGTCCGTAATCACTCCTATGACATCTTTCAACCACTTGACATACCTTCAACCCTACCATCTGCCAACATTAACATCACCTCCCCTAACTTGCTCATGCTCACCTTCCTCAATGACAGTGATTTCATTATGGATCAATTTTCTCTGGTCTTCAGCCATTCATGGGTTCATCCAACAGTTGTGTTTCCCCCTGTGGTTATCGCTTTCATAGGTTTTCTACTCATCATCTGTGCAGTGCATTGTTGTGTCAGAAAAATGGAACGTCGACTCCAGGAAATCAGAGTCGCTACAGGCATAGTACGCCCTACACACGACGTAGAAACTCCCTGTACTTAGTGCCCTCGCATTCAGTGACTACCAATGCCATCTGCCAATTAACCAAACTGTGAACAGCACTCTGCCTACTAGAAAATGATGGTATTTCTTTCATGCATTACTGAGTGACAGTGTATTCTACAGAAAATACAAATGAAAAAAACAAAAACAAAAAAGAAAAAACAAAGAAAAACAAAAAACATGAAGGAAGAACAACGATAGAACTCTCATATCTACTCCTTGTTTATCATGTATCAAACTATTATTGTGTAATTCCCATTATGTTTATATATACCTTCGACCCTTACTGGATTTGTACCTATTAATCCTTGTATATCTTATATGTATATATCCTTCTAATTCCCTCCCCTCAACATGGCCATGTCTCCCCTACTGCCCCTGTATCATACTTATCCCTTGTACAAACCTCCCGGTCCTGCCTTACTACTATAATCAAACACCATTTAACTCCCGGTGTCAGGAGACACCGTCTCATCTACCCGGGGGAGTAGTGTACCCCCTCCACAGTATGTCTACCCCCGATGTATATATGTTCCCCCCCAATGCATACATGCCCCCACTAATCTTGCTAGGTCAGCACGCTTTCCCACGCCTGAAGACGGCGTTATTGCATCAGTTGATAGCAGACAGCCGAGACGGGCAGACTATTTTACTGTGAGCTTGTAATAAACTCCTTATCTAGCAGTTTGTACACGGAGTTTCTATTACCAAAGTATAGCAAGTTACATCCTGATTACCTCCGGAGCAGCTACCGGCCGTCTCCTGATTACCTCCGGAGCAGCTACCAGCCGTCTCCTGCAGGAGGGTCGAGCAGCTACAGTCCGTCTGTTAGGGCACCTTCGGAGCGGCTACAGGCCGTCTCCTTGTTACCTCCAGAGTGGCTACCGGCCATCTCCTGTAGGAGGATCGAGTGGCTACGGGCTATCTCTTTAAGGGCACCTTCAGAGTGGCTACTGGCTGTTTCCTGACAAAGGCAGGAGCGGCTACAGGCCATCTCCTTATTACCGCCAGAGTAGCTGCAGGCCGTCTCCTGTAGGAGGGTTTAGCGGCTACCGGCTGTCCCAGGGGTGCTACTGGAGCTAGAGTAATAGCCCCACCCCGACCTTGTCGGTGGTCAGCTCACCCGGAAGGTAGTCCCTTTTTCCTGCTATGGTGGCGGCAGGCGAGTTCTGAGTCATAGGGGCGCGCAGCCCAGGCAGACTTATGTCCCTGTCGCCCGGAGTCATGTAGCGCTCTATTAACCCCTCCGTAGGCTCCTTGTGGGGGTGTTGGGCTGTCCTCCGTAAGACTATATGGCATTTTAGTAACTTTCCAGAGTGTGAACACTGTAGAGGCAATATCAAAAAATGCAAACAAACTCATGGAAAAAGTGGAGTTTTCAAAAAAGTATGGACAAAACGATGCCTAACTCAAAAGGAATTGGAAATACTAAAAGAGAAGAGGGAGGAGGCAAAAACAAAGAACGAGGGAAGATCAGAAGAAGAGAAGAGTACTTTTTTTTACAAAGTAATTGGACTGCAGGTAAGAAAGTGGTACTTAACCAACAGGGAAAAGAAAGGAGGAAGGTAGTAGACTCAAGTTATGGCAGGTATGTACGGTAGGCAAGTATGTAAACAAGATGGTTAGGTTGATGTACTCAAATGTAGATGGAATGGAGTCTAAATTCTTAGAGATAGAAGACTATATCAAAGAAAAGGAACCACACATTGTCTGCCTAACTGAAACAAAATTATCCCCAAAGATATCAAACGATACGGTAACCTAAAATTGGAGGAATAAAATATATGGAGAAGAGAGAAATTTAAGTAAGGGAGGAGGAACTATAATCTTAACAAAGAAAAATCTACAAGTCAAAGAAATAAAACTAGATATACCCTCACAAGGAGAACTGATTGCACTGGAAATTAACACATACGAAGGGAACGTAATTGTGGCAAATTTATACATGCCACCTAAAACAAACACCTGGGAAAGAGGTGAATATGAAGATCTGGCAGAAAAGTACAATCCACAGTTTAAGAACATTATTACATACAGTGGAAGTGAAATATGAAAGAATTGTATCAACTGGAGCCTTCAATTCAACTATAAATTGGAATACTTTAGATGTTAAAAGCCATGAAAGCAGTTGGGATCAAAAGCTCTTAGATCTTGTGCAGGAATTCTTCCTAACACAGAATGTAAAGGAAAACACCAGTAAAAGAGGACTTGATGAGCCAACCGTCCTAGATTTTAGATTTACCAGGCAAAAAATGAAATTGACAATATATCACCCCCCATTTGGCAAAAACGACCATGTAGTATTGAATTTTGCCTTCTGGATTGCATATGACATTACCAGCAATGAGTTACAAAAAGTGTCTAAATTACAAAAAGGGCAATTATCATGACCTGAAGAAGTACTTCCTAGAAATAGACTGGGAAAAGTAATTTAGAGGACAAGATTTAAATATTATGTATAGTAATCCCTCTACTATCCAGTGCAATAGAGCCAAAAGCATGTCCGGAAAGCGGTCCCGTCTGGAAAGTGGGCCCCAACCTCCTGGACCTGTACTTATGGACCCTAACCTACCCTGACTCTGAAAAACACCTATACAACTCCCTACTGGACATGCATAGCACCTATTTAAGGCCCAATTCACACCAATAAGGGACATAATAGACTGTAATAAATGCAAAGAAAACGGAGAATGAGGTTTTTGAGGTGAGTTTATACAATATTAAACCTTCTGGGTACTTACAACAAGTCCCTGGCTCCTAGACTGGTAGTTAAGGACCCTTACCTAGCCTAACTCAGAAAAACACCTCCCTACTGCACATGCATAGAAAGAAGGGACATAAAAGAGTGAAATGAGGTTTTAGAGGTAAGTATGGAAAATACAGTACAATATGAAACATTCTGGATACTTACAACAAGTCCCTGGCCATATTGATGAATAACCCGCCTCCTCTCAGACTCTGACAGTAAAAAGGAGTACCTGAAGCACCTGCAGTACACTGTACACGAAGTCTTGCACTGAACTTAGTCATTTGCACTCAGAATTCCATTCTCTTAACACTGCGCACTCTAGTCTTAGGTGCGCTCCATTGCGCCTCAGTGAAATAAGTGTTGCACTCTGTACTTAAGTCTTTGCACTCATAAATCCATTATCTTAACGCTACACTCTCTAGTCTAATTTGTGCTCCATTGAACGTCAATAAAATCAGTGTTGCACTCTGCACTTAAGTCTTTGCACTCAGAATTCTAATTTCTTAACACTATGCACTGTTTTTTTCACTGCACAACACTGTAAATTCCCTTGTGGTCTAGTGGCGAGTTCTTGCTTTTTATTCACTGTCAGAGTCTGAGAGTAACTGATGCAGGTGGCCTAGGGGTGCGTCGCTGGGTCGTGATGACGGACTACCCACTGCAGACGACTCTGAAGAGAGGCACAACCTCACGTCCAGTGGTGACTCCACCTTGGTTGATATGCTGGGCTGTGGCTCAGTGGATGAGGGCCTGTCTTGGGGAGGCAATGGTGTGGAGCCAGGGCTGGGCACAGCGGGGGTCACAGGTCTGAAAAAGCTGTCAATGGTTGATTGACACAAGGAACGACGATTTTGGTGATTAATGATGCACTGCCTGAAAGCACGCACTTCCTCCACAAGTCCCAAGGGCCCTATCTCCCTGTCGCAGTCCGGGTGTTCCAGGTAGTCGAGAATGAATTCTACGTGTTCCTTGAGTGCGCTCAGCTTGGGGATGGCTGGAGTAGTGTTACGTTGAGAGGAGTCTGCATCATCGTCGCTGTCCTCATTGGAATCTTCAAGCTGGGTACTGACACCTGCAACTGAAGATGCGATCTCGATATCAGACATGGTTTGATACCTAGGATCGCCCTCGGCGTCATCCAACTACTTACGCACTTCGTCCACATCAACATCGTTGCCATGCGCACGTAGACGTGCCTGGAAGTCATCCACGTCAAAACCTAGGAAATCGTGTTCCACATCCGTTCCACGAAGCAGACGAGACCAATCATTTTCTAGAGTCTTGACAGGGACTTCCTTCCATGCACTGGCCCAGTTGTAGATTGCAGACTTGATGTTGCAGCGGCGAAGGTTTTCCAAAGTCCACTGGCCTCGCGTGTCCCGTCCCTCCCTGCACTCGTCCTCGTCCTCGAGAACAACCATCACCTCGTCCAGGAACTTCCTTCGGTACAGCCTCTTCGTTGCCACGATCACTCCTTGGTCCATTGGTTGGATGAGAGCAGTCGTATTAGGTGGCATAAACATGCACCTACTGCACCCATTCTCAGCCACCAAGTCCTTGTCTCACAGGTGGGCAGGTGCATTATCGAGGAGAAGGAGGGCCTTTACCTGGTCGCATAGGATTTCCAGTGTCTTCGTCTGGTAATTGATGACCTCCTTGACGAAATGGCAGTGGAACCAGTCTTTGACGATCTGGGCAGTGAACCATGCCTTCAAAGAGTGGTACCAAATGACCAGAAGGACATCCATCACCCCACAAAGACACTGAGGCTGCTTTGCACGGCCAACAATAACGGGCTTAAGCTGGTGCATGCCGTTAGCATTGGCACAACACAAAGCAGATATCCATTGCTTGGAGAGCTTGTGGCCAGGTACACGCTTCTCCATCTCCTTGGCTAGAGTGTTTATTGGCAAAGAGCGATAGAATAAACCAGTTTCGTCAGCGTTGTAGACTTGTCCGAGAGTGAGGCCCTCCCTGTCGATCAAGCCCTTCACCTTGTGCCGAAACTCCTCTATTCCATCCTCGTTGGCGTCCAAAGCTTCACCATGAGACTTACAGTTGGTAAGGCCATGTCGTAACTTGAACACAAAGAGGCAATCCTTGGATGCCTTGAAGTCTGGGGCGTCGTGAAGCCTTGCGAACTTCTCAGCAGCAACCTTCTGCTCCGTGCCACGCACCAGCACACCAGCAGCACGTTGCTGTCGATACCAAATCAACATGGAGCGGTTGATTTCAGCATAACGGGGAGTAAACATCATCTTCCTCTCCATGTTGCATTTGTTCTAAGACGAGAAGTCAGCTGTGTACTGAATGAGTTTGTCGCGGGATCCCTAGATATCAAACAAAGTAGATCAGGCCAGGTTGAATTCACAAAGGATGCATGAGGTTGACCATCCCGCATCCACCTTGTCCAATATCTCCCTCTTCTTCTCCAGAGTCAAAACCACTCTCTTCCCCTTCTCAGCTGGCGGAGCCATCATCACACACACTAACAAGAGGCAGGAGAGCAGTGGGAGAGCCTGCAGCAGGTAGGGCACCACCACAAAAGCGAGCACATGGGCGGCCATGATGACGAGCGTGCACTCACAACAAGAGACGGGCAGTAAGTGGGGAGGATGCAGGGGCACTCTAGCAGACGGCAGCAGAACTACGCATCAAAACACAGCTGGTCCGAGCCATGCGCGCCGAGTTCAAAGTACGGGGGGGAAAAAGTCGGATATTTTCGAATTTTTTTACAATTTTGGGGCAATTTTGGGAAAATTGAATCCAGGAACCAAAATGTCTGGTAAGTGGGGTGTCCGGAAAGTGGGCATCCGGATAGTACCGGGATTACTATATAGAAAATTCTGTGATCTTTATGAAATAGGAGTCCAAAATTTTATGCCATAGCACAAAGCAACAGAAATGAAAATAAAGAAATGATTTAATATAGAATGTAAAAAAGGAAAAGAAAAAAGAGACTTGCTGTGGAATAGATACAGAAGACACAATTGTGAGAGGGCATATAACAATTATAAACAGGAAAGAAATGATTATACAAAGATAAGGAGGGAGACTCAGAGACAGTTTGAGGAGGACATTTTAAATAAAAGTAGTGAACAACCTAAGCATTTTTATAGCTACATCGGAAGTAAAACCAAAGTTAAAGATAAAATACAGTCCATTACGGATGAGGGGATCATCTATATACAAGAGAAAGATATTTGTGAAGCACTAAATAAAAACTTTCAATCAGTTTTTACAAAAGAAAGAAATTTTGAGAGAGATGATATGGAGTATGCATGCCCACACGTATTACCAGATATTCAAATATCAGGAAAAGAAGTACAGGAAGAGTTACGTAAACTGGACAGAGAAAAAGCAAATGGTCGTAACGGAATTTCAGGTTGGGTGCTACATGAATGTGCAGAAGAGCTAAACAGACCATTGTATTTAATATTTAAGGAATCCTTAGGTCAAGGTAAACTACCTGACATTTGGAAGAGAGCCAACATTGTTCCCCTATTCAAGAAAGGGAACAGATAGGATTCACTCAACTACCAACCAGTATCACTGACCAGTGTTTTAAGTAAGATACTAGATAAGTTGATAAAGGAAGTTTGGGTAAAACATCTAGAATAACACGGTATGATAACAGAGAGGCAGTTGGGTCTTAGGAAGGGAAAATCATGTGTTACTAATCTGTTAAGTTACTATGATAGAGATACAGAAACATTACAGAAAAGAGAAGGATGGGTGGACAGTCTCTATTTAGATTTTAAGAAAGCATTTGACAGAGTACCGCACCAAAGACTTCTATGGAAATGTACCATCAAGGAGGTATCCAAGGCAATCTCTACTGTTGAATGCCGGATTTTCTCAGAAAAAGGGAAATGAGAACAATATTAAGGGGAAATTACACATCACGAAGGGAAGTGACCAGCGGTGTGTCACAGGGCTCAGCGCTGGCACCAATTATGTTTTTCGTATATATAAATGACATAGACAGTAACCCTAGAAATGGAACCTATCTAAATATGTTTGCAGGTGATGCAAAAATTCAAAGGAAAATTACTAACACAGATTCTTGCAAAGAGCTGCAAGAGGAAATGAACAAGCTACATGAATGGAGCAATAAATGGCAAATGGAAGTTAATGTGGATAAGTGTCATGTAAATAAATTTGGTAAAAGTGAGAAAAGACCTTATTCGGATTCTAAGTTAGGAAGATCAACCCTACACATATCAGAAAGGGAGAAGGACCTAGGAGTAATTATCAGTAACAGACTATCCCCAGATGTTCACATCAGTGAGAAGGTATGCAACATGAATACATTGCTTGCTAATATGAGAATAGCATTCACATTTATAAATGAAGATATGCTGAGAAAGATAATAACATCATTCATCAGACCAACCCTGGAGTATGCATCACTAGTCTGGAATCCTCATCTCAAAAAACACATAGATAAGATTGAAAAAGTACAGAGGGCAGCCACAAGATGGGTACCAAGCTTAAGGATCTAAGCTATGGAGAAAGACTGGAAAGACTGAATCTACCAACGCTGTAGGAGAGAAGGAGAAGGGGAGACATGATTATGCTATATATTTCAGGGAAAGAGAAAATAGACATAAATGAATATATATCATATGGGGAAGCATCAGCAAGTGGACACTGCAAAAAGCTACGTGAAAAGAGGTGATAAAGACGTAAGGAAATTCAATTTCCATAATAGAGCAATTGATCAGTGGAATGCACTACCGAATGAAGTAGTGTGTGCCAAAACCAAAGCTGGAAACGCTACTAATAAAAAGTGGCGGCGCTCCCATTCCCGATACTAGCTTGAAAAAGTAGTGGCTTTACTGGTTTCACTACTTGATACGAAATGTAACGGCGCTCCTGCTTCCGCTCCTGCTACTTTGGATAAGAAAAAAGTACACGAAGGAAAGGTTAACAAAAATCTGTGATGTTGCAATACACTATATACTGTTTTGATAAAATTAGTCAGTCTGAGTGATTATGTTGTGTACCGATAATGTCAGGATATACTTATGTTGAAAACAATAATAATAATAATAATAAATCATATACATGTCGGTGTCACGTCAGTGAAGCTTAGAGCCGAAGGTAGAGGAAAAAGCTATTTACTGTATAATGTAACAAATGTTCTTTTACATTGTTACCTAGTATAACTACTGAAACTTACATACGAAAAAAAAAAAAAAATGTGGCCTACCATTGATACATATTATATAGATTTATTATATTTTCAATTATACCTATTTAAGATATGTACGAAAACGAAAGTAAAAATGAAGTGGGGCTTTCTTTTAAAGGCTATTTATACAGTAGCAATATTTTTTGTTTCCATTACTTTAAACTGAAAGTTACATACTGTTATGAAATAATAACATAGTAAGAATTATAGTCTGAAAGAGAGAGTGAGGGAGGGAGCGGGAGTTAGAGAGGGGGATAGTTAGAGGTGTGTGTGTGTGTGTGTGTGTGTGTGTGTGTGTGTGTGTGTGTGTGTGTGTGTGTGTGTGTGTGTGTGTGTGTGTGTGTGTGTGTGTGTGTGTGTGTGTGTGTGTGTGTGTGTGTGTCCCCGTGCTGCTCGCCAAGCTGCCAGTTATGTAATTTAAATGATCGATAGTTAACTAGCAAATTCCTGTCATATTATTGCACATTACTAATAAATAATAATTAATAAATTACAGATGTAATGTAGAACAAACATCATTGTCAGAACTGACGAAAGTATTATTTTTCGTCATTAATAAGTAATCCCTTTAATATCCGAACGCCCAATATCCGAACATCCCCACTAACCGGACATAATTGTCCCGGGATCCAATATTCCCAAAATGGTCCGAAAACCGCAAAAAAATCGGAAAAAAAAAAAAATTTCATGCCCGTAATTTGAACTTGGCGTGCAGGGTATGGGATAGCTTTGTTGTGGTGCATCATTCCTCCGATGTCCGCTAGAGCGCCCTGCATCCTCCCCACTTTCCGCCTGTCTCTCGTCGCGAGTGAACGCTCGTCGTCATGGCTGTCCACGTGCTCGCTTTTGTGGTGGTGCCTTACCTGCTGCAGGCACTCCTGCTGCTCTCGTGCCTCTCCTTTGTGTGTGTGATGATGGCCCCGCCACCTGAGAAGAGGAAGAGAGTGGTGATGACTGTGGAGAAGAAGCTTGAAGATTCCGACGAGGACGGCGACGATGATGCGGACTCCTCTCAGCATGACACAACTCCAGTCATCCCCAAGCTAAGCGCACTCCGGGAACACCTAGAGTTCGTTCTGGACTACCTGGAACACCCGGACTGCGACAGGGAGATGGGGCCATTGGAACTTGTGGAGGAAGTGCATGCTTTCAGGCAGTGCATCATTAATCGTCAGAATCGTCGTTCCTTGCGTCAATCAACGATTGACAGTTTTTTCATGCCCGTGACCCCCGCTGTGCCCAGCCCTGGATCCACTCCGTTGCCTCTCCAAGACAGGCCCTCATGCTCCGAGCCACAGCCCAGCACATCAGCCACGGTGGAGTCACCGCTCGACGTGAGTTTGCGTCTGTCTTCAGAGTCGTCTGCAGTGGGTACGCCATCACCATGACCCAGTGACGCACCCCTAGGTCACCTGCCAGCGATACTCTAGGACTCTGACAGTGAACAGACGCCAAGAATTTCTCCACTAGACCACACGGGAATTTACAGTGTTGTGCAGTGAAAAAACAGTGCATTGTGTTAAGGATTTACAGTTGTGAGTGAAAAGACAAACAATTTTTGGACTAAATTTAACGTAAATAAACTTGTGTGTTTTTGCTTTAGAAAATGGTTATGAGTGGAAAGAATTAAAGTGCAGAGTGCAACACTTATTAAGTTACAATGGAGCATAAGTTAGACGAGAGTGCGTACTGTGAAGAGAATGGACTTCTGAGCGCAAATGACGAAGTTCAGTGCAAGACTTCATGAACAGTGTACTGCAAGTGCTTCAGGAAATCCTTCTTACTGTCAGAGTCTGAGAGGAGGCGGTTATTCATCGAGATGGCCATGGACTTGCTGTAAGTAGGCAGAATGTTTCATACTGTACTCTACTGTATTTTCCATACTATACTTACCTCAAACACCTCATTTCACTCTTTTATGCCCCTTATTGGTGTGAATATGCTGTGTCTTAGGTGCTATGCATGTGCAGTGGGGAGGTGTTTTTCTGAGTTAGGCTAGGTTAGGGTCCATAACTACCAGTCCAGGAGCCAGGGACTTGTAAGTACCCAGAATGTTGAATATTGTATGAACCTACCTCAAAAACCTCATTTTATGCTTCTTTTGCATTTATTTCAGTCTTTTATGTCCCTTATTGGTGTGATTTGGGTCTTAAATAGGTGCTATGCATGTCCAGAGGGAGTTGTATAGGTGTTTTTCTGAGTTAGGGTCCACAAGTACAAGTCCAGAAGCTGGGGCCCAATATCCGGACAGGACCACTATCCGGACCTGCCTATGGCTCTATTACATCGGATATTGGAGGGATTGTACAACCAAACTGTCGGCATATCTGCATGTACTCACCGACCCTGGACCTGTATTCGTCGCGTGAGTAGTGAGGAGCACGGTAACGTGTGAGTACGGCCAAAAAGTAGCGGCGCTCTCAGTTCCGCTACTGGCTAAAAAAAGTAATGGCATTACCACCAGCGCTATTAAAATCGTAGCGGCGCTATATAGAACCACTACTAATAGCAGCGTTATTCCCATCTTTGGCCAAAACTATTCATAAATTCAAGGATGTGTATCATAAAAATGGTTTAATACACGGGACAGTACGAGCTTGACTTATTCCTGTAAAGATACAATTAGGTAAGAACAGTTAGGTAAGAACACACACACACACACACACACACACACACACACACACACACACACACACTTATGGTATGGTACCTTACTCTAAAATAACTGTGAAGTGTGCCCAGACACGACTTAAAAATGCTGGTTATATTTGATCAACAACTGCTGAAGACAGTAGCATAGCCAATCCGCAAATAGGAGGTTGGTGGGAGGGGACAACGTGGGGGCAACTCCTATTCTGAGGAGGCCCACTGCTCTACGATGTGGACACTTTAAATAATGTGACATTTCAAATGGGGGCTGGGAGCAAGGGTCTTACTGGGAAGCCGCACATGGTTATGACACTGGCTGAAGAGGGTTGCCTTCCCGTGGTGGCACCAATATAACTGGCTGGCTTCACTGGCCATTTATACAAACGTCAATCAGCTCCCTCCCTGTCCACCGAAGAAAGATGATGAAATGCAAGAAAAGAAAAGCTTCAGCCTGCAGCCTGCCTAGTTTACATTCCTGTAAGCCTAGGCTTACAGCAATAACAACTTGGTTAGCAAATATTCGTGGGACAAATGCTTCTAAAACACTGCACTGGAAATATGCTGAGCTCACAAGCTCCTATAGTAGAGCTCAAAATGTCACTGAGGACCGGAAAGCCCTAACTTATAAGAACTACAGGTGGGCAAAACCTAGTTTAGTGCCTGACCCAAGGAAACAAAAATATCCCATCAAGTCCCAGTTTCGTACTGGCTTATACATCATCATCATCATCATCATGCCAGCTCTAATGACCTCCTAAAGGACGACGTCCATTACGAACAAGAATAAGAGCATATGCCGGAAGTAGAACAGCATCCACCAATTAAATGGACCAATCGAAATAATTAACCATGAATCACTCAGTCCTTCGAAATGCTATTTTGACTTCACAAGCAGTACCATTTGTACATTTTTTTTTTTTTTTGGAGATGCACTTAGCATCCATCTATGGCACAGTCATTCCATGGTCGAGGAGTGGTGTTTACTGTTTACCACTTTGTTTTATGCACATTTCATCACAAATAAATAGTAATTTCTTGGGCTTACTTCATTTTACAGATCTAGCAATACGAAAAAAAAATTATATGATCAAAAGAAGTAGGCCCAAATATTATAATTGGGACTCAAAAATATGATTTTCATACCGGAAAATTTAGAGCAGCGTCGTGATACCAGTTATAGACCTGGGTCCCTGACCAGCATGGTCGCATAATTGTTCAAGAGAATCTTGGAAGACAGGTGAATGAAAGTCAGTTTGGATTCAGAAATGGAAGGTCGTGTGTCTGTGGGTAATGGGCCAACACTCTCAGCTGCACACGTCACGTGGATAGGAATGTCCTCATTTCCCTGCTCACGAGGTTTGTACCCCCATCATAAGACAGGACCTCCGGGATACCGAACCTCTTGAACCACTTACGAAAGGCCATTTTGAGCCATGAGCTGGTGGTGCTCCTAGGCAGATGCTCCACCTCCAGCTAGCCAGTTAACCTGTGTGCAGAAGCGATGTACTCCTCCCCCTACAGTTGGAATCGGTCAGCCACCTTTTGCTGGAAGGGGTACTCCGGTGGGGGTGTGGTCAACAAGTTTTTTGAGGATTGTGTTGGGGCGTTGATTTTGCATACTTGACAATGTCTCCCCTTCTGCTCCACCTCAGCATCTATGCTGGGCCAGTACACGCATTGCCTGGCGTGCCTGAGCATGGAGTCCCTGCCTTGGTGACCTGTGTGGTGGCTGGCTAGGACTGCATGTCAAAGGGCTGTGGGAATTACGAGTCGTAGGTGCCCCTCGTCGTTGGTGTACATGAAAGGGTCCCCCTGGCATGACAGGTGCCTCCTCATCCTGTGGTATGGGTTGAATGCTATTAGCTCTTTGACCTTCCAGTCGGCCTAGTCCCTGGTGCTCACGCACTTGTGGAGGAGCCTGGAGTCCTTGCCCTGGTGTGCTTCCTCCACTTGACGGAAGGCCTCGATGGTTTCTTCTTTATCGTCTAGGGCGCAGGCCATCGCTGCTGCTACCGCGGCACATGTAGCCTCGTCTTCCAACAGGTCTGTCTTGTACAGTCTGCCCCATAGCAGGGGGTATCTTGAGAGTGGGTCTGCTGCGTGGTTTGCTTTCCCCTTCAGGTACACTATGCGAGAGTACATCAGTGTCTTCTCCTTGAGGTTGAGTATGCGGGGGTTACTGATGTCTTTCAGCTTTTTGTCCTTGAAGATCTTACAGGGCCAGTTTCCAGCCGCCCTTGCAGAACAGGGGGCTTCTTAAGAAACACACTGGCACTACTGCTACATGACCACAATACCAGTGCCATCCTGCTGAAGTCGGTGAACACTGCTGTGGGCCGTGTGGCGTCGTAATACTGGAGGCCCTCCGAAAGCTTGCCTATAGCCTCCTTCGTCGACTCGAAGATGGACTGGAGTTGACTGTCCCAGTACACCACTTTCCCTGACAGTTTTCTCAATAACTCTCTGAAGGGCTCCATGAGTAGTGCAGCAGCAAGGAATGGCGCCACCTGGTTCACCAGCCCGAACCACGACCGGATATCTGTGAGGGAGGGGCGTGGTGACATCTGGAAATTGGTTATACTGCTTATCAAGTCCTGGCTAGGGTGATACTCCTCCCAGCCAAGCAAGACCTGCAAAGGTCATGCTTCTCCTGCAGAAGCAGAATTTGTCTTGGCAGAGCATGATCTTATTTTCTGCACATGTTCGCAGGAACTGGCATGTATGCCAGAAAGCAATGGCAGTGCTATGGTTGTGGTGGAGCATGTTATCGACAAATTTCAGTTTCTGGGGATCTCTGCTGTTGCATCATCAAAGCACTTGGTAAAGACGTCTTGCCCTGCACAGTGGCCCATGGGTGTGTGCCGGTAATGGAAGTGGCCCCAAAGGGTGATGAAGGTGGTCAGCTTCTTGCTTTCCTCATCCTGAGGGATCTGCTGGTACCCCGAATAAGCATCCACTACTGTTTTGAATGTGTGCTTCAGCATGCTGGTGATTGCATTGAATGGGGGGGCAGGTGTGGTGGGTCTCCTGCTGGCTTGCCTGGTTGAGTCGCTAATGGTCCAGTGTTCTGCACGGCTGCCCATACTTCTTCAGGACCACCACCATACGGGAACACCACTACAGCTGGTATGGGCTCGATGATACCCTCCTTACGTCATCCTCCACCTACTGGCGAACTTCGCCGTAGAAATGGTTGGGGACAGATGCTGGCATGTGCACTGCACAGAGCTTTGAGCAGGGGTGCAGGTGGATGTGGTGGGCTGGCCCTTTCATCTCTGGCAGGGAGGCATGGTTCACTGCGAATGTCGTGCACCCAAAGTGCTCCAGGAACCACTTTTCCAGCAGGTTCACATTTTCTTCCGTCAGGGTGTATGGGGGAGTATCGGGTTGGGCGGGGACTGGGGGCTCTTCCACCTGTTCAACAGCCCCTACAGTTGCTGACACGTTGGGGAACTCGTGTGGCACCACGCCCAGTGCTTTGCACGTCTGCAGCGACAGATGTAGCCATTGCACCCCATCAGCAAAGTACAGGTTCGCCATAGCAGACCTTCCACCCAAGTTCAAGCGGCATTCCCTGTATCCCACAGTGAGTATGCTCCTGCCTGCGAGGTGATTAATACTCATTGTAGGTCTCCGTAGACTTTGCAGAGTCAGCCCGAGGCCCAGCATGAGGTGGTGCCCCACTATGCATACCTGTGCACTGTATCGGCTACTGCTGTCTCCTTGCATGCTGTGGGTGGGTCGTCACACTTCACTTCCACCCTGAGGCATGCTGAGGCCTCGGCGCTGGCTATCGCGATACTGGCAGTGGTCTTAGTGGGGCTGGCTACTTTGCTGACCTACACACTCACTGGAAGTGACTGAACCTCCTATATCTGTGGCAGGTGGCCTTGACAGCAGAGCACTGGCACTCCCCACTGCACTTGCTGCTGCTGCACCTCCGGCAGCCCTTTGCTGGTGGAGGAGGGGCACGAGGCTGGGGTGGCCCTGCACCCACCTGCCACAACCGAGTGGCATCAGCCACTTCTGTTTCCTCCTCAGCACTCACTGAAGTACCTGCCACACCATTATGGCCGTACACTTCCGCCATTTTCTCCACCAATTCGAACACTTCACAGGAGTTCGTGATTTCTTCCACAGATCACAACACTGGAAGTCTCCGTGGCACTTCTGTTTTCATACTGGGTTTGCGCAGCCCGATCACAAGCTTTTTCGATGGCATGAAATTGTCGAGATTTACTGAACACCGGGGGTGCCTAAAATCACACTCTGCCGCCTTGGCTCTACATTTTACCACATAAGAAAACACGTTATCATTTGGCTTCTGTGTGTTTGCAAAGAAGTCCATCCATGCTCCCACACTGCACCTGTGGTCCACCACCACACTCCTCACCATGCCAACTGCCTCCTTCATGCACATGGCCTCGAATCTATGCTCGGCCTCCCATGTGTCCATGCACTGTGCACCTCAGGAGCATACAGCAATCTTATGTAACCCACAGCCAAGGGTGGGACCCACCTGCAACCACTGCTATAGCACCCAACGCTGCAGGCCCACGCCTCGGACTGGGATGGTGATATTCCCATGGTAGCCTTACCGGGAGTTGCAGGTGGTGCCAACACTTGCCACTGGGCCAGTGCCTCCAGGTGTAGGGCTGGGTACACTGGCTGGTAGGCTGTCCCCATCCCTGGGGGTTGTAGCTAGGGTGGTAACACATTGTACATGTTGCTGTGCACTTGGTCTCTAGGCACCATGGGGTGGAACGAGTCCTATGACTCTGGGTTTGCCTGCTCAGACACTGATGGTGCTGCCCCTGGGTCACCCATAGAATTCCACTGTGCCATGCTGGAGTAAGGACAAGGAGGGAGATGGAAACAGGGAGGCCAGCTTGAGATTTTTTCTAAGAGGTCCAGACATGGGCGCATCCTATCACTAGCGCGGCCTGAGTCAGACTGCCTGCCAAGCCTCAGGTGCAGGCTGGTGGTGCACGCAGGAGCTCCACTTGGCAGGAAAACTTCCCTCGCAAACACAAACACCAACAGAATGCCACTCTTATGTTTGTCAGGAGTTCATATGTCTCTCTGATAATTTTGTTAATGTGTTATTCGGGTGACAAATTATCCTTGACCAACACTTCCAGGTCCTTCTCCTCTCTCGCTTCTGTGATTGGTTCCTTTCCCATCGAGTAATTAAGTGATGGCCTCTTAGTACTTTTACCCATTTCCAATTTTTTTTTTTTTTGCATTGAATTTCATTTCCCATACTAGGCTCCAATCGTAGGCCTATATCCTGCCCAGATCTTCCTGTAGCATTATACAATCCTCTTCAACTTCTGCTTTTCTCATTGTCTTTGCATCGCCTCCAAACAGACTTGCATAACTTTATTCCAACCACCATATCGTTTACGTAAATCAGGAACATAACGGGGGCCAGCACCAATCCCTGCGGGACTCCACTTGCTACCTCCTTCCATCCTGACATCCTGTCCTTTACTACTATCCTCATCTGTCTGTGTCTCATGAAGTCTCTCATCCACTCTAAGATGTTCCCTTTCAGTCCTTCTATGAGTCCCAGTTTCCACATTAGTCGCTTATTGGGTACCTTATCAAAGGCTTTCTCCAGATCTAAGTACACACAAACCACCCAACTATATCTCTCCAGTAGCACGTCAATCTTCCTTCGGTACTGTAGAAGCTCACCAAATTAGACACAGGACCTTCATTTCTGAATCCAGACTGACATCCTGACAATATGTCCATCTCCTCCAGATAGTTCATTCACCTGTCTTTCAAGATTCTCTCACAAAATTTTGTGACCATGCTGGTCAGGGATACAGGTCTATAATTGGTATCACGACGCTCCTCTAACTTTTCAGGTACGAAAATCATATTTTTGTGTCCCCAGTATAATTTTTGGACCCACTTCTTTTAATCATATCATATATATTTTTTTT
The DNA here is from genome assembly GCF_032717465.1 of Coenobita brevimanus. Lineage (NCBI taxonomy): Eukaryota > Metazoa > Arthropoda > Malacostraca > Decapoda > Coenobitidae > Coenobita > Coenobita brevimanus. The sequence continues at coordinate 15,383,455 of NC_137042.1, forward strand.
TCGTATTGCTAGATCTGTAAAAGGAGGTAAGCCCAAGAAATTACTACTGGTCATGTTGGTATTGCCGATAATGAACATGCAGACTCGCTGGCTCGTTCTGCTGCTCGGTCTCTCACGTCTTCTCGACCCATTTCTGCTCTTGATTGTTTTCCTATTCTTACACGCCGCCTCCGTGACCTCCGGCAAACTTCCTGGGACTCCCAGGTCACCAACATGCTTCAACTCGTTAAACCTTCTGTTCTTCCTTGGTCTATTTCCACTAATCCCAATCGTCGATGGGAGGCTGTCATTGCTCGTCTTTGCTTGGGTCACACCCGCTTAACTCACGGTCACTTAATGAGTGGTGACCCCCGCCACCATGTTCACGCTGTAACTGCCCCCTGACTATCCGACATCTTTTTCTCGACTGTCCGTTCCTACTCCACGCCCGTCACTCTGCTTTTCCCGCTCCCCGTTGCTTACTGATTTGCTTGGTAACTCTCATATGTTTTTTATTTCTAATATGATTGCTTTTCTTTCTGCTCTGCGCATTTTGCATCTAACTTAATTAACCTTTTTTTTTTTTTTTTGTTACTTTAGTGCCACATAGCCTCCCTAGGCTTGGTGTTAGCTTTTCTCACTGTTCATTCATTCATTCAATGAATTTCAATGAAAGTTGGTGGAAGGGTGGGCCATGGGCCAAGAGAGAATCGATTAAATTTGGGTGCGGAGCCGGATCCGGCATTGGCGGAGGTATGCGCTCTCTGATCGATGCTCTAGTGTCTAGTTGCTTTAGTGCAACCTCTCCGCATCCATTCCACAAGGGTGAGCAATATTTCAGCTGAGAGCACACATGACTCTTATTAACTGCAACTGACTGCTCTTCAGTGAAGAAGCTATGAACCCTGTAGAATAGTGCAGGTTTCTTTGAGGCGGTTTTTGTAAGTGATCTGATATGAGAGGTCCGGCTGAGGGTATTGTTAAGCAGAACACCGAGAATTTCAATATCTGTGGAGACAGGAATATTAGTAACACTGAAGGTGATATAAGAATCTAGCAATAGCTGTCTATAAGTAAATTGTACAGTATATATTTGGTTTTACTAACATTAATAAGACAAGGTTATTTTGTCCCCATTCAGTGATCCTAGATAAGTCTTGATTTATGGAGGTGGCTGTACTGAGTTGTGAGTTGAGATATTAAACTTTGTGAATGGGTGTTTAAGTGTAAATGAACTGTGAAGTGTTGAGTCATCTGCATATGAATGGATAGGATTATGGGTGACAGATAAGAGATCATTAATATGAATTAGGAATAGGGCTGAAACCAGAACTGATCCTTGTGGCACACCGGCATTAATTGAGTGGAAATTGGAATATACATCATCTACTTTTATCTCTCTGATGCTGAGATATGAGGAAACAAGAGGAGCAAAAGACATTAGTCCATAACAAGGGGGTTTGAACAGCAGGGAACGGTGCCACACTCCGTCTAAAGCTTCAGAAATATCAAAGGCTATTGCAAAAGTTTCTCCATGTTGGTCAACTGTTGATGGATGGTGTGAGTCAGGAGATTGAGTATATCAATGGCGGGTCTTTTGTGGCAAAAGGCATACTGTCTAACACTAATTAAGTTGCTGGATTCAAGATGTTTAACTATGTGCTTACTCAGTACAATTTCAAATACTTTACCAAAAGAAGACGTGTTAGTGCTTATTCATTACAATTTCACATACTTTACCAAGAGAAGACGTGACAGCTATTGGTCTGTAATCAGAGGGGTCAGAGGAACTTCCTTTCTTTGGAACTGGATGGATATTGGCTTCTTTCCATGAATTAGGGGATGAAGAAGTGCTTATGCATAGTCTGAATTATTTAGGTAGAACAGAAGCAATTTCTGGGGAGCACTTTTTCAAAACAATTGGAGGAATTCCATATGGGCCTGGAGCTTTGTTCGTTCGTAACTTGTCTAGGATGGATTTTACGCATCTAGTCTGTATTTTATGTGGTGCAGTTTCGGGAGGGTCAAGTTCTAGTACTGAGGCATTCTGGCCGACTTTCTCTAAAGTAGAATTTCTGGCAAATGTACTGGCATGGATATTCGATTTACCACGCGGGGCACTTGTAATGTTACCATCTGAGGATTTTAGTGGGGGAGTGGGTATTGAGTATGACTTGTTAAAGTTATTATTGAAAGAACTGAAAGTTGACCAGAATATTCTCATGTCATTAGGGTTGTTTAGTAGTGTTGATACTTGGTTGTGAAGAAAGCTTGATTTAGCGAGATTTATTATCGTTTTTGCATGGTTCCTGGCAATTTTAAATTGACTGAGTGGTTCAGATCTTTATTTTATTTTAAGTAAGAGTTGTATGCTAATGACTTTTGGGCCGTTGTTTTGGCAGAGTTGCTATCAAACCATTCTGGGGAGTCCGATCTTTTAGTGAACTGTTGACTTGGTACGAACAGTTCCATACCAGCTTGTAGTAAGTCATTAATTTGGAACTGGGTAGAACTGATGTCACTAAAGAAAGACTGCTATGGAATGTCAGGAAGGTAATTCCTGAATCCATCCCAGTCTGACTTATCAAAGTGCCATTGGGTCACCCTGACAGGTTCAAAACGGGGATATTTGGGGGAGCCAACTAATGAGGCTTTGATGAGATTGTGGTCGGAGGGATCAAGTGATGACAGTACTTCTATCCAGTATTGATCTGGATTATTTGTCAGGAATGGATCCAAGAGATAGGTGGTATGGTCATGATTATCTGCTATTCTTGTTGGTTGCTTTAACAACTGCGTGAAATTAAACGATTATGCATACAGCTCTCATTCTAGACCAGTATCATCAGTTCCGGCAGAATGCAATAACCATTCTACATTATGTACGTTAAAATCGCCCAAAACGGTAATTTCATTGCTAAAGGTGAGGTTAAGATTAGTCATTGGGGGAGCAGTAGACTACACAGATATATTTGGTAATATTTAGATAATTTAGTTTATACAATGAATAATCATAATTAGTTGATGTAAAGTTCAAACCACTGTCAACTGCAAATTTAGATTTTATATAACAATAGGTGCCACCCTGGTTAGGGAAGTTTGTGAAGAGATGGTGACCAGGAGAACAAAATAGGGATATTTCGGTAGAGGGAGAGATTTGGGATTCTGTGAGAAGCAAGGCTAGAGGGGATACTGATTGAAGAAAAAAGTGAACTGAATTCAAGTTGATACTAAGGCCACAGATACTGGTGACGTATAGGGCTGTACCTGCGCTTCTCTGCAGACGAGCGTGTACTTTTTTATTTAGGTTCTTTAGTTACCATTCAGTACAAGTCCCAACACTCTGGGGAACACCGTCCCTGAAGGCGAAACAGGGAGGGGTGCATGAGGAAAACAAAATGAGTAACTTAGGGCATAGAAAGTATAGTGGTGATTATCATTACAAGCACAACAATGGAAAAAACGTACAATGATACATACATGGTACCAAGTTGTTACAGTAATTACCAATACATGTTTGAGATGAGTAAAGTGGTACGTAGATGCACACGCATGTAAATACGTATGTAGAGAGAGGCACATATGCACACATACATATATGTATATATCTATACATATATGTGTATATTCACGCACATGCAGCCATAGGCATACTGCATGTACAGGATAGGTACGCATGTATACTCTCCCAAAAAAGTATCGGCCATCTTACGGCACGTATCATTCTGAGACATGGGCGAGGCATTGTGTTATATGGCATCCTGTGATCATTAGTGAAAATATTTTTTTATAATTAGGGTATTAGAACTCGAAATCGAAAACAAGAATCACATCCAGAGTGGTACATGTCTTGAGGCACCAGATTTATAGATTCATTTGTGTCTGCAGAAGTCGCTCATTTTCACAACCATCGTACCCAAAGGGGCCGATACTTTTTGGGAAGGGTCAAAGATATAGGTATGTGTACAGACGTGCAAACGTATACATTTGCAACATGTACATATATATAATATATTCATATATGCATAGGCAGGGAGACATATATACATATACACCCTAAGTAGATACATATACTGTACATAGTCACATAAACAGATAGGTAGTGTACCACACATCGCTCCGCACTTGGCCAATCTTGGCCACAAATGGCTATACCTAAATAGTATCTTTATATGAGTCAAGCTCTGTACTACGAGTAGGTTGAACTTAATGGTGTTCTAATATAAAAGAGGAAGTTTAAGTAAAAGTGTTGTTCAAATAACAGAATACAACAAAATGGTGCAGGAAAGCGCCAAGTAAGCTAATCAGCTGTTTAGTCTGCGGCGAGGAATGCAAAACTGTAAGTAGAATCTCTCTCTTAGTACCACAATGTGACCACGATCTTTAGTAAAGCAAATTTAGAAGGAGTTATGAAAAGAGATAAAGGTAGAAAGCAGGATGATGATTTGTACCAGGAACTGGTTGAGATGGAGACATACAGTGAACTGGTAGAACGGGTATACAGATTAGATAAGGCATTTCAGAGTGAAATGGAGGAAATTAAGAAACAATTACTAATGCAAAAGGAGAAAAATGAAAAATTAGTAAAGGAGGTTAACAAGAAAGACACGACAATAGATGAGCTGTCAGTTGAGGTGGGTTCACTTAGAAGGAAGATTAGTGAAATGGCAAGAGCAGTTGTCAACCACGAGAGTATTATGGAAGAATTCAGAAATGATGTGTCAGTAAGGAAAGCAAGCACTCCAATAGATCATAGCAGTGAAACTGAGGATAAGATAACACAGGTGAATGAAGCGATGCAAAGCTAAAAAAAAAAATGATGTGGAAACCACGTATGCTAAAATGGTGAAAGTAAAGAAAGACTTAGAAACAAGAGTCGAAGAAAAGAGCATTAAAAAGGAAGCGAAGAAAATAATCCAAAACTGGTAAAAGATTCAGCAGATATCAACAAATCTATAGTAATCACTGGTATAGAGGGGGAAGAAATAAATAAGATTTCGAGAGACAAAACGGAGATGGCAAATGTAAATGAACATATTGAAGGAAGTATCAGAGGAAATCTGTAGTAAAGACACAGAGGAACACAAAACACTAGAGCAATATGAGAGAAATAAGTCAAGGCCTGTGAAAGTAACCTTCCAGAGTTATACAATATTATATAATCAGTTTAACTATAGTGCATTTGCTTCATTATATATACAGTATCTTTACAATGTATTTTGTTTCTAGGATATTATTGGATCAGTACAATATTATCATGAATATTATAGCCATAGAATATTATAATCAGTATTATGCATTAATGGATTATAGTTGGTTACTAGTACCTGCTGTCATTGGTTATCCAGCTGGTGTGACCAAGCGATGTCAGGACTCCATATTATAATAATACAGCTCATAATAAATAGCAACATAAATTTGTAGTCTTAAAGGTAACGTGATAGTCAAACTAGGTGTGGGAAAGGAAGTGTGTTTGCAACTTTCAGTATAGGAATGCCAGATTTGCACCGGAAATGCTGCATACACGCAGAGACACACAAGCTTCTAGAACCCGCACATATGTCCAGTACACGTGACACAAGCTCTCCTACACAAGAAAGGAGAAATTAGACAGTCAGAAGGAGGGGCGAGAGGTTGTAGAAAGAGAGAGAGAGAAGAGAAGAGGGGTCCAGCGAGAAATTAGCTAGCATATATACGCTCCTGTTTAATGTAATACACACAGTGTTCAACTTGAACTTTCCCTTTGAAGATAATAAACTACAATCAAGACCCAGTATCCATCTTTAACTTCCCCTGTCACCGACTACAAGTGAACTGAAGTTAATTCCTCATGTATTTACTCGGCTACGACTGCTATATAATTAGTCTGAACACTCACACTACCGAGGGCGTACTTGAGCAAGTCCCACCCCGATTCTGGTGGGCACTATCCCCGTCAGAGGGAAATGCACCTGGTCAATACACTTCCCATGGGTCTGGCTGAGTGGAAGAGGGGCATTAGGCAGCTGGGGATATGGGCCGGTGTAGCGCGGGACAGCGCAGGACACATGCAAGCCACCCTGTGGCCTCCTCTTGGAGTGGGTGTCACCTCCCCATGTCCTCCTCCTGAGGTGGTGGTGTCGGGTTCGCTCCGTCAGGTGGGTTTTTCACTACTGCTACTACTACTACTACTACTACTACTACTACTTCCACCACCACCACTACAACTACTACTATTACTACACTGTCCCACCTCCTACCAACATCCCAGTCCCCCCTCATCCTCTTCTCTCTGCTCAACTCACCTTGTTTCCGATTACACTTACATCGAATTTTGTGTTGCCACGACATAACAGATTCATCAAATTGTATGTAACCACGACGCAACAATCATGTGAGTGGCCCAGTTCCAGAGATAAAAACTAACCTTCTAGAGTCTCATTCCATCATCCAGCCAGGGTCTATCGTTCATTCTATCATCTAATCTAGCTCTGATGTTCATTCTACTATCTAATCATGTTTTATCGTTTATTTACACATCTAACCAGGTTCTATCGTTCACTCTACCATCTATCTAACCAGGTTCTATCGTTCACTCTACCATCTACAGTAACCAGGTTCTATCGTTCACTCTACCATCTAACCAGGTTCTATCGTTCACTCTACCATCTACAGTAACCAGGTTCTATCGTTCACTCTACCATCTACAGTAACCAGGTTCTATCGTTCACTCTACCATCTACAGTAACCAGGTTCTATCGTTCACTCTACCATCTACAGTAACCAGGTTCTATCGTTCACTCTACCATCTAACCAGGTTCTATCGTTCACTCTACCATCTAACCAGGTCCTATCGTTCACTCTACCATCTACAGTAACCAGGTTCTATCGTTCACTCTGCCATCTAACCAGGTTCTATCGTTCATTCTACCATCTACAGTAACCAGGTTCTATCGTTCACTCTACCATCTACAGTAACCAGGTTCTATCGTTCACTCTACCATCTAACCAGGTTCTATCGTTCACTCTACCATCTACAGTAACCAGGTTCTATCGTTCACTCTACCATCTACAGTAACCAGGTTCTATCGTTCACTCTACCATCTAACCAGGTTCTATCGTTCACTCTACCATCTAACCAGGTACTATCGTTCACTCTACCATCTAACCAGGTTCTATCGTTCACTCTACCATCTAACCAGGTTCTATCGTTCACTCTACCATCTAACCAGGTTCTGTCGTTCACTCTACCATCTAACCAGGTTCTGTCGTTCACTTTACCATCTAACCAGGTTCTATCGTTCACTCTACCATCTAACCAGGTTCTGTCGTTCACTCTACCATCTAACCAGGTTCTATCATTCACTCTACCATCTACAGTAACCAGGTTCTATCGTTCACTCTACCATCTGACCAGGTTCTATCTGTCATGCACCATCACGAACGCCAGCACAGTGCAGCGGTACTGGGTGGATTTCGATAAAGTTGATAAGAGGAATGTGGGCGCCATGTTGAACGTCACCCATCAGGTATGTTGTCAGTGCTATAGCTCTTTTGCACTAATCTGGCCAAAATTTTATTCCCTTTGCAGCTTATTTCACGTCGTTTAGTAACAGAAAAACTCAGTGCTCTGGTTATACATCCTTTTCATGGTACTTTCTCGTGACTAGCATCATTATAGTGTTAATGCACTGTTACAGTTCAGCATTTTAGATACAGAGAGGGAGGATCTAGGTCAAGTCAGAGCAAAAACAATATAATACTTTAAGCTCTGTTCATCTTTAATCTGTAAATAGCAGGATTGAAATCACACACACACACACACACACACACACACACACACACACACACACACAGCAGAGAGAGAGAGAGAGAGAGAGAGAGAGAGAGAGAGAGAAATGCGTCACCGACCTGAAGGGATTTAATTTTCACGACTTAATTTTCACTACCCCCCAGACGGTTCCACTGCCCTTCAAGTTTCCCTTCTACGGGCGGGGACTCAGGGCCGTCACCATCATGTCAGAGGGGTATCTCTTCACGGGGGAGGGGGAGCTGGGGAGGCAAATGTTCTTCCTGTCATCGTATATCGCTCCCATTATGACCGGATTTGATGTTGCTGTGGAAGAGGATGTGATCATTAGGTATACGATCATGTGCTCATGGGCCCTTCGGGGCCTAGTAGACTCGATTTCTAAAAGTCCCGGTACCGAATGAACTGTTTTCCGAACCAGACTTTGATCGCTCTTAACTCTAATAAAAAATCATCAATCGTGATGGGACCAAGTTTTTCGACATCAGCGAATTTTCTGCGATCTTCATGCCAATTTTGGTGCACTAGGACGCCTCCGTACCGAAGAAAGGCGCTCTCACCTCGCTTCAGGAATAGAACTCAAGTTGTCCGCACGCAAGTCCGAGATATTAACCACTCGGCCACGGCAACTGACCGGGCGCCGGGAGCGGCGTTTATTGGTCAAAATTTAATCGCTCATTAAATATAGTAAAAGTTTTTCAATCGTGATGGGACCAAGTTTTTTTCACATCAGCGATTTTTTTGTTTTTTTTGTGCCAGTTTTGGTGTGATTTGAATGTGTAGTTTCGGCTGCCCAAAATACACACACACACAGACACACGGCTACTGCTATAGTATATAAGGGATGTAGCTATGGGCAAAAATTCTACGGAGATCCTATACCGGGAGCCGGGAGCAGCGTTTTTTGGTCAATATTTGATCATTCATGAAGTATAGTAAAAGTTTTTCAATCGTGATGGGACCAAGTTTTTTCACATCAGCGAATTTTTTGAGATTTTTGTGCCAATTTTGTTGCGATTTGTATGTGTAGTTTTGGCTGCCCAAAATAAATACATACACAGCTACTGCTATAATATATTAGATGATGGTGAGTTGTGTAGGTGTGTGTGTGAGAGAGAGAGAGAGAGAGAGAGAATGAACGGTATTCTTTGTAAATGTAAGCACCATACTCACGAATTATTGTACAGTATATTTCCAAGCTGCTCCATTCCCTTTGTGTGCCTTTTCAAGTACTGTATCGGTTACTCCAAAATACAGGGTGTCCCGCGATTTATTAATTTTTTAAAAAGAAATCTGAGGAAGTTATTCTTGGAGTAACTTTCAAAAAAAAAAAAAAAAAAAGCTGCTGTATCAACATGCGTCTTTTGCTTAACCATTTCGGAGCTACAATGCTGGTGAGTGTATGGGCGAAAATGGTCTTTTTAACCCATTAGGTAATCAATAACTGTAGCTCCGTAATGGTTAATATTTCGACCCATGTTTATATAGAGTTGCATTTTCACTTAACTATAATCATAGAATAATCTGATGTATTATTAAAAAAAAAAAAAAAAAAAAAGACTAAAGACAAACCACATATTCTTTACATTTTCTGTCTGAGTCACATGATAGATAGGCGATGGGCCGGAGGCCAATTTTTCACCAAATGGTACCAATCAGAGGTACTAAACGAAACTTATATTTTCTGAAAGCTCATTCTGTCTACTTTTCAGAACTTCTTGCTGGACATGTGTAGCTTGTAGCTTTCTATGTGAAATTCGCTTTCAAAAACTACTACCCTATGTCGAAAATGTGCAATTCTGGGGTATTTTCCAAATGACTAGAAATTATAGTAAAACTCATTTATATAATTATTAAGTGATTAGAAAGCACTAGAAATCGGGTATTGTTTTTATTTTTGCCTTGAAATAAAAAGTATACATCTATATATTATTTTGAATTATTTTCCACACAAGAAGTCCGCTGGCCTGATGACAAAACCCAGAATTTTACCAAATTTTTAGCTCGTTGGTGATTTACATCATCATCCTCGTCCATCTCGTCATGGTTTCTTTCAGGAGTCATCATCCTCATCCATCTCGTCATCGGAGTCCATAGATGAGGCGTCACTCTCTTTCATGTTTGTACAGGTTTGCAACTTACATTCTTCTGTGCATGGGAGTCCACTGGTCAAACATTCACACTTCGGAAGTTGACAGATCTTCATACACTTACATGAGATGAACTCCAAGATGGCCTGTGGTGCAGGAGTACCTGTTATCCATTGTACATCAAGTTGTCCACCTTCTTGTATGTACCATCCATGGCCATCTTGTGGACATGGTACATCTGGACAGGAATTAGACTCCGGCGCCACACACCACTCTGATAGTTGGCTCTTAGGGCATGCTGTCGAAGGCTGTCCTCACGAGGTGGTAGCTGACCTGAATCGACTGACCCTTTCTTTGCTCGCCACAGCTGATAGCAAAGAGTATTGACACATTTGATATTTGTTCGAGCTGCATACAGACTGCATGTGAACTCTTGGAGGACATCAAACAACTTGTCTGTCAGGTGCCAGTGCTCACCCAATGTAGTGAAAGCCTCCTGGAATTTCTGGTTTTGTTGGATAAGCTTCAATCCTTTAATTTTTCCTTGACCAGCAAACGTACTTACTGAATTGCACCCTGAAAATGCATGAAAACCTAATAAGGCCTTGCATATATCATTTCCTAGGCTTGCGGCTAGTTTGTTGATGCTGATCAGTCTTGATCGATTTTTTGTTCCACATCTCATGTGCATTTGACAGTCGACATTTCCCGAGAAGGCTAGGCAAAGGATCATCACGTCTGTGTCCTCCACAACAAGTATGACTGACTTGTATCCGGACTCAGCTGCGTGGTTAGCATGTAACAACAAATGCATGTCCGCTTCTTCATGCATACATTTCAGGTCATTAACTTCAGATACCACAGTGGTAGATATCTTGAAACATCTTTCCTCCGAGGTCACAAAGATCACCTTACCTTGGAGTTGTGCTCGTCGTTCTTGATTCTCCTGCCAATCGGTGGCAAAAAAGTTAGTCAGTTTAGCTTTGCTCTCAGGGCATGCGAGTAGACGGCGCCAATTACGAATGTTGTGCCCAGGAATGATTTTCGAGAATGATATTCCTCTGTTGGCCCCTCTTCGTGTTCTTTCAGCTGTCTTGATCGACGACGGCTTGTACCTGTCAAATACTACATCGACTCGGGCACTTGACGCTGATGTTTGCAAAACAGTTCTGAGAAGGTTTTCAGACAACTTGGAGAAAGTTATGTTGTCTCCCTGCATCTTATGTACAAGTCCCATCCCATCAACAATCGCAGCTGAAGGTAGCTCAGTGTGCTCATCTGAGGTCACTCGTGCTTCAAGATTCCGCGCCAGCGCTGCTTTGTTGGTCTTTTTTGCAGATCCATCACAGTTTGTGAGTGACCAAGGCAAAGGTCCTAGAGGATGCTGGAGAACTTCTTTCATGTCCATTTTGCGGCTACTTGCTATCAGCAGCATCCGAGAAAACAGGCAATAATCAGCTCTCAGGACACTCTCTTTGTTAGCGAATTTGGTTTTTGTTTTCACTGTCAAACTTCCAAATGTCTTTAGTTGAACCATCTTCAATGGATCGTAGAAAGAAGTTCCTGTTTTGAGTCTTGAGTCGACAAACTTCTGATAGGCCTTCTCTCCAACATCATGAGCTGTGATAAGATCGTTTTCAACGTCTTTGGGTGCTACGATACCAGATGATATGCTCATCAGGTCTTCAGTAGTAGATTCAAAAGGGTTGATCCAGTTACTTTCCAGTATCTCAACTACAGATTGGACATCGCTTTCATCCTTCCGAATGCGAGATGTTCCCAAGTCTGGATGGTTAAGACCAGGAGCTTTGTGTTCTACCAAAGCACGCAGTTGCCGTTTGCATATGCTTCGATGTTCTGCAGTGAGATAGTACTTTGAAACTGCCGACGGCTTCAAACTGAAGCCTTGTGTCCCACCAGGTGTCTGTGTATCACGGTTCACAGTCTCTTCCACTGTCTGATCGACTGGAATGCGTCCAAAGGTGTTGTTGTCACTGAGCTGGACAGAAAATCTACCTTTCAAAACCTCTTTGTAACTCACGGGGTGATCTTCCTCGAGTCTTGTCATTTGAGCATGATAGACAGACATGTAGCGGGCATAATTTAGCTTATCATAAGCGAAGCACCAGGGAATCATACTGCATACACCATGAAGGTGCAGTATCCAGTTTCCTTCCCTAGAAGCACGGATGAGAGCCAACAGAACTTCCACAAGATCGAGATAAGACATCCAGAATGATGCCAGTGGTCCGCTAGTGTTGCAAAGTTCATCTTGATATTCTCCAAACCGGAGAAAGATTTCATTTGCTGATATGTCATCCAGGAGCGCAGATAGAGTTTGGCTGTCAGTTTTGGCATGTGCGTCTGTGGCAAGGTTTATCAGGCACCAAAGTTTTGGCAAGTCGTTCATGTGTTTTTCTTCTAGCCAGTCTTGGAAACCTCTCCAGATCAGGTGCATCAATGCTTCATACACTATCTTGTGAAGTCGGACACCACGGTTGTATTGTCGACCTTCATTCACACTGTTAATTGACCTTTCCGCAATGATTCCAGCTTCGACTGCCAAATCACGAAGTCCAGATTCTCCAAACCGCTTTCCAATAATGGACAAGAGATTGCATATCGTGTGAAAGGTTCCCATCCTCAATACCACATTCTGGAATGCTTCCTGATTCTGCCAAGTGATTTCTGCTGCCTTTGCGTATAATGCTTGATCAAAAATGCAGCTGACTTCTTTCAGATCCAGTGTGATCGCTATTTTCTGTATCTGTTCAAGTATTTGATGCACAGTTGACATCTGTGTCGCTGGGGCATTAATAGTAGGCAAGTACCCCACCGAGTCCGGCTTTATATCCGCGTTGTCCCTTGTTAGTATGTTGCAGCCTGTCCACGAGCTTATTTGTTGGTTTCTGGGGTCACTCATCCGCACCAACACCCACGCAAGGTTCTTTTTCTTGGCAATCACAGCCTCCTTCTGTGCTTCCGCAGGATGAACAGGAGTGATGGCAGGTGGGCTTTTCCTTTCTTTGCAATCATAGTGTGGTTGTGTAGGTGCCATTGCAGGCAGTGATCTTTTCTTGTCCTTCTGCATGGTTGTTTGATGAGGACATGGACGAACTGTAGACACCTGTTCCTGGACAATGATCCCATTCACACGATGTGAAGTTCCTGCTCCACTGAGGGTTTCTTCTTGTCTGTCTATGTTATCATATGCCAATACTGTAGGGACCCTAGCATGTGTTTGAGCTGGTAACAAGACGTCCATTCCAGATTGCTGTTCCAGTTTCTGAAGACAAAGTGCTGTGTCTATTTCTTCTAGTTTGGAGTAGGATATTCCATGGCCCAAACTATCTATCTATCTATCTATTGCCAGACGCCTCAACCCCGTTTGGAGTGGCCACAAACAAATCGCCTCCAAGTCGCCCTGTCCCCCGCCATTTCACTCCCCTGCTCCCAGCTCACACCCCCCTCTCTCATATACCTCTCCACCCCATCCCTCCATCTCATCCTCGGCCTCCCCCTCCCTCTTTCCCCCTCCACCTCACTCACATACACTCTCTTCGTCAGTCTTTCACCCTCCATCCTCTCCACATGGCCAAACCACCTCAGTGTGTTCCTCATAACGCTTCCTATCACATCCACATCAACACCACAACGCTCCTTTATATCCTCATTCGTCAGCCTGTCTCTCCATGTGACTCCACAGGCTCCTCTTAAATAACACATTTCCACTGCTCTCACTCTTGACTTGTGTCCTTCCAACAACGTCCAAGCTTCACTTCCGTACGTTAGAGTTGGTATCACAATACTGTCATGTAGTAACTTTTTCATTTCCATGCTCACTTCCCTGTTTCTTATCACTGCTTTCAAGGAACCAGCAACCTTTCTTTCCTGCTGTACAAACGATTCAGAATATTAATGATCTCCACATTTCCTGTGAGAGTCTTCACAGCCCATGGCAGAAGAATATGTTTTGATGTCTTCAACTTCCCCAATGTAACCCTGTACATGAGATCTTGGGACATGGACCACACCAGCTTTTGTATCCTGGATTGAATCTCCTTAGAGGCTTTGTGTCCAGCCAGAAGAGTGGTCATAAACAGTTGCAATAGTTTTGGTGTCTTGACGTATTGTTCATCCAGTTCATCTGGGTGTGGTGGCCATGGTTGCTCAGTTTGTTCTGCTTTAATGACTTTTCTCAGAAGTGTTGCAGACTTGGTTAAGGCATGTTCCATACTCTGATCATCAGATGAGTACATGTCGAGCTTTTCCTTCAATGACATGTAGTCTCTAACAAGCTCGTCGAATGTGATGTTGTCTGGAATGACCAAGAGTCTGTTGTTGTTTCCAGGAATGATCTTAAGACACGACCCAGATTCTGATTCAATTCTGCGTCGTATGTGTTTCTTGGTGTGAGCCTTGATATCAATCACTCCATCAGCATGCATATATGATACAAGCTTCTCTGTTAAGTTTGTCATGTATTCTATACGATGTTCGGTGATCAGTTCTTTTCTAATATAGTTGAAAAGTTTTCTGTAAGCAAATGACTCTGATATAGCGTATTCTTCGTCTTCATTATCTCCAACATCCTGGCATATGGAAGTTCGTTCAGGTCTTTGACGATTGTATTCTATATAGCAAGATTTGTGATAGTGTGCTTCGGCTGCTACCATTTCACGTGACGTGATGACCAGAATACGTTCGTCAGTCCTCTTCTGGCTTTCGGATCGTTCTTGAGTCAAATATCTGCGGGCAGATTCGCGAACAGTTTTGTCTGCTCGCAGCTCAACTGACTGAATCAGTTTTGCACGAGTGTGGCTCTTGCGGAGGTATTTTGAGTCTTTGTCACAAAATATGCATCTTGCAGAATAGATTCGAGACTTGCTGATACCAGGCTCTCGGGGAATCCGTTGGGGTTGGGAGGTCGACTGTTCGAGATCGACGCTCTCAGCTTCTATTTGGTTCAAAGATTTCTTATGTGTGAAGTCATTACGGCACGATCTTTCATAATATATGTCCGGAATGTCCTCTGTTTGTGAATCTATTTCAAGTATCGGCCCATAGTTTCTTATTCTTGCAGCATCAACAAGTGTCCTCCAGGAATCAATGTTCTTTGGTTTGGTCAAATTTTTCCGTGGCACATGTTTGTTACACAGAATACAGAGTGCAGATTCGGTCTTCTGTCGCTTTTCTGAAGGTCCCAGATCTGGATTGTAGTCCTCATCAGAAGCCATATTTCTCACTTAGATATCTGCAAAGAATGAGAAAATAGCGTCATAAATCATCGTTAACAACCGCATGTCTATCGATGTCTGAGAGAATTTTGCGTACACACATGATCCCCATGTTATTATTGCAAGACCTTGAATACTGGAAACACACACATATGAACAAAGGTTTAGTCTGTGGTGATTATCAGAATGAGCTCGATGAAGTGTAACATACATGTCGAAATATTGCTAATTTTTGTGATTTTCTACAATATTCGACATAAATAAACTTAAAATCGTTGCAGCGTGAAAAAGCTACAACGTTGGAATGTCCAGCAAGCATTTTTGGTGATGGAGAACCATACTGGATGGCTGGTAAAAGTGGCTTTTAGTACCTCCAGATGGTACCAGTCAGCC
This sequence comes from Coenobita brevimanus, assembly GCF_032717465.1. Taxonomy (NCBI): domain Eukaryota; kingdom Metazoa; phylum Arthropoda; class Malacostraca; order Decapoda; family Coenobitidae; genus Coenobita; species Coenobita brevimanus. The sequence goes on from NC_137042.1 coordinate 15,398,943, forward strand.
AGCTGGCCCATCGACTAAGAGGAATGATCAGTATCCTTTCAAGTTCTGTCAGCAACGACCATAATGCTCTGATCGACGGAGAAATGTGAGAAAATAATAATCGCTTTTGCTGCAGAGATATACAGGATGGCCCATATGTTGCGCTCCAGTACAAACTCACCTGGCAGTATCTCCTGTTGTGGAGACTGCTCAGACCTCTGGTATGGGTGTGGGTGTGGCATTTGAAGTAGGAAATTACTAAAATGATGCAAGGTAGATACTGACAGGGCTGGCCCTGTCGTCCCCGCAACAAACGAGAAAGCACCAGCGGAGTGTTAGTGGATCGTTATACATGAACCTTCCTGTATTCTTGGTATAAAAAGTTTACCAGTTCATAAAATACAAGAGAAAATACTGTTGTTAAGTCCTATATTCTCCAGAGCTTCACAGCCTGAGTGGCACCTCTTCCTCATTGGTTCATGTTGAAAATTACAACTCGGCCATTGCGTTTGTGCATATATATATATATATATATATATATATATATATATATATATATATATATATATATATATATATATTTTTAAATACCGATACACAATGCATAAACTAAACACACTAGCAACATAGGCCGGTCTCTTGCCTTGTCCTGCACACATCCACCCACCCAACCCACCCCACTCACCCACCCAACCCACCCCACTCACCCACCCCACCAATCTTACCCATCTTACCCACTCACCCACCCCACCAACCTTACCCACCTTGCCCACTCATCCATCCTACCCACCTTGCCCACTCACCCATCCCACCAACCTTACCCACCTTGCCCACTCACCCATTCTACCCACCTTGCCCACTCACCCATCCTACCCACCTTGCCCACTCACCCATCCCACCAACCTTACCCACCTTGCCTACTCACCCATCCTACCCCCCTTACCCACCTTGCCCACTCACCCATTCTACCCATCTTGCCCATGCACCCACCCCACCAATCTTACCCACATTACCCACTCACCCACCCTACCAACCTTGCCCACTCACCCACCCCACCAACCTTGCCCACTCACCCACTCCACCAACCTTACCCACCTTGCCCACTCACTCATCCTACTCACCTTGCCCAGTCACCTATCCCACCCACCTTGCCCACCCACTCATCTCACCCACCTTGCCCACTCACACATCCTACTCACCTTGCCCACTCACCCATCCCACCCATCTTGCCCATTTACCCATCCTACCCACCTTGCCCACTCACCCATCCCACCCACCTTGCCCACTCACCCATCCCACCCATCTTGCCCATTCACCCATCCTACCCACCTTGCCCACTCACCCATCCTACCCACCTTGCCCACTCACCCATCCCACCAACCTTGCCCACCCACTCATCTTACTCACCTTGCCCACTCACCCACCCCACCAACCTTACCCACCTTGCCCACTCACTCATCCCACCCACCTTGCCCACTCACCCATCTCACCCACCTTGCCCACTCACCCATTCCACCCACCTTGCCCACTCACTCATCCCACCCACCTTGCCCACCCACCCATCCTACCCACCTTGCCCACTCACCCATCCTATCCACCTTGCCCATTCACCCATCCCACCAATCTTACACACCTTGCCCACTCACCCACCCCACTCCACCCACCAACCTTACACACCTTGCCCACTCACCCACTCCACTCCACCCACCAACCTACCCACGCAGACACGACGCTCCAGCAGCAGAATGGCTTAAAGTTTACACACACACATACACTTCAGAGAGAGAGAGAGAGAGAGAGAGAGAGAGAGAGAGAGAGAGAGATACACAGCTGCTTTTACAGTATAGAAGAAAGGAACATTGACGTGCCATATCCAGAAATGAACACTACAAAGAGGTGCTAGAAAGCCTCCTAAGACGACGAGAATATAAGACTTGGACTTTACTCTCCTCTGACTCTTGACTCATTGTGTCCCTCTTGCCCCTCTCCCCAGGTGGGTCCTTCATCGTGCAGTGGAATAATATGACGTTAAAGGACCAGCCGGATGTGGGTATCTTTACATTCCAAGTGAGTTCTTCCATGTCACTTACATGCTTTGCTGAGGTGGCCGGCTCTCTGTCTGTCTGTGTCTGGCTCTCTGTCTGTCCTGTGTCTGGCTCCCTGTCTGTCTGTGCCTAGCTCCCTGTCTGTGCTTGGCTTCCTGTCTGTCTGTGTCTGGCTCCCTGTCTGTCTGTGCTTGGCTCCATGTCTGTGTCTGGCTCCCTGTCTGTGTCTGGCTCTATGTCTGTTTGTGTCTGGCTCTAAGTCTGTGTCTGGCTCAATGTCTGTTTGTGTCTGGTTCTAAGTCTGTTGTGTCTGGCTCCGTCTGATTGAATCTGGCTCCCTGTCTGTCTGGCTCTATATCTGTTTATCCTGGCTCTATGTTTGTGTCTGGCTCAATGTCTGCTTATCCTGGCTCTATGTCTGTTTATCCTGGCTCAATATCTGTTTATCCTGATTCTATGTCTGTTTAGCCTGGCTCTATGTCTGTTTGTGTCTGGCTCTTTTCTTTACTGTGACTTTTTTAGTGTCTGGCTCTCTGTTTTTTAGTGTCTGGCTCTCTGTTTTTTAGTGTCTGGCTCTCTGTTTTTTAGTGCCTGGCTCTCTGTTTTTTAGTGCCTGGCTCTCTGTTGTTTAATATCTGGCTCTCTGTGTCTGACCCACTGCCTGTTGGCGTCTGGATCTTTGTCAGTGTCTAGCTCTCGCTCTGCTTGTGTCCGTCTGTTTGTGTTTGTCTCCCAGCTTGTTTTCCTGGTCCTTTATGTTGTCCAGGTGGGCTAATTATTTTGTTAAAACCACTGCTCGTAGCGCGGTGGGAAAGGATCAAAGGCCAGGCAAGCATGAGGTAATATGATTTAAAAAACAATAGGTCGAAGATCAGGGTCACAGGGGAAATCAATTGAGAGAGAGAGAGAGAGAGAGAGAGAGAGAATCAAGTATTTAATGTTGTTGTCTGCGTGTCCAAAGCCTTACGTCTCGGGTCCTCATTGCCACACATTTTACAAGGTCTTAACCATTCTCTTCTTTTCCCTCAGGTGACGCTACACAGGAACGGGGACATCATGTTTTTGTACAAGGCTATTCCCATTGTCATCACCTCCATCAACGAGAATCGGCGTCAAGTGAGAGTTGGCCTCTCGGATACGTGTACATGACAGACCGAACCATTTCCTGTGAGTCATACTCTCGTTTTCTGTGTATACTCGTTCTCCTAAAATTGCCTGCTACTGAGCTACGTCATATGAGCTAGGAAAGAATGAAAATCTAGGCCAAATTAAGGTGAGGGAACTATAATACATTCATTTGAACTATACTCTTTTTACCTTAACTTGGCCTAAAGCTGCAATCCTTACACCTACAACTATAGAAATTGACAGATGAACACAGCTCTAGTGACATTACAAAGAAGTGCAATTGAAAGGATAAAGAGCCATGGTTCAGTCTTATTCTGCCACTGAAGTACTTGAAATAAACTGCAAAAGGACGAAAATCTGGGGCAACATATAAGATAAAAAAACTATACAGGGAGATTTTTGTCCGTTTGCTGCTCATTTTCCGCAACTCAGTGGCATAATTCAATACTACGGCTCAGTCTCCTTTCCATAGCACTTTTCGTGACTGGCACTATAATCTTATGTTAATCTTTTATTCCAGCTTAGCACTGAATATGGGGAGATGGGCATTTTATGCCTCGATAAAGTGCACAGAATATAGTGCAGAAAGGCTTGTATTCTAGTCAGCGTAGGAGGCATTCTAACAATTTTTTATTATTGGTTTATTCTCTTTATGGTGTGTGAAAATTTTGTTATGCAGTCTGTCAGAATAATATATATATATATATATATATATATATATATATATATATATATATATATATATTGTTACATAACCTATGATTTCATCATCCTTTGTATAATTCTAACGTCCAGTATGCTGCATGTTTGATCACGATTCGCCTCGTGGCTTCCATAGTGACCAGGCTTGCGTGTTCTACCTCACTCCCCCCTTCTCCCCCTTATAGTAGAGTAAGCCGTTCTTTCTGTTGTTCAGAGCAGGAGTGTCAACTCTTCGTCCTCTGTGCCCTCATTTGCGCATCCTTCTTGGAAGTTGAATCAAGCTCTGCCGGCCCCTATATAATGAGCTCAGTCCCTGCATTAGGGAGGGACTCTGATGCATGGTCGTGTGGAGTTCGGACGTGTTTTTCTGGCTCTCCTCTAGCTTTCAGGGCTGCCCCACCGGCATTAGTTTTGTAAATAAAGCAATTAAAAGTTAGGTTAGCTAGTACTAATTTTCCTCCCAGCCCTTTAGAGATATAGTAAGTGTCCATATCTGTTTCCTGAGATTGCTTTTGCTTACTCACCTCTGGAGTGTACCCCCCACTGATCGTTCTGGGGTGTGAGTGACACAGGCGCGTCCTCCCGAGAGTGGTTTGAGAGGGTAATCTCAGACTAGATGGGTCTTCCCCAGGTGCTCTGTCCCTTGCTCGATTTTCTCTTTCTTCCCACTTCCCCCGTGAGGGGGAAGTGGTATCTATGGAGGACGCCCCTACTGCCTCCCCCCCCTTCAGGGGGGGGGATTAAGATGTTAGCATTGTACAATCAGATTTGGGCGTCTCGAACGTTCCCAAACTCATGGCACTTTGCGCACGTCATACCGATACCCAAAGAGGCTGGTCGTCTTATGAATCCCACTTCATTTCGTTCTATTGTGTTGACTTCTTGTCTATGTAAGGTCATAGAACGTATGGAAAACAATAGGCTTCTTTTTGTTTTAGAGTTGAAGAATTCGTTAAATGATCAACAATGTGGCTTCCGTAAATACAGAAGTTCACTAGATCATTTAATGATTTTGGAGCATTGTATTGCAGAGGCATTTGCCAATAAAGAATTCATGATAGGGGTGTTCTTGGACATCCATGAAGCCTATGACATGACATGGTGACACGGTATACTAACGAAGCTCTATGCTTATGGTTTAAGAGGAAATTTGCCTATTTTTATTTCAAATTTCTTAAGGGACAGAACTTTCTCTGTCAAATTGCCCTGTAACATAACATCGGATATATTTATCCAGGAAAACGGGGTGGCACAGGGAAGTGTGCTTAGTCCTACTTTATTTAGTATTATGATCAATGATATTCTGTCATCAGCTCCCATCCCGAGGAATCTTAAATACTCGCTCTACGCTGATAATTGTGCAATATGGCACTCTTCCCGTAATGCACAATTATCGGCTGGGCGGATTCAAGCAGCCCTTGACTCCGTCCACCAATGGACCTTGCAGTGGGGATTTAAGTTTTCCGTCCGTAAGTGTGCCGCCGTAGTCCTCATTAATCGTAACGTACCTAATTTGTGCTTAACTTTGGATAATCAGGCGGTACCTTTTCAAAATTCTGTAAAATTTTTAGGAATACATTTTGATCATAGAATGAATTTTAAACTTCATGTTAAGACTTTGCTTGCTCATTGTGATAAACTGTTAAATGTCCTCAAGTACCTAGCGGGTACTACCTGGGGTGCCGACAGAAAATCTTTATTAGTGGTGTATAAGTCCCTTATTCGATCGAAGCTAGACTATGGCGCACAGGTGTATGGCTCGGCATCCGATGCCACGCTGAGGATTGGATGTGCTACAGGATAAATGTTTGCAAATGTGTCTTGGAGCTGTCCAGTGTACCCGTGTGGCTTGTATGGAAGTGGAGGCGAATGTGCCTCCCCTCCATATTCGCCGTGACCACCTGGCCTTGTCCTATGGCGTAAGAACGTTTAGGAAAAGTAATATCGGCAATGTGGCCTGTACCCCCCTGCGTCAATACCACCACATTCTGTGGGGGGTGCGTAGGCCACTTGCCGCTTGCCTCCACTTACTGACTCAGGAGCTTGGTGTGGACCCCAGTGACTGGGACAAGTTGGTGCTTAAAAATATAGTGCCTTGGGAGCCACTCGGCTTTACAATGGATGTTACATGGCTCCCAGCACCAAAGGCCAAGGCGCCGGAGGCGGAGGTCCACCACTTGTTTCGTAACATCATTGTTCGTTACTTGGGGTCCCATCAATTGTACACCAACGGCTCCAAGTCGAGTGAATGTGTGGGTGCAAGTGTGTGGTCGACTGAATGTGCCCTCAGGTTTCGGTTGCCGACTCATACATCTGTGTTTACTTCAGAACTTTTTGCTATTGACAAAGCCATAGACTATGCTCTCAATTCTAGGCATGATTCATTTGTCATATTTTCAGATTCAAAATCAGCCCTTCAGTCAATTGCATCTTGCACTACGGACTCTCACGAGATCCAGGGCCGCATCGTTAATAAGTTGCATTCATGCAACAAGTCATTCACGCTGATCTGGTCATTGTCATATCTACGGCAATGAGCAGGCTGACTTACTTGCAAAGTCGGCCGTAGAGCTCGAGGAGACTTGGGACGTTCCTCGTGATCTACGGTCGAGTCTATCTCTCGGAAAGAAATCAATAAATCTTCTGTGGCAAGGTCAGTGGACTAGACTAAATATTCCAACTTGTAAGCCGTACCTGGGCGACTGGGACACTGCCAACGGTCCCAGTCGCCTAGAAGAAAAAGTGTTGGCACGGTTAAGGCTCAATGCCACCAATTTAACCCACATGAAACCATATATGGAAAGACGCTTCCCACCGCACTGTGACAACTGTAATGCGGTGTTATCTATCAGTCATATCATCCTGCACTGTCGGCGATTTATTCGTGAACGTGCTTCACCTATAAATTACTGTGGCGCAGTAGACGTCCCCTTCACCCTTTCCACAATCCTGGGTGATGGGAACATTGTTATGACTGATAAATTGATGGCTTTCTTGAGAGAGACCGGACTGATCAGAGTGATGTGACTTTTTTACTGTGTGGTTATGGTTTTTATCAACAGTAAATATGTATATATTGTAATATTAATTAGGGTTGACAGTTGACATATTTTAAATAGTTCCTCCTCCCACCGATCTATTTCTAATATAGATGTCCCCTACATTAAGCCAAGTTCCTCGTCTTACAGTCACCAGCTGATGAGTGCAAGTGTGCAATATAGAAAGGTATTAGGCACTTGCAGTCGATGGTGGTCTTCTGGGCGAGGTTCTTCACTTTTTGTACAAATTATGTAAATACATTATACTATCTTGCTTAAGGTATTCTAATTAGGGACGACAGCTGACGTATATGGAAATGTTTCTGACTCGTCTGGTTCCCTTTCATATATTGATGTCCCCTATATTAGGTTGTGCCTCGACTGACAGTCACCAGGTGATGAGTGCAGGTATGTAATGTAGAAAGGCATTACATATCTGCAGTCGATGGTGTTCTCTTGGTCGAGGCTTTTTTAACATTAGTGTAGGTCTAGTTATTTGTCTCTTAGGATTTAGTATAGGTTAGCGATTTGTCTGTTAGGTGGTTAGTTTTAGGGTCTTTAGATTAGGTATTTTTGATTATAAGTAATATAAGGTTAAAAATATAAAAAATAAATAAAAAATATAAAAATAAAACTACAAAAAAATAATAAAATAAAAATTATTATATATATATGTACGTGTGCATGAAAGTGTGTATGTTCATATGCAAGGATGTGTGTATGTATGTATGTATGTATATATATATGTTTGTATATATATGTATATATGTGTCAATATATATACATATATATATATATATTTGCCTTAATGACCAGAGGCTCTGGCTTCAATGGTCAAAAAAAAAAAAAAAAAAAAAAAAGCATTAGGGCCACTTAGATCTACTCCTCATTTTGTTCCCATCTCTGTCCTCCCCTGTATAGTGTATTATTATTTTTGTGAGTGCTCAGGAAGTCTCCAGCCATCTAGCTGCTGTATAATTTGAGTTTAAGTGTTGTTACCATTTTTCTTGTACTGTATTGCCTAAGGCGTTAATTCGTAGGCCTGGTAAGGTTTTTGTGATTCATGTAGAGTTTTTAATGTCAGCCAATATTAATAATATTTAGTATCTGTAATAATATATCTTGCTTTAACTGAGCATTATCCGTTGTTCTCATTTTTCAGGGCTGACTTAGATAAATTTGCTCTTGCTAAATTCATGTTAATAGAGGCTATTGCAGTTAACCATATATGTAACCTGTTTTGCCATTACATTATCCTTATGAGTCCTGAATGTTCAGTTGTTAGTTTGAGCATTGAACTTTAACTTGTAATTTTACCTAAGTCTTTTGTTTTGAACCTGGAACTTTGCGGGACAGCAGTGATTTTAGTATTCTCACTTGAAGTGTTCATTATCTCTCTCTGTTCCGTAACATAAATTTGGCGACCTCTTATCAGGATATTCATGATATTATCATAAGGATATTGCTTGATATTTTGTGACTGTGATTTATTCATGATGTCTACTATTACTACTCTTGATGAAGCCAAAGATTTTTTGTCAAATGTGCAAACAGTGTGTGATGTAGAAAACAGAACAAAGAATGAACTTAAGCTTGTTGCTCAACAATTAGGAATTGCTGTTCGCTCTCATCATTCTAAAGATCAAATTGTTGACATGATTAATAAAAGCTTGTTTAATGTAACTCCTCCAGATGAGCAAACGCAGATTGAAATAGCTAAGTTATAGCTAGCCCTGCAGGAGGCTCGTGCTAAGGAGGCTGAGTTTCAGGCTCGTGTTAAGGAGGCTGAGTTTCAGGCTCGTGCTAAGAAGGCTAAGTTTCAGGCAAATGCTAAGGAGGCTGAGTCTCAGGCTTATATTCAGGAGGCACAGGCACAGGCTCAGGCACAAATTGAACTTGCTAGGATTCAGGCAGACCATGAGTATCGCATGAAACAAGGTGGAACTAGATCATCTAGCTCTGATGATTTTGATGTGGCTAAAAATGTTAAACTTGTCCCTCCTTTTAATGAATCTGATTTAACAAAGTATTTTCAGTTGTTTGAGAGGGTAGCTACAGGTTTTAATTGGCCCAAAAAGTATTGGCCAGTACTCCTTCAAACTGTTCTCACCGGTAAAGCTCAAGTAACTTATGCATCTTTGCCTCAGGATCAATCTGATAATTATGATGTAGTTAAGAGCTTGATTCTTAAGGCCTATGAGTTTGTTCCTGAAGCCTATAGAGTAAAATTTAGGACAAGTTATCAGCAAGATAAGCAATCCCATGTTGAGTATGCAAAAATCAAAGAAGATCTGTTAGAGCAGTGGTTAAATTCTAAGAATGTAAATTCTGATTTTGATAAATTTAAGCAGATGATTTTCTTGGAGGACTTCAATAGGTGTATTAAAAAAGATGTAAGCCTATATCTTGATGAGAAAAGAATAGATAATTTGTCTGATGCTGCAATTTTAGCTGATGAATATGTTCTCATTCACAAGAGATATTCTAAAGAAAAAAGGAAAGCTGAGAGTAAGTACGTTGCCTCTACTCAGAGTACAGGTAACAGGAAAGAGAATAAAGATGATGTTTCTCAGGAAGTAAATACCACCAGCTCCACCTCTAGATTTCAGAAAAGTAAATGTACTTATTTTAGTAAGCTTGGTCATACTACAGAGAAACGTTTCAGGAGACAGTGTGATGTGAACAAAAAGGAGTCTTTAAATATTCAGTCAATTGGTCTAGTATCCACCCTTGAAAGTTCCCAGAATTCTTTAACCGAGTTAACTGAACCTGCTTTGAGGGGTAAATTAAATTCTCATGATGAAGCTCCTCTTTTGAGCAGTAACGTAGGTGACACTCTCAAGAGTTCATGTGCTAATTTCCTGTCTGATGGTTTTGTCAGTCCTCTGGACAATAATGACAGGAAATCAGTTAAAATATATCGTGATACAGGTGCTTGCCAATCCCTTGCTGACCAGTGTTCTAGTCTCTAATGTTAATTCCTCTGATGAAACTGTAATCTTACAAGGTGTAGGGAATAATTACTTCTCTGTCCCTCTGTGCAGAGTGAATTTAGAGTCTGGTTTTGTTAATGGTTCCGTTATGCTTGGGTTGGTTGAGACACTCCCAATGTCAGGTGTAACTTTCTTAATCGGAAATGATATTGGTGGAAGTCAAGTGTGTCCAGCTCCTCAGTTGTCTAGTGAACCAGTGACTGCAACCCAGGATTGTGATATCCCTGATGTGTTCTCTGCATGTGCTGTCACTAGGGCTAAGCCTAAAGTTACTGGTGACTTAGAGGATAATGATAATGTTATCCTAGCTGACGTTTTTCTTGCTAATTTGGACCACTCATCAGATGAGGCAGTACCCCGTAGTGTTGATAATTTGTCTCGTCAAGAGTTGGTTGAGTTGCAGGTTGCTGCCCCTGAGTTGAAAGGTCTAGCTAACTCTGCTTGCAGTGAGGAAGAGTCAGCTGGTGCTTCTACTTGTTATTATATAAAGTCGGGAGTACTTATGAGAAAGCGTAGACCCCCAACAGCATCAGCCGACTGTGAATGAGAGGTTGTACATCAAGTTGTTATCCCTCGTGTTTGTAGGCAGGATATCATTACAGTGGCTCATGATTCCAGTTTGGCAGGACACCTTGGAGTGTGGAAGACTGTGGCACGCATTTTGAAACTCTTCTACTGGCCAGGAATCTTCAGAGATGTTTCCTGGTATTGTAAGTCTTGTCACACCTGTCAAGTTGTGGGGAAGTGTAATCAGACCGAAAAGGTTGCACCTCTAGTTCCGATTCCTCCTTTTGAGGCGCCATTCACCCGTGTGTTGGTGGATATTGTGGGCCCTCTTCCTAAGACTTCTTCAGGATTTTCTTATGTGTTGACCCTGATTGACATGGCTACTCGTTATCCTGAAGCCATTCCACTTAGAAATATCTCTGCAAAGAACGTGGTTAAGGAAATGCTAGGGTTCTTCACAAAGTTTGGTCTGCCCAAGGAGGTACAGTCAGACCGGGGAAGTAATTTCATGTCAAATGTTTTCAAGCAGTCTCTGAAAGAGTTGGCCATCACCTAGATAACGTCTTCAGCTTACCATCCCCAGACCCAAGGAGAGTTGGAGAGATATCATCAAACACTCAAATCGATGCTCAAGAAATTCTGTTTGGAACATCAGAAAGACTGGGATAAAGGTCTTCCATTCATTGTATTTGTCGCAAGAGAATCTCCAAATGAATCACTGGCTTCTCACCCCTTGAACTACTGTTTGGCCATGAAGTAAGAGGACCCCTTAAGCTACTCAAGGAATGCTGGCTGTCGGAGGAAGATGACATCAAGCTGCTAGAGTATGTGATGAAGTTCAAAGAACGGCTGTCCACTGCTTTACAGCTGGCGAGAGAGAATTTAGGAGCTGCTCAGGAGAAGATGAAGACTTGGTATGATAAGAAGTCCAGGTTACGCCACTTTCAGCCAGGAGATCAGGTTTTGATTCTGCTACCAGTGCATGGGCAACCTCTTCAAGCCAAGTTTAGTGGTCCTTATTTCGTGGAGAAGAAACTCAATGATGTCAACTATGTCATCGCCACACCAGATCGTAGAAAGAACAAGCAAGTTTGTCACATCAACCTGCTAAAGTTATATGACAGGCGGGACGAAAATAACCCAGTCTGCACTGTAGCTGTTCCACCCGAGTCTGGAAGTGAAGCTCTCCCATGCAGTATGAGCCTGAGTGATAGTTTGGGGAAGAATCCTGATATCATGAATGATCTCCAGCCTAAGCTTTCTCATCTAGCTCCCGAGGAAAGGCAGGAGTTTTCGGCATTACTGCAGGAGTACCCGCAAGTGTTCTGTGCCACTCCAGGAAGAACCACTGTGTTAATGCATGATGTCGATGTTGGAGATGCAAAGCCAATTAAACTGCCTCCTTACCGAGTGAACCCAGTGAAAGTTCCTATCATCCAGAAGGAGCTTGGCTACCTGTTGGACCACAAGATGATTGAGCCCTGTCAGAGCGAGTGGAGTTCTCCTGTCACTCTAGTCCCTAAGCCAGGTGGGTCACAGCGGCTTTGCATCGACTACAGACGTGTTAATCAGATAACCAAAACAGACACTTACCCTCTCCCTCGCGTGGAAGATTGCATAGACAAGATAGGAAAGGCTAGGTACATAAGTAAGTTTGATTTGTTAAAGGGATACTGGCAAATACCTATGACTGAACGTGCTAGGGAGATCTCATGTTTTGTAACACTAGGAAAGACTTTTGCATGTTCTGTAATGCCATATGGTATGAAGAATGCACCAGCCACTTTTCAGAAGCTCATGAATGTTGTAACAGAGGGTTTGGCAGGGTGTGTTGTTTATATTGACGATGTATTAATCTTCAGTGACAACTGGAAAGATCACCTATGCCATGTCAGTAAATTTCTTGAGCGTTTGGTTCGGGCTAATCTTGTAGCTAATTTATCAAAGTGTGAGTTTGGTCAAGCTAAAGTTCAGTACCTTGGGTACGTAATTGGTGATGGACACGTTGCACCACCAGGAGCTAAGGTTCAGGTTATAAGTGATCTTCCCAGATCTAAAAGTAGGAAAGAGCTACAAAGATTTTTGGGAATGGTAGGTTATTACAGGAGATTTGTTCTTAACTTTTCAATTCTTGTATCACCACTTACAGACCTACTGAAAAAGGGAGTTAAATTTGTCTGGACCGATAACTGTGAATCCTCTGTCAGTAAACTTAAAGCTATCCTATTAAGTCAGCCAGTGCTCGCTACTCCAAATTTTGCTAAGCCTTTTAAGATGGCTGTTGACGCAAGTGATACAGGAGCTGGGGCTGTTTTGCTGCAAGAGGATGATCAGGGTATTGAACACCCTGTAGCTTATTACAGTAAGAAGTTCACTCCACCTCAAAAGAACTACTCAACTATTGAGAAAGAGCTTTTGGCCTTGATTTTGGATTTACAGCATTTTTCATTTTATTTGTGTTCTGGTTTTGACCCAATAGTCATTTATATCGATCATAACCCACTGAAATTCCTTAGTAAGTTTATAGATAAAAATCAGAGATTGACAAGATGGAGTCTACTTCTTCAGGAGTATTCATTAGACATACAACATGTCAAGGGGAAAGAAAATGTTATTGCAGATTGCTTATCTAGACTTTAGACAGATTGCTTTAGAGTAATAAGAAATTTCCTTTGTAAATTTCTTTTTCTTTGTGGGGAGGTGTTACATAGCCTATGATTTCATCATCCTTTGCATAATTATAACGTACAGTATGCTGTATGTTTGATCACGATTCTCCTCGTGTCTTCCATAGTGACCAGGCTTGCGTGTTCTACCTCACTCCCCCCTTCTTCCCCTTATAATAGAGTAAGTCGTTCTTTCTGTTGTTCAGAGCAGGAGTGTCAACTCTTCGTCCTCTGTGCCCTCATTTGCACGTCCTTCTTGCAATTTGAATCAAGCTCTGCCGGCCCCTATATAATGAGCTCAGTCTCTGCATTAGGGCCACTTAGATCTACTCCTCATTTTGTTCACATCTCTGTCCTCCCCTGCATAGTGTATTATTATTTTTGTGAGTGCTCAGGAAGTCTGGTCAAGCTAAAGTTCAGTACCTTGGGTACGTAATTGGTGATGGACACGTTGCACCACCAGGAGCTAAGGTTCAGGTTATAAGTGATCTTCCCAGATCTAAAAGTAGGAAAGAGCTACAAAGATTTTTGGGAATGGTAGGTTATTACAGGAGATTTGTTCTTAACTTTTCAATTCTTGTATCACCACTTACAGACCTACTGAAAAAGGGAGTTAAATTTGTCTGGACCGATAACTGTGAATCCTCTGTCAGTAAACTTAAAGCTATCCTATTAAGTCAGCCAGTGCTCGCTACTCCAAATTTTGCTAAGCCTTTTAAGATGGCTGTTGACGCAAGTGATACAGGAGCTGGGGCTGTTTTGCTGCAAGAGGATGATCAGGGTATTGAACACCCTGTAGCTTATTACAGTAAGAAGTTCACTCCACCTCAAAAGAACTACTCAACTATTGAGAAAGAGCTTTTGGCCTTGATTTTGGATTTACAGCATTTTTCATTTTATTTGTGTTCTGGTTTTGACCCAATAGTCATTTATATCGATCATAACCCACTGAAATTCCTTAGTAAGTTTATAGATAAAAATCAGAGATTGACAAGATGGAGTCTACTTCTTCAGGAGTATTCATTAGACATACAACATGTCAAGGGGAAAGAAAATGTTATTGCAGATTGCTTATCTAGACTTTAGACAGATTGCTTTAGAGTAATAAGAAATTTCCTTTGTAAATTTCTTTTTCTTTGTGGGGAGGTGTTACATAGCCTATGATTTCATCATCCTTTGCATAATTATAACGTACAGTATGCTGTATGTTTGATCACGATTCTCCTCGTGTCTTCCATAGTGACCAGGCTTGCGTGTTCTACCTCACTCCCCCCTTCTTCCCCTTATAATAGAGTAAGTCGTTCTTTCTGTTGTTCAGAGCAGGAGTGTCAACTCTTCGTCCTCTGTGCCCTCATTTGCACGTCCTTCTTGCAATTTGAATCAAGCTCTGCCGGCCCCTATATAATGAGCTCAGTCTCTGCATTAGGGCCACTTAGATCTACTCCTCATTTTGTTCACATCTCTGTCCTCCCCTGCATAGTGTATTATTATTTTTGTGAGTGCTCAGGAAGTCTCCATCCATCTAGCTGCTGTATGATTTGAGTATAAGTGTTGTTACCATTTTTCTTGTACTGTATGGTCTAAGGCGTTAATTCGTAGGCCTGATAAGGTTTTTGTGATTCACGTAGAGTTTTTAATGTCAGCCAATATTAATAATATTTTGTATCTGTAATAATATATCTTGCTTTAACTGAGCATTATCCGGTTTTCTCATTTATCAGGGCTGACTTAGATAAATTTGCTCTTGCTAAATTCATGTTAATAGAGGCAATTGCATTTAGCCTTCTATGTAACCTGTTTATCCATTACATTATCATTATCAGTCCTGAATGTTTAGTTGTTAGTTTGAGCATTAAACTTTAACTTGTAATTTTACCTAAGTCTTTTGTTTTGAACCTGGAACTTTGCGGGACAGTAGTGATTTTAGTGTTCTCACTTGAAGTGTTCATTATCTCTCTCTGTTCCGTAACAATATATATATATATATATATATATATATATATATATATATATATATATATATATATATATATATATATATATATATATATATATATATATATATATTAATAACGGAACAGAGGAAGGAAAAACAAATGAATAAAAATAATAATCCATACACCTGATTAGTGGTGTCCTCTGTTCATAAAATATCTGTAACAGTTAGACTTGAATAGGTGTAGGTTGAAGTCTGGAGGGAAACAACTCTGGGGAAGCGAGTTCCAAAGAGATGCAGTTCGGGGAATGTAAGAATCCTGATAGGCAGAAGTTCTGCAATATGGCTGAGTGACATTCGAGTCATCAGCGCTACCAAATGCCTGTGTAGCACGAGGGAAGCCATGGAGAGGTGGCACCATGGACTCAACTTCGTCTGAGCATTTGCCATAAAAATACCTGTAAAATAATGCAAGGGAGGCAACATTCCTTCTTGCTTGTAGGGGAGGTAGTTTATTTGTAATGGCAGGGTTGTTAATAATTCTGACAGCTTTGTTCTGAATTTTGTCTAGTTGTTTTAATGCAACCTCTCCACATCCATTCCACATGAGTGAACAATATTCCATCTGAGAGAGCACATGACTCTTATAAATTATAGCTAACTGCTCGTCAGAGAAGAAGTTACGGACTCTGTACAATAATTCAAGTTCTTTGAGGTGGTTTTAGCAAGTGATCTAACATGATAAGTCCAGCCGAGGGTACTGTTAGGTGAGACGCCGAGAATTTCAGTGCTTTTGGAGATGGGAATATTAGTAGCACTGAAGGTAATATACGAATCTGGCAATATCTGTCTATTAATAAATTATATATATTTAGTTTTATTAGCATTAAGTGAAGACGAAGGGGAGCTGCAAGGCTTGGTGGATGAGTTTGAGAGAGTGTGTAAGAAACGGAACCTAAAGGTGAATGTAGGGAAGAGTAAAGTGATGGTCTTTGAGAGAGGTGAAGTTAGTGAATGTACAGCGAGGTTAGATGGTGAGGAATTGGAAAATGTGAGTACGTTTAAGTATTTGGGTAGTGTGATGAGTAAGGATGGAGGTTTGGAGGGTGAAGTGCTTGAAAGGGTACAGCAGGGAAGAAAGGTTGCTGGTTCCTTGAAAGCAGTGATAAGAAACAGGGAAGTGAGCATGGAAGTGAAAAAGTTACTACATGACAGTATTGTGATACCAACTCTAACGTACGGAAGTGAAGCTTGGACATTGTTGGAAGGACACAAGTCAAGAGTGAGAGCAGTGGAAATGAGTTATTTAAGAGGAGCCTGTGGAGTCACGTGGAGAGACAGGCTGACGAATGAGGATATAAAGGAGCGTTGTGGTGTGGATGTGGATGTGATAGGAAGCGTTATGAGGAACACACTGAGGTGGTTTGGCCATGTGGAGAGGATGGAGGGTGAGAGACTGACGAAGAGAGTGTATGTGAGTGAGGTGGAGGGGGGAAGAGGGAGGGGGAGGCCGAGGATGAGATGGAGGGATGGGGTGGAGAGGTATATGAGAGAGGGGGGTGTGAGTTGGGAGCAGGGCAGTGAAATGGCGGGGGACAGGGCGACTTGGAGGCGATTTGTTTGTGGCCACCCCAAACGGGATTGAGGCGTCTGGCAATAGATAGATAGATAGATAGATAGCATTAAATGAGACAAGGTTGTTTTGCCCCCATTCATTTATTGTAGATAGGTCTTGATTTACAGAGATGGCTGTACTGAGTTGAGAAGTAGAGATATTAGATTTTGTAAATGGATGTCTGAGTGTAAATGAACCATGTAGTGTTGAGTCATCTGCGTATGAGTGGATGGGATTGTGGGTGGCAGATAAGAGATCATTAATATGAACCAGGAACAGGGTTGGCGCCAGAACTGATCCCTGCGGCACGCCGGCGTTAACTGAGTGGAAATTGGAATATGCATCATCTACTTTTATCTTCCCGTCACTGAGATATGAGGAAATCAAAGGAACAAAAGGCGTTAGTCCATAGCAAGGGAGTTTGGACAGCAGGGAACAGTGCCATACTCTGTCGAAAGCTTTAGAAACATCAAGGGCTTCGGTATGAGTTTCTTATGTAGGTCAATTGATTGATGGATGGTATGAGTTAGGAGATTGAGTATGTCAATGGTGGATCTTTCGTGGCGAAAACCATATTGTCTATAACTAATTAAGTTGTTGGATTCAAGATGTTTAACAATGTGCTTATTAATTAAAGTTTCAAATACCTTACCGAGAGAAGATGTGACAGCTATTGGTCTGTAATCATAGGGATTAGAGGAACTTCCTTTCTTCGGAATTGGGAGGATGTTGGCTTCTTTCCATGAATTTGGGAGTGAAGAAGTACGTATGCATAGTCTGAATAATTTAGCTAGAACAGAGGCAAGTTCAAGAGAACACTTTTTCAAAACAATTGGTGGAATTCCATCTGGGCCTGGAGCTTTATTGGTAGGTAAATTGTCTAGGATGGATTTTACGTATCTTGTCTGTATTTTATGTGGAACAATTTCGGAAGAGTCAAGTTCTAGTACTGGGACGTTCTGGCTAGCATCATCTATGGTGGAATTTCTGGCAAATGTACTGGTAAAAATATCTGCTTTCCCACGCGGGTCATTTGTAATGTTGCCATCTGAAGATTTTATCGGGAGAATGGATGACTTGTTAATGTCGAAAGAATTAAGAGTTGACCAAAATATTCTAGTGTCATTAGGGTTGTTAAGTAGCTTTGATGCTTGCTTTTGAAAAAAGTTTGATTTAGTTAGATTTATTACAGCTTTTGCATGATTTCTAGCAATTTTAAATTGAGAAAGAGATTGAGATGTTTTTTATTTTAAGTAAGAGTTATATGCTAATGACTTTTGGGTTGTTGCTGTGGCACAGTTGCCATCAAACCATTCTGGAGAATTCGATCTTTTTGTGAACTGTTGACTTGGTATGAATAAATCCATACCAGCTAGTATTAAGTCACAAATGTGGAACTGGGTAGAATTGGGATCACTAGAGAAGAAAGACTGCCATGGAATGTCAGCAATATAATTTCTAAATCGATCCCAGTTTGCTCTATCAAAGTGTCATCGGGTCACCCTGACAGGTTCAGAACGGGGAGGTGTGGGGGGGTTAACTAATGAGGCTTTGATGAGATTGTGGTCAGAGGATCTAAGTGGTGATAGTACCTCTATCCTGTACTGATCTGGATTATTTGTCAAGAATATATCCAAGAGATGGGCATTATGGTCTGGATTATCAGGTATTCTGGTTGGTTGTTTTACAGGCTGGGTGAGATTAAACGATTCTGCAAACAGCTCGCACTCTAGACCAGCGTTGTCAGTCTTTGCAGAGTGCATTAACCATTCAAAATTATGCATAGTAAAATCACGCAAAATGGTAATTTCGGTGCTAAGGGCAAGGTCAAGGTTACTCAACTGTGTGGATATGGAATCAAATGCACTGGGTTCCGAAGAAGCATTAAGGGAGCTATAGACTACATAGATATACCTGTATTTGGTAATATTTTGACAATTTAGTTTATACAATGAGTAATCAAAACTGGATGAAGTGAAGTTTAATATATATATATATATATATATATATATATATATATATATATATATATATATATATATATATATATACATATATATATATATACATATATATATATATATATATATATATATATATATATATATATATATATATATATATATATATATATATATATATATATATATATATATATATATATATATATATATATATATACTGTATATATATATATGTATATATATATATATATATATATATATATATATATATATATATATATATATATATAAGAGAATTTTACTCCAGGTACCCCTTTTTGGATAATGGCTAAGGCGTTGCCCCTGGGTAGAGGACTTTGGTTTGGAGCGTGTAGCATTTTATGACCGGATGCCCTTCCTGATGTCTACCAATGACCCTTGGGTGGATTCGATCCTCCGACCCTACGGTCAGAGCGGAGCGCTCTAACCCACTTTATATATATATATATATATATATATATATATATATATATATATAAAGTGAAGTTTAGAATAAATGAAGTAGGAAAGGTGCTGGGAGGAATGAAAAAGTGTTTAAATGTTGTTTGCTTAGAATGGATGTAAAGAGAAGGCTGTATGAGGGTGTTGTGGTACCGACTGCATTATATGGGGCTGAAACATGGAATATGGGTGTAGCAGAGAGGGAAAGTTTGAATGTAATGGAGATGAGGTGTCTGACGAGTATATGTGGAGTGACGCGTATGAATCGGGTGCGAAATGATGAAGTGCGAAGGAGAACTGGAGTTGTTCGGGAGATGGCTGGTAGAGTTGAGCAGAGGGTGTTGCGATGGTTTGGGCATATGGAGAGAATGGATAATGAGCGATTGGTGAAAAAGATAACTAGATCTGATGTGAGAGGTGTAAGGCTGAGAGGAAGACCACGAATAGGATGGATGGACAGTGTGAAGAGAGCGCTGGATGTGAGAGGGATGCCTGTTGAGCAAGGAAGAGTGGCTGTGTGTGACCGAAATAAATGGAGAGAAATTGTGAATGAATAAGTGATGACGCAGCCCTGAGGGGATATTCTCCCGCATTTGGTCTGATCAGCTAGTCAGGTCAGGTGCGGGTAAGGGGATGGGTCTGTTATGATGTGGCAGGGGTAAACCAGTTCTGCTGTCGGGCCCTGCTGCGGATGTCACTGATTGCATTGCGCAGTTGACCCTTGTGCGGTGTGGTTCTGTGAGGATCTGTCCGTTCTCCCCTTTGGGGCTAAGATGCGAATGAATGTGTTTGAATGGATGAGTAAATGGAGAGTGTGTCGTCCTGTCTCGGCTACCTCCCTTTCCTTGGGGGAAGCAGCCTAGGTATATATATATATATATATATATATATATATATATATATATATTGTTACATAGCCTATGATTTCATCATCCTTTGTGTAATTTTAACGCACAGTATGCTGCATGTTTGATCACGAGCGTGTTCTGCCTCAGTTCCCCCCTTCTGCCGTTATAGTAGAGTAAGTCGTCCTTTCTTTTGTTGAGAGCAGGATTTTCAGCTCTTTGTCCCCATGGCTTCATTTGCGCGTCCTTCTTACAAGTTGTATCAAGCTCTGCCGGCCCCTATATAATGAGCTCAGTCTCTGCATCATTGCCACTTAGATCTGCTCCTCATTTTGTTCACATCTCAGTCCTCCCCTCTACAGATATTATTATTGTGAGTGCTCAAGAAGTCTCCGAACATCTAGCAGCTGTGTGTAATTTGAGTATAACTGTCGTATTTTTTCTTGTACTGTGTAGCATAAGGTTAATTCTTAGGCCTAGTGAGGTTTTTGATTAATGTTGAGTTTTATGTCAGTCATTTTTGACAATAGTTTGTATGTGTAATAATTTATCTTGCATTAACTGAGCATTACCTGGTGTATTTTCATTTTATCAGGGCTGACTTAGATAAATTTACTCTCGCTAATTTCGTGTTAACAGAGGCTATTGCAGTTAACCATATATTTAACCTGTTTATTTCCCATTACATTATCCTTATGAGTCCTGAATGTTTTGTTTTTAGTTTGAGCATTAAACTTTAACTTGTAATTTTACCTAACTCTTTTGTTTTGAACCTGGAACTTTACGGGACAGTAGTGATTTTTTTAATATTCTCACTTAAAGTGTACATTATCTTTCTCTGTTCCGTAACATAAATTTGGCGACCTCATATCAGGATATTCAGGATATTATCATAAGGATATTGCTTGATATTTTGTGACTGTTACTTATTCATGATGTCTACTATTACTACACTTGATGAAGCCAAAGATTTTTTGTCAAATGTGCAAACAGTCTGTGATGTAGAAAACAGAACAAAGAATGAACTTAAGCTTGTTGCTCAACAATTGGGAATTGCTGTTCGCTCTCATCATTCTAAATATCAAATTGTTGACATGATTAATGAAAGCTTGTTTAATGTAACTCCTCCAAATGAGCAAACGCAGATTGAATTAGCTAAGTTACAGCTAGCCCTGAAGGAGGCTCGTGTGAAGGAAGCTGAATTTCAAGCACATGCTAAAGAGGCTGAGGCACAACTTGAAATTGCTAGGATTCAGGCAGACCATGAGTATCGCATGAAACAAGGTGGAACTGGATCATCTAGCTCTGATGATTTTGATGTGGCTAAAAATGTTAAACTTGTCCCTCCTTTTAATGAATCTGATTTAACAAAGTATTTTCAGTTGTTTGAGAGGGTAGCTACAGGTTTTAATTGGCCTAAAAAGAATTGGCCAGTACTCCTTCAAACTGTTCTCACCGGTAAAGCTCAAGTAACTTATGCATCTTTGCCTCAGGATCAATCTGATAATTATGATGTAGTTAAGAGCTTGATTCTTAAGGCCTATGAGCTTGTTCCTGAAGCCTATAGAGTAAAATTTAGGACAACTTACAAGCAAGATAAGCAATCCCATGTTGAGTATGCAAAAATCAAAGAAGATCTGTTAGAGCAGTGGTTAAATTCTAAGAATGTGGATTCTGATTTTGACAAATTTAAGCAGATGATTTTGCTGGAGGACTTCAAAAGGTGTATTAGTAAAGATGTAAGCCTATATCTTGATGAGAAAAGGATAGATAATTTGTCTGATGCTGCAGTTTTAGCTGATGAATATGTTCTCACTCACAAGAGATATTCTAGAGAAAAAGGGAAAGCTGAGAGTAAGTACGTTGCCTCTACTCAGAGTACAGGTAACAGGAAAGAGAATAAAGATGATGTTTCTCAGGAAGTAAATACCAGCTTCACCTCTAGATTTCAGAAAAGTAAATGTACTTATTGTAGTAAGCTTGGTCATACTACGGAGAAATGTTTCAGGAGACAGCGTGATGTGAAGAAAAAGGAGTCTTTAAATATTCAGTCAATTGGTCTAGTGTCCACCCTTGAGAGTTCCCAGAATTCTTTAACTGAGTTAACTGAACCAGCTTTGAGGGGTAACTTAAATTCTCATGATGGGGCTCCTCTTTTGAGCAGTAACGTGGGTGACACTCTCAAGAGTTCATGTGCTAATTTCCTGTCTGATGGTTTTGTCAGTCCTCTGGACAGTAATGACAGGAAATCAGTTAAAATATATCGTGATACAGGTGCTTGCCAATCCCTTATGCTGACCAGTGTTCTAGGCTCATTAATGTTAATTCCTCTGATGAAACTGTAATCTTACAAGGTGTAGGGAATAATTACTTCTCTGTCCCTCTGTGCAGAGTGAATTTAGAGTCTGGTTTTGCAAATGGTTCCGTTATGGTTGGGTTGGTTGAGACACTCCCAATGTCAGGTGTAACTTTCTTACTTGGAAATGATATTGGTGGAAGTCAAGTGTGTCCAGCTCCTCAGTTGTCTAGTGAGCCAGTGGCTGCGTCCCAGGATTGTGATGTCCCTGATGTGTTCTCTGCATGTGCTGTCACTAGGGCTAAGTCTAAAGTTACTGGTGATTTGGAGGATAATGATGATGATGATGTTATCCTAGATGACACTTTTCTTGCTAATTTGGACCACTCACCAGATGAGGCAGTACCCCGTAGTGTTGATAATTTGTCTCGTCAAGAGTTGGTTGAGTTGCAGGTTGCTGACCCTGAGTTGAAAGGTCTAGCTAACTCTGGTTACAGTGAATAAGAGCCAGCCGGTGCTTCTACTTGTTATTATGTAAAGTCAGGAGTACTTATGAGGAAGTGGTGACCCCCAACAGCATCAGCCGACTGTGAATGGGAGGTTGTACATCAAGTTGTCATCCCTCGTGTTTGTAGGCAGGATATCATTCGAGTGGCTCATGATACCAGTTTGGCAGGACACCTTGGAGTGAGGAAGACTGTGGCACGCATTTTGAAATACTTCTACTGGCCATGTATCTTCAGGGATGTTTCCTGGTATTGTAAGTCTTGTCACACCTGTCAAGTTGTGGGGAAGTGTAATCAGACCGAAAAGGCTGCACCTCTAGTTCCCATTCCTCCTTTTGAGGCGCCTTTCACCCGTGTGTTGGTGGATATTGTGGGCCCTCTTCCTAAGACTTCTTCAGGATTTTCTTATGTGTTGGCCATGATTGATATGGCTACTCGTTATCCTGAAGCCATTCCACTTAGAAACATCTCAGCAAAGAACGTGGTTAAGGAAATGCTAGGGTTCTTCACAAAGTTTGGTCTGCCCAAGGAGGTACAGTCCGACCGGGGAAGTAATTTCATGTCAAACGTTTTGAAGCAGTCTCTGAAAGAGTTGGGCATCACCCAGATCACGTCTTCAGCTTACCATCCCCAGACCCAAGGAGCGTTGGAGAGATATCATCAAACACTCAAATCGATACTCAAAAAATACTGTTTGGAACATCAGAAAGACTGGGATAAAGGTCTTCCATTCGTTGTGTTTGCCGTAAGAGAATCTCCAAATGAATCACTGGGCTTCTCACCTTTTGAACTACTGTTTGGCCATGAAGTATGAGGACCCCTTAAGTTACTCAAGGAATGCTGGCTGTCGGAGGAAGATGACGTCAACCTGCTGGAGTATGTGATGAAGTTCAAAGAACGGCTGTCCACTGCTTTACAGCTGGCGAGAGAGAATTTAGGAGCTGCTCAGGAGAAGATGAAGACTTGGTATGATAAGAAGTCCAGGTTACGCCACTTTCAGCCAGGAGATCAGGTTTTGATTCTGCTACCAGTTCATGGGCAACCTCTTCAAGCCAAGTTTAGTGGCCCTTATTTCGTGGAGAAGAAACTCAGTGATGTCAACTATGTCATCGCCACACCAGATCGTAGAAAGAGCAAGCAACTATGTCACATCAACATGCTAAAGTTATATCACAGGCGGGACGAAAATAATCCAGTCTGCACTGTAGCTGTTCCACCCGAGTCTGCAAGTGAAGCTCTCCCATGCAGTATGAGCCTGAGTGGTAGTTTGGGGAAGAATCCTGATATCATGAATGATCTCCAGACTAAGCTTTCTCATCTACCTCCCGAGGAAAGGCAGGAGTTTTCGGCATTACTGGAGGAGTACCCGCAAGTGTTCCGTGCCACTCCAGGAAGAACTACTGTGTTGATGCATGATGTCGAGGTTGGAGACGCAAAGCCAATTAAACTGCCTCCTTACCGTGTGAACCCAGTGAAAGTTCCTCTCATCCAGAAGGAGCTTGGCTACCTGTTGGACCACAAGATGATTGAGCCCTGTCAGAGCGAGTGGAGTTCTCCTGTCACTCTGGTCCCTAAGCCAGGTGGGTCACAGCAGCTTTGCATTGACTACAGACGTGTTAATCAGATAACCAAAACAGACACTTACCTTCTCCCTCGCGTGGAAGATTGCATAGACAAGATAGGAAAGGCTAGGTACATAAGTAAGTTTGATTTGTTAAAGGGATACTGGCAAGTACCTATGACTGAACGTGCTAGGGAGATCTCATGTTTTGTAACATTAGGAAAGACATTTGCATGTTCTGTAATGCCATGTACAGATTGTTTTAGAGTAATAAGAAATTTCCTTTCTAAATTTCTTTTTTCTTTGTGGGGAGGTGTTACATAGCCTATGATTTCATCATCCTTTGTGTAATTTTAACGCACAGTATGCTGCATGTTTGATCACGAGCGTGTTCTGCCTCAGTACTTCTGCCGTTATAGTAGAGTAAGTCGTCCTTTCTTTTGTTGAGAGCAGGATTTTCAGCTCTTTGTCCCCATGGCTTCATTTGCGCGTCCTTCTTACAAGTTGTATCAAGCTCTGCCGGCCCCTATATAATGAGCTCAGTCTCTGCATCATTGCCACTTAGATCTGCTCCTCATTTTGTTCACATCTCTGTCCTCCCCTCTACAGATATTATTATTGTGAGTGCTCAAGAAGTCTCCGAACATCTAGCAGCTGTGTGTAATTTGAGTATAACTGTCGTATTTTTTCTTGTACTGTGTAGCATAAGATTAATTCTTAGGCCTAGTGAGGTTTTTGATTAATGTTGGGTTTTATGTCAGTTATTTTTGATAATAGTTTGTATCTGTAATAATTTATCTTGCATTAACTGAGCATTACCTGGTGTATTTTCATTTTATCAGGGCTGACTTAGATAAATTTACTCTCGCTAATTTCGTGTTAACAAAGGCTATTGCAGTTAACCATATATTTAACCTGTTTATTTGCCATTACATTATCCTTATGAGTCCTGAATGTTTTGTTGTTAGTTTGAGCATTAAACTTTAACTTGTAATTTTACCTAACTCTTTTGTTTTGAACCTGGAACTTTACGGGACAGTAGTGATTTTTTTAGTATTCTCACTTGAAGTGTACATTATCTTTCTCTGTTCCGTAACAATATATATATATATACAGTATATTGCACTTCAATGAGATCTTTAAAATTTCCTACATCCTTGTGGGAAGTTTTCTTATTTTTGTCAGTATTATTATTATTGCCCGTCCCCGCCCAGGAGGGGCTCGTGAACGGATATTGTTCTCACTTGGTTTGTCTGTTTGTCTGTTAACAACATTACGTGAAAACTACTGGTGCGATTTTGACTAAAATTACAGGGATGATGGGCTATGACCTTCTGATCAACTGATTAATTTTTGGGCCAACTTGGGTAAAGGCCTTGGCTGTAGCCCCAAAAAATGTAAAACAAAAAGTAAAAAAAAAAAAAAAAATCGTTTTTCGCCATAACTCCTTTCAAATTAGTCATATCTGCATGAAACCAAAACCTAAAGATGCATCTTTCAAATCTGCATCCTATAGCATGCCTCATTACATCAGAGGATCACCCCCTCAGTTAGCGGTAGGGGGGTCAGTGTCAGGTGGGTCGGGCATAAAATATCAAATGGGTACAAAATCATCAATTTTCACCCAGTTTACCCCAAACTTGTTATGACATCTTTGGTTAGATATCCTGCTGTGTTTATACGTCAGCGATAAAATGACTGCCGGGGAAGGGTTTGTTGTGCCTTGGCACCGCTTCTTCTTCTTCTTATTATTATTATTATTATTATTATTATTTTTAATTATTATTATTATTGTTATTATCATGGTGGTAGGTGGTGGCGACCATCATCCACTCACTTGATATAGTGCTGCCTACTTCTTCCTTAGCCTTTATCATTCTTTTTCCGTGCCTGCCCTCCTCTCTTCCTATTTCTCCCATCTTTCTTATTATTTCTTGTTGCTTTTCTTTCCTTTACAGGTGCTTTAAATTCAGTGACAAGCCAAATGATTTCCTTTAAGCCAAGAAACCGTTTACAGCGCTGGGTGGTAACCATATAACCAAACCATACGTGCTCCCGACGTGTCAACAAGTGGGTTGGTGGAGGGTTAGTGCCCCTCCCCGTAAAACAAATAACTCAAAGTCAAATGGCCACCCCTTACGGGATTGTGGCGTCTGGCAATAGATAGATAGATAGGTAGTTATTATCATTATCTTTATTGCTATCACTTATTTTAAATTTGCGATATTTCAAATGCTATTTGGTCTAGAGCTTTCAAACATGGTCAGCTTAGTCGGACAACTGCCCACTTCTTTTGGACAAACATGGTGACAGTCCATCAACTGAATCTCCGGATATTATCCGTAACACAGAAAAGTCAGACAGCCAAGCTATTTCAGGAACTGCTTAAGGCAGGAAGCTGAAACTTTACTACAAAATAGCCTTAAGTCTGACGCAGTCCGGAAAGGAGTAAGGTTCCAATTGGTCATTATCTGAGCTTGCCTGGAGTCAAAAATTGTGACTTTCCTGGGTATTCCGGATATCACCTAATTTTCCATGAAGGATTAAAGCTAGAGCCACTAAACTTGGTGGATTTATAGACTATGACAACCTAAGGTAACATGCACACGATCAGATCAGTGACCCTGACCTCACCTGTGCTAAAAAACTGGGACTTTTCCGGATATTCCAGATGTCACCTAATTTGCTGATGGATTAAAGGTAGAGCCACCAATCTTGGTGGACTTACAGACCGTGACGACTTATGGTGACATGCACAAGATCAGTGACTTTGACCTAGCCTGGGGTCAAAGACTGGGACTTTTCCAGATATTCCAGATGTCACCTAATTTTCCATGAAGGATTACAGGTAGTCACAAATCTCAGTGGACTTATAGATTGTGATGACCTAAGGTGACATGCACAAGATCAGTCACCTTGACCTCAAGGCCCCTTTTTAGCTTGGCTTTTGGTAGGCAATGGCTCTGGAAAGTTTTTCTGTATCAAAATTGTTCATGGACAATTTTACGGTGTTCTAGTTATCAGTAATCAGCATTCATTATCATCATCATCATCATTATTATAATCAGCTGCAGCAGCAGCAGCAGCAGCAGCAGCAAAATGTGAACCTGGTGGACTGTAAGCTGACGTTGTTCTGCTGCTGCAGTCCAACATCCCCATTTTGGGAGACAGGGAAGTACAGTATATGCAGGACGTTTGCACATCCAGGCTGTTGAGCCGCCCAGTTCTGTCAGTGGCACCACATGAAGGCGCCCCTCCCCACCACCAAAACAGATCAGTGAGGTGTAATATTAGATAAATAACTAAGATGGAGGGGCTAGAGTGTCTCATAAGTTCACTGCATTACTGACTTGCGAGTCGTATTAATTACTTCTTCACTTGATGACACATTTTCATTTTAAGGATGATGGTGGATTGCGGGTAACAACAACAACAACAACATCAACAACGACAACAACAACAGCAACAACAATGATATGCCAATACTTCACTGAAAATTGAAAAAAAAAAAAATGGCTGCAGTTACACGGCGCAGCACATACTACGAGTACCACAGGGCTGACGTGAAGGATGCCGGGATTGGAAACTGGACAGGCATCTACCTCAAGGCCCGTCCCACATGTGTACTGTATCTCTCACCACCTGCCACGACTGCCTCACCAAAAACATCAGCTTCCAGGTAAGGGCAGGGCTGGTGGCAGTGAAGGACTATACGGTACAGCAGGGTTAATAAACGTGTGAATGCGCAGTCTTCTTCTTGCTATGAGAGTTTTGTAGCACCTCTTCCCAACTGATTTTGATTCGCCTCATACATCTTCAGTTAGCATATCATGCGTTACTACCGCACACTAGGCTCGGTATTAAAAAGATACAGAAGGAATAGCGTCTCTTATATTACTGATGCAAATGATGACTAATATTCAGATTTTATAGAAATGATATCTTATGTTACTGTTGCAAACTAGATACTAAATGATATACAAACAATATACAGTATAATTATCATCTTGTATGTTACTAATGCAAACTATGATCTACAGTAAAAAGACAGACACATGGAGAATAGTAAGGTGTAAAAGGCAGAATGAATCACTAAGGAAGAAGAGTCACGCAGTCATACAAACCATAATAAGAACTAAAGTGGGATGTGGTGAATGTAAAGAAACTAAAAGGCTCAGATTAGGTAACAAACTTACAGTCAGTTTCCTCATGCGGGGAGGTATTCTTTGACTGTCGCTCTATTCACTTCTGCAACATTCATAGCCTTTCCTCTTATTTTATCTCGGTCGAACACCACCTCACTTCATCTAACCCTCACCTTTTCTTTCTCACCGAGACTCAGCTGTAAACCCTTCTTTGTATCCTCCTCCTTTCCCTGTGCTCATTTCAAAGCCAAAGGTGGTTGTTGTGTACATGAATATAATGATATATCTTGCTCTTGTGTACCTAAACTTGAATATTCTGAATTCTCTACACTAGCTTTGGCTGTCATGTCATTCTCTGACTAAAAATACCTGTGCTGTGTACTTGTCCCCCAACTCTAATGATTGAAAAATTTTGATTACCTTGCATCTCAGATGAAACATTCTATCAATTTCTCCTTTCTCTTAAATCTTCATTTCAGGTGCTTTCAATGTTTATCACCACCTTTGGCTCTCCACTTCATGCGCTGGTCCACCTGGTGAACATTTTTTTTTTTTTTTTAATCCATATTGACCTAGAGCAGCTCTTACAGCACCCTACCCGTATCCCTGACTGCCTTGGAGTGATTTAACTAATCTTTCTTCTAACTCTGTTGATCATTTCTCTCAGTTGGGCTCCCCTGATCACAGCCTTACCACCTTAAACCATCCTATTCCTCTAGTAGGCCTGCGGACCCTCCCAAGAAGCGGCGTATGTGGTGCTTTGGGACTGCTGATTGGGAGGCCCTCAGGCAGTACTTCTTTCATTTTCTCTGGGATGATTACAGCTTCTATGGCTGAGTGCCATCCGTGTTTGCCGCACTCATTACGTATGGTATTCTGTCGGCCATGGAAGCATACATTCCTTTCTCACATCCTCTGACTACTGCAAAGAAAAAAAAATCTTGGCTTAATCATGCCTGTTTTACTGATGTCAACAACAAGGAAAAGACCTACAAAAGGTACCAGCAACAACCCACCCCTGAATATCATGTTTTATGTTCTGCCTGGAATCATGCTAAGTCTGCTCTTTGCTCTGCACAAAATAATTATTTCGTTCATTTAGCTCTGAACTTGATGGCTCAAATCCTTCCCACTCATTCTGGCACCTTGTCGAAAACCTTTTGAACAACTTCCCTTCGTTATCCTTCCATCCTTCCTCTTTTCTGCTATGATGACTCTGTAGCTGTTTATTCTACCGAAAAAGGCAGAACTCTTTGCCCAGACTTTCTCTTCCAATTCCACCTTAGGTGATTTTGGCGCTGTTCCTCCATCTCTTCCTGCCTCTGACTTTTTCATGACATTAAAATTTCTTTAGTTGATGCAGTATCTGTTCTCATTGGCTGCAATACAAACGAGACAATACGCATATGAGCCTGATGGGGTCCCCTCTGTTGTCCTCAAGAACTGTGCTTCTGAGCTTACACACTGCCTAGGTAAACTCTTTTGTTTTTTTCAAGTTGTACCTTTCCTTCTTGCTGGAAGTTTGCTCTCATTCATCCCGTCCCGAAGACGGGTGACCTTTCCCACCCTTCTAATTACCGCTCAACTGCTAAACATCCTTTGTTTCTTAATTATTAAAATCTATTCTTAACTAAAAGGAAAAAAAAATAAAGCACCTTTCCTATCATGACCTTCTTTTCGGTCACCAGTGTGGATTCCATCAGAGACTCTCCACTGGCTACAGCACAAATAATTTCTGACCTGGCTCATACCTCTAACTGAGGTAAAAGTAACTTAATAGTTTTTAATGTCTCCAAAACTCGGTTTCTAAATCTTTTAATCCCCCATATTCTTCCACAGGAGAATCCGTTAAAATTTAGCAGCATTCTGCTCAAACCTGCATCATCTTTGAATGTACAGTCCTTGAGGTTTCCTTGTCTTTGGATTTATCATGGAAAGATCATATTACCTCTCTTGCAAAATCTACTTCCAAAGAGATTAAGTGTGCTAAGCCGACGCCGTGCCAAAACACCCCCGCACAGCTGTTGAGTTTGTACAGGGTTTTTATTTGCCCCTATGTAGAGTAAGAGTCTCATCTGTGTGTGGAGGCGCCCGACACACAGCTCTTCTCAACAAGGTGGAGTCGAAGGCTTTATATCTCGTCAACTTTCCTCCTCTTAATGACTCCCTTCAAGTCCTGTCTCATCACTGCATTGTAGCATCTTTATCTCTTTCCTCTCACTACTTCTGTGGTCGCAGCTCTTCTGAACAGCCTGCTTACATTCCTCCTCCATTTCGGAGGGCACATAGCACCCTTATGGCAACAAACTTTCACCCATTTTCAGTCCAACTCCTTAATGCAAGAATTTACTGTTACTCCCAGTCCTTCATGTACGTAACAGGTCAGCTCTGAAACTGTCTTCATTTGTCTGTATTTCGTTTTGCCTATGACCTCCAGTCTTTTAAACTTAATGTGCCCAGGCATCTCAAAATGAATGGATCTTGAATTTGGATTTTTTTTTTTTTTTCTTGGAGGGAATAATATTGCAGGATTCCACTTTGGTTCCTTCTATCTTGCATTAAAAAAATAACTGTGATTTGTTTTTGCTGGAAGGACAAAGAGAGTCCAAAATTTTTTGTCTTTTTCTTCATGCAAAACCAATGCTAAACAAGATGAAACAGTCAGAGTGCAAGATCCGCATCCATCAGTGATCTAAGGAGCTAATAGTTGACTTTGCCCTGTGATCTTGACCTTCAACAGATTGCTCTAAAAATGAATTACTTCCTTCTTGCTTAATCCATAATATTTTCACCAAATTTTGTTCAAATAAGATCAAAGCTGCCCTTCACCTTTGATTTTTCCCTGTGATCATGACCTTTGACTGATTATTTTCAAAGTAGAATTTCTTTATCCTTCCATTTAACCGAACCTCCCACACAGTTTAGTCTACACTGGATAAAAGCTTCTAAGTTGACCTTATAAAACAAACTAGGTCAACATACGTGCTCCCTACGTGTCAAGTGGGTTGGTGGAGGGTTAGTGCCCCTCCCTGTAAAACAAATAACTCAGAGTCAAATGGCCACCCCGTGCGGGATTGTGGCGTCTGGCAATAGATAGATAGATAGGTCAACATCTTGGATGTGCTTCAACTCATTCAACAAATTTGATCCAAATCAGATTAAAACTCTTTCAGTTATTTTGTTTGCTCACAGACATGGGATTCGGATTGCACCTTACCCTGTGAGCTTTACTTTTGGCTGATTCTTTTCAAAACTGAAGGCCTTCCTTTATGGTTTACCCTCAACCCTTCCATGTTTGGTCAAAATTGGATAAAAACTGTTTAAGTTGATTTTGCTGGGTCAAACTCTGACCTAGCCCTGTGACCTTGACCAATTGTTGTCAAAAAAAAAAAAAAAAGTTTACTCATAGGTTGACCCTTCCACCAAGTCAGGTTCAAATCAGATTAAGAAAAAAAAAAAAAGTCATTCCAGTAAGCTTGGTAAAATTCTTATCAAACCTTCAGTCACTCTAACAGACATACATTCTGGTCGAATTTTAACCCATCACTGTGACCATGACCTTTGACCAATTATTCTAATAAACATTATGCTTACTCATTGGCTGACTCTTAGTACGGCCATTGAGTTTGGTCAGAATCGGATGAAAACTGTTTGAGTTGTTTTGTTAACACATACAGGCGCGAACATGCTGAGCAAAACAAAACACCTGCTCTCACTTCGCAAGCGCGGGTGTAACTTCGAGAAGTAAAATATCTTTTTGTGTGTGTGTGTGTGTGTGTGTGTGTATGTGTGTGTGTTACAGAAGTGTCCACATATCTAGTTTTCTTTTATAAAAAAAAAAAAAATAAAAAAGATAAAAGCTACAAGGGGGAACACATCGTAAGTTTACTAGTGAATTCAGGCCTTGACCTGGTGTAACTGAACTGCCTCCATCTTGCTTTGCAGTGTGGCTGGTGTCCGAATGTGAACGTTTGCAATGACGGACACGACTGTAACCAGCTCGAGTGGCGGAAAGGATACCTGACCGGCGATATTTCCAACCCTTCCGAATGTCCCCATAGCTCTACAAGACCATATCAGTAAAGAACGCAAGGCAGTTGTCCAGTAGCCCTATTTATAGAACTGACAAATGTCCTTACAACTCCACAGGATCATTCCAGTAAAGGACGTAAGGCAGATGTCCAATTAACCTATTCTTTACCCTTCTTAATGTCCTTATAACTCTACGAGAGTATGCAAATAAAGGGCATAAAGCAGATGTCCAATTAGCTGTATTCCTTACCCTTTGAAATGTCCTCACTAATTTTTTTTTTAAACCAGTAAAGAACGCTACTGTCATGATCAAAAGTTAAACTATCTATCTATCTATCTATATGCCTAGGATGCTTCCTCCAAGGAAAGGGATGTAGCCGAGACAGGACGACATACTCCCAATTTACTCATCCACTCAAACACATTCATTCACATCCTAGCCCCAAAGGGGAGAAGGGACAGATCCTCACCGCACCACACCGCACGAGGGTCAACTGTTCAGTGGAATCAGTGACATCCGCAGCAGGGCCCGACAGCAGAGCTGGTTTACCCCTGCCACATCATAATAGACCCATCCCCTTACCCACACCTGACCTGATCAGACCAAATGAGGGAAAATATCCCCTCAGGGCTGTGTCATCATTTACTTATTCACAATTTCTCTCCATCTATTTCTGTCATGCACAGCCACTCTTCCTTGCTCAACAGACATCCCTCTCGCATCCAACTCTCTCTTCATGCTGGCCATCCATCCTGTTCGTGGTCTTCCTCTCAGCCTTACACCTGTCACATCAGGTCTAGTTATCTTTTTCACCAATTGCTCATTATCCATTCTCTCCATATGCCCAAACCATCGCAACACCCTCTGCTCATCTCGATCAGCCATGTCCCTTCGCACTTCATCATTTCTCACTCGATCCATACTCGTCACTCCACACATACTCCTCAGACACCTCATCTCCATTACATTCAAACTTTCCCTCTCTGCTACACCCATATTCCATGTTTCAGCCCCATATAGTGCAGTCTGTACCACAACACCCTCGTACAGCCTTCTCTCCATTCTAAGCAGACGACATCTAAACACTTTTTTCATTCCTCTCAGCACCTTTCCTACTTTATTCATTCTAAACTTTACTTCTGCATCTATTCTTCCATCCACAGCAACACGTGACCCTAAATACTTAAAACACTCTACCTCCTCACGCAACTCACCATTCAAAACTATATTCATCCTCCTACCATCTAACGACCTCGTATATTTCATCACTTTACTCTTATTCTCATTTACTTTCAATTTTTCACACACCCTTCCAAACTCCTCTACCAACTGTCTCAATCTCTCCTCTGAATCAGCCATCAGTGCAGTATCATCTGCAAACAACAGCTGCTTCAGATTCCACTCTACCATCAACATTCACCAGACTCAGACGTCCACCTAAAACTCTTGCTTTCACCTCCCTTACAACACCATCCATATAAATATTAAACAACCAAGGCGACATCACACATCCCTGTCGCAGCCCCACTCTCACGGGAAACCAATCACTCAGTATTTCCCACTCTTACACACGCTCTACTATTTGCATAAAAACTTTTCACCCCTTTTAGTAACCTACGATCAAGTCCATACAATCTTAAAACAGTCCACAAAGCCTCCCTATCAATTCAATCATACGCTTTCTCTTAATCCACGAATGCCCAAAACACATCCTTGCCTTCCGCTAAATACATTTCACAGACTTGTCTCACAGCAAATACCTGATCCACGCATCCCCTCCCTCTCCTAAAGCCACACTGCTCATCACCAATCACTCCCTCTGTACCCTCTCTAACTCTCTTAATTAACACTACCATACACCTTACCTACAACACTCAGCAGACTTATATCCCTAAAGATAGTACAGTCATACTTATCACCCTTACCTTTATACAATGGGACCACACAAGCACTTGCCCAGTCAACTGGCACCATACCTTTCACAAAGCACACATTCAACAATCTTACTAACCAGTCAACAATAGTAGCTCCACCAACCTCCAGGCACTCCACAGCACACCCATCCATACCTGCAGCTTTCCCTTTTTTCATTCCCTTTACTGCCTCCTGCACTTCCTCCTTCTTGGTCAAAGAATCATTCAACTCTCCCAACACATTTATTCCTTGCACCCTTCCATCCGCCACAATCTCAGCCACCCTTTCCTCCTCTACATGTAACAGTCTTTCAAAATACTCTGCCCATCACTTCGTTACTGCACCCATCTCAATTAACATCCTACCATCCTCTGCTTTTACGCACCCTTCCTTTCCAGACTCTCCCTTTCGCTCCCTTTTCACCTCCTTCCAAAACATTTTCTTATTCTGTTGAAAATTCTCAGTCAACCGCCTACCCCACCTCTCATCTGCTGCCACTGTAGCATCATGCACAGCCCTTCTCGCCCTGTTCCTCTTTACCTTATACCTCTCATATGACACCTCATCCTTCCTCTGCAGCCACACTTTATATGCACGTCTCTTCTCAGCCACAGCCATACTTACTTCCTCGCACCACCATTCACTTCATTTTCTTACACCACCACCCACACGTCTCACACCACACACCTCTTCCGCGTGCCCCACCACAGCACTCTTAAACAACTGCCATTCCTCCTCCACACTGCCATTTTCCTGATCTTTCACTGCGTTCCACTCATCTTTCAATTTCTCCTGATACTCTATCATTTTCTCTCTTTTATCCAACTCATTCACTTTTAAAACCTCCCTGCCACACCTAACTCTCCTAGCTCTCACCCATCACTTACCTACAGGTACTCTTAATAAGTTAAACTACACTTAGTAATGTCCTCACGACTCTAAGCACAACAAAGGACTTACAGTCTCGGTCAAAGTTTGCCGACACTTTCCTGCCGGCTTTGGCGATTAAAGAAGTTTAATGGTTTTGTGCGTGTGTGCGTGTGTGTGTGTGTGTGTGTGTTTGTGTGTGTGTGTGTGTGTGTGTGTGTGTGTGTGTGTGTGTGTGTGTCTTACCAGTATGAGACGACAAAATGAATATGAGAAAGAAGAATATCCTCTGACGTTGGGGCAGGACTGAGAGATATGCAAGGCTGGACACAGCCTACAGGCGAATTTGTTTGTGATAGTCCCGAGGAATTTCTATCCATCTATCTATTGCCAGACGCCTTAATCCCGTACGGGGTGGCCACAAACAAATCGCCTCCACGTCGCCCTGTCCCCCGTCATTTCACTGCCCTGCTCCGAACTCACCCCCCCCCCCTCTCTCATATACCTCTCCACTCCATCCCTCCATCTCATTCTCCCCCGAGGAATTTGCTTGAAGAAATTACTGCTCTCTCATTAAATCTGGAATTATAGTGGTTATCAAGTTGCAAGTATTTTGTGGATATGTTCGTCTTTCATTAACCCCTTCAGTCTGATTACAATTTATAATTCATGCTTGTTCCTACCCGGCTAGGAAGACCTTTGGGTGGCTTCTCCTTCTATTAGGTTTTTCTTTGCTCTTTGACCTTCTTCACCCCTATAAGTGGGAAAAGAGATCTGGACGACGGCGGCGAAAGAAGTGCGCATGATGATGATGATGATTTTATACATATTAGGAGCACGCCCTTGTGGTGAAGGGAAGTAACGAAGGCAGTATCTATAACTCCTACAGCTTGAAAACTCTCTTCATAAAACTGTTTGGTATACTCATCTTACTCGAACTTGACCTAATTTTACCATCCCTCCAACTTTAAGACTGACTTGTGATAACAGAGTAACGACAGAATATGTGGCGCAAGTCACGAGGTGGTGTTATCGAGAGGTTGTAATGCCATGGCACTGTCTTTTTCCGCCTCTGAGTTACATGAACTAAGCTGCAAAGCCGTGGCATTGTCTTTTTCTGCCATTGAACTACCTGAACTATGCTGCAAAGCTGTGGCATTGTCTTTTTCCGTCACTGGGCTACTGTATTCAGCTAAACTGTAAGCCGTAGCACTGTCTTTTTCTGCCACTGAGATACAGGAACTCAGCTGTAAAGCCGTGGCATTGTCTTTTTCTGCCACTGATTACATGAACTAAGCTGCAGAGCCGTGACATTGTCTTTTTCTGCCACTGAGCTACGTGAACCAAGCAGCAAAAGACTGACAAGTTTCATAACTGTTCCATTCCAAAGGTGTTAATGAAGGAAATACAGGGTGGTCCATAGATAGCACTCAACTAGAAACTCACCTGGCAGTGCATTGTATACACAGGCATGATTCAGTCTATTCGTCTGGGCGTGGTCGGGAAGAGGAAGTAGGAAATGAATAAATAAAGATGTGCAGGCACTGATAATGCTGAATGAGCCGTCTCCGCAACACACGGGGAAATCGCCGTGTCGTGGAAGACGTGCGTTATACAGTATATGGATCATCCGGTATTTCATTAACCCTTTCCATCCGATGACGTATTTTTCTCTATATCCTTGCTACATACTTTCGGTTTTATTAAGCTCAGAGGAGGCTGTTTCAACTGGAGGCGTAGGGCACTGCATTCCTTAACTTCACTATATGATGCTCTTACCAACGGAATACAATCGTCTGAAAGTACGTATCTATTCGTCTGTCTGCTTCTTCATATTTCTACTTGTCTATATCTGCCTGTTTGTATTATGAATATCTGCATTCTGCCTGCCTACCTGTTTGTCTGTCTGTCTATCTTGCCAGATGCCTTAATCGTTTAAGGGGTGGCTGCAAACGAATCGCCTCCATGTCATTATGTTATACCATCCTCTGCCATCAGGCCATCTTTTCTCCTCTGCACACCAATCTCACTCATATGCATCTCCAAAATATAACAAGTGGTGCCAGGCACAGAAAACCTCGCCTGATGGCAGTTATTTTCTTGCTGTTAAATACTGACCTATTTCTGCCATTTAGTGTCAGTGCACAATTAAAGTCTAAGGTAATGGCACAAATGTTTTCAAGTTACGCCCTCTGAACACCTGTGCTCTTGCGTTTGACCTTGCAAGGTCGCTCAAGGTCAAAGGCCATGCTGCCAAATGAAAGGCCATATGAGACTTCCTATATCTTGGTA
Organism: Coenobita brevimanus; assembly: GCF_032717465.1. NCBI lineage: Eukaryota > Metazoa > Arthropoda > Malacostraca > Decapoda > Coenobitidae > Coenobita > Coenobita brevimanus. Next base: position 15,436,455 of record NC_137042.1, read on the forward strand.
ATAGTAAATATCTTTATTTTCACCTAGTTTCGAGTTATAGCCCCCTGAATATCCTTGACCTTGAGTTTGACCTTTCAAGGTCATTCAAGGTCAAAGATCTTGGTGCTAAAAGAAAGCCGATATTATGAGTTCCTGTAAGTTCCTAATAGTAAATATCTCTATCTTTAACCGTTTTCAAGTTATAGCCCTCTGAAAATCCATGACCTTGATTCTGATCTTTCAGGGTTACTCACTTACCTCCAAAATTCAATAATTGTCTTTGGGGACCAGTGCCCACATATCCTGAAAGTTTCATATAATTTTATACAGTCGTTTTTCCGTAATGTTGCTATCAAACAAACTCAACCAAAAACAATACCTCTTCGGATTCCGTCCAGGCGAGGTAAAAACACGCTATCGAATCAAGATTTTTTAACTGCAAAGCTTGTGAGATGAACAGAGAGCTATGAAGGATGGAAGAGAGCATTTTGAAGGATGGAATAGAGCGCTGTGAAGGTACAATGATGATGATGATGATCCGTATTATGCTGGGCTCCTTGTATCCTTGAACCGTATTTTAAATGGCACACGAGGATTTGTAGCAACTCTTCCTTAGCTATTTATTTTGCATATTACACCTCAACATTCTCTTCTGCGTTAGGCCTACTTGTTTTAAGATCACCGTATTTTGCATCAGAAACATACAAGACGACGCTGAGATGTAACTTGCAAAATAAAGCGCTTAGAGAAATGGTTTACGATATCTCCAGGGCCACTTTGAATATAACCCTTTATCTTATACATTTGATTTTGTATTTACTTTTGTGTGTATGAACTCCTTCAGTCCCAGGACATTTTTCTTGAGGTATCCTGGCAATATTCAGGCTTATTATTATTATTTTTTTTTTACCCGTCTCAATTTTGACTTTTGAAACTGAAGGGCTTAGATACACCTTTACTAACCCCGAAACTGAAGGTGTGTGACAGTCTTTATTAACCTGAAACCGAAGACGTTTGATATAGTGTTTATTAACCTGAAACTGAAGGGGTTTGATAGTCTTTATTAACCCGAAACTGAAGGGGTTTGATATAGTATTTATTAACCCTTAACCGAAGAGGTTTGATATAGTGTTTATTAACCTGAAACTGAAGGGGTTTGATAGCCTTTTTTAACCCTAAACTGAAGGGGTTTGATATAGTCTTTATTAACCCTAAACTGAAGGGATTTGATACAAACTTTGTTAACTGATTTGAAGGTGTTTGTTAGTCTTTATTAACCCTAAACTGAAGGGGTTAGATACAATCTTTATTAACCGCGAAACTGAAGTGGTTTGATACAGCCTTTATCAATCTCTTCAGTACTGTGGCGTTCTCCTTAGCTTAACAGAACAGTCTGAGAATAGTATGATAGAAAAAAAAAAAATACTGGTACGTCACCGGATTGAAGGAATTAATCGTTGTAATGTATGATTCTGTCGAAGATTTTTGTGACTGTAACAATCAATGCTGTCTTCTGTGCTTATACACAAGGAGGTCCGTAAGTAGCGCCTGTCTAGAAACTCACCTGACGCTGTCTTATGTGCAGTGGGAACGGTTCAGGCTACTGGTGTAGGGGTGGATGGCAATGGGAGTAGGAAATGAATATGTGATGCAGGATAGATACTGATCACGCTGACTGAGCAGTTCCCATAACATACGAGGCAATCGTTTGATTACAATCATGCTAACCTTGTTTCTAGGTGAGCCATATAGAAGCATGTAGAGGCACAGCACTAAGTTAGGTCTTTAAAACGTTCTTCTACTCGCCCCCTGCACCACAGAGACGTCACTGAAATACATAAAAACAAAGCTCCCAAAAGGATGCTACTGCAGTCGGCAGAACAGTTTTTGCCTCAGAAATTATCATCATATAAACGTCTAAATATTTGTAGTTGTTCAGTAATTATTCGGATCTTACATTTTAAATTTTAGGTTCAGAAAATCTGTTTCCTTGTGTATGGGAGTACTGATGGAAATGTGATACATACACATTAGATGTCATGTGTTAAGTTCTTCATTAACATCCTAATCATGACCTTTTTCCCCACCCAAGAATGGGATGAGGTAAGGTCCAGAAAACAAGGAAAAATGAAGCACGAGAAAGGGGGAATTATCAACAAAATGCCCCATGAAACAAGCTCTGCCTTGCGGGCCCCACCATCTGCATTTATTATATTTCCTCATTTTACTTTGCACATTTACCTTACATTGAGAGAATCAATTCGTCGAGTGTCAGATTAAAAGGAGCCAAACCCTTCCCGTGTGTTCCTCTGTACAAAATTCATCCCACCATATAAGTCCCCTGTCAGGTTCCGAACTTTGCCACCTACCATATCTCATTTTTTCACAAGCTCATTTACCACATCCAGCTATAGTCTTCTTGGTCTGTCATACCTCCTTCCACCTTCAGACGTCCTTGCACCCTTTTCACAACTCTTACCTTATCAATATGCATTCTCTCCATATAACCATATTATCATAATGCACACACTTTTCTGTAGTATCCATTATCAACAGACTTCCTTAACTTCCTTATCGTCTCCGTTACTCGCTCTCCCTCACATTCTTCAGTATTCTCATTTTTAGCGCCTTTACTTCCGACGCTCTCGTGACATACTAAATTCTAACATCCAATTATTAATGGGAACACTGACATGCATTTACAACAACATATTTCACAATAAAAGATATATATATATATATATATATATATATATATATATATATATTTATTTATTTATTTATTTATTTTTACTATTTATTATACACCAAGGGCACTGTGATATATTAGATACAAAAACTAATGCTACTACTATGCGGTAAAATTTGTTCTTTGTTTTATACCTCAGTTCGCACAACGCGATCTTTCACTGAATATTATTTATACCCCTTGCCCCAGAAAGTCTGTGCGCGTCCCTGTGCGTGTATGTGTGTGTGTGTGTGTGTGTGTAGGCTATGTATATGTGTTTATGTGCGTGCTGTGTGCATGTATGTGTGTGCGATGAACTATACAGTACATGAAAGAGCCATGCACAAGAACATTGACCGATCTAGTCGTATTTGTTTGTGTGTGTGTGTTTGTGTGCTCGTAGAGTGTAGGCTATGTGTATGTGTTTATGTGCGTGCTTTGTGCATGTATGTGTGTGCGAGTGATCTATACAGTACATGAAAGAGCCATACACAACAACATTGACCGATCTAGTCGTATTTGTGTGTGTGTTCTTACCAAATTGTTCTTACCTAATTGTATCTTTACAGGAATGAGTCAAGCTCGTAATGTCCCGTGTCTTAAACCATATTTATCGTACATATCCTTAAATTTGTGAATTGTTTTGGCACACGCTATTTCATTCGGTAGTGCATTCCATTGATCAATTGCTCTGTTTGGGAAACTGAATTTCCTTACGTCTTTATCACCTCTCTTCTTATGCAGTTTTTTGCAGTGTCCTCTTGCTGATGCTTCCCCATATGTTAAGTAATCATTTATGTCTATTTTCTCCTTCCCTGATATGCATTTATACAGCATTATCATGTCACCTCTTTCCTTCTCTCCTGTAGTGTTGGTAGCTTCAGTTTATTTAGTCTTTCTTCGTAGCTTAGATCCCTTAAGCTTGGTATCCATCTTGTAGCGGCCCTTTGAACTTTTTCAATCTTGTCTATGTGTTTTTTGAGACGAGGACTCCAGACTACTGATGCATACTCCAGGGTTGGCCTGATGAATGATGTTATTATCCTTCTTAGCATGTTTTCATTTATGTATGTGAATGCTATTCTCATATTTGCAAGCAGTGTATACATGTTCCGTACCTTCTCACTGATTTGTCAGCCGGAGATAGTCTGTTATTGATAATCACACCTAGGTCCTACTCTCTTTCTGATGTGTGTAGGGTTTTATTTCCTAACGTATAATCCCAATCAGGTCTTTTTCCACTTTTACCAAACTTGATTACATGACACTTGTCCACATTGAATTCCATTTGCCATGTATTACTCCATTCATTAAGTTTATTTAATTCTTCTTGTAGCTCTTTACAAGAGTCTGTTAGTAATTCTCCTTTGTATTTTTGCATCATCTGCAAACATATTTAGATAGTTTTCATTTCCAGTGTTACTGTTAATATCATTTATATACTGTACACTAAAAACATGATTGGTGCCAGCACTGAGTCCTGTGGTACTCCACTAGTCACTTCTTTCCATGATGATTAGTTTCCCCTTAGTAGGCTACTGTTCTCATTTCCCATTTAATGAGAAAATCTTGCATCCAACAAAACAGTTTGCCTCGAATTCCTCCTTGATGGTACAGTTTCCATAAAAGTCTTTTTTTTTTTTTTTTTTTTTTTTTTTTAATGTGACCGACTCTGGGCATAGGCTTCACAGCCTGCTTTCAAGGCCCAGTAGTCCTCCTACGTACCGCACACCTCTACATGTTTGGTGTGGTACTGTGTCAAATGCTTTCTTGAAATCTAAATAGATACTGTCCACCCATCCTTCTCTTTCCTGTATTGTGTCTGTTACTCTGTCATAGTAGCTCAACAGATTAGTAACACATGATTTTCCTTTTCTGAAACCAAACTGTCTTTCTGTTATCATATTGTGTTCTTCTAGATGATTTACCCAAGCTTTTCTTATAAGCTTTTCTAATACCTTGCTTACAACACTGGTTAATGATACTGGTCGGTAGTTGAGTGGATTTTGTCTATTCCCTTTCTTGAATAAAGGGACAATATTTGCTTTCTTCCAAATATCTGTTAGTTTACCTTGACTTAACGATTTCTTGAAAATTAAAAATAATGGTTTACTTAACTCCTTTGCACATTCTCGTAGCACCCAACATGAAATTTCATCAGGACCACTTGCTTTTCCTCTGTCTAATTTACTTAACTCCTCCTGTATTACTTTTTCTGATATTTGTATATCTGGTAGTATGTGTGGGCATGCATGTTCCACATAGTCCCTCTCAAAATTTTTTTCTTCTGTAAAAACTGATTGGAAATTCTTATTTAGTGCTTCACAAATATCTTTCCTTTGTGTATAGGTGATTCCCTTGTCCGTAATGGATTGTATTTCATCTTTTACCTTGGTTTTGCTTCTGATGTAGCTGTAAAATAGCTTCGGTTGATCACTGCTTTTATTTATGATATCCTCCTCAAATTGTTTTTGGGCTTCCCTCCTTATTCTTGTATAATCGTTTCTTGCCTGTTTGTAATTATTATATGCCCTTTCACTATTGTGTCTTCTGTATCTATTCCACAACAAATCTCTTCTTTCTTTTGATTTTTTACATTCTGTATTGAAACATTTCTGTATTTTCTTATCTGCTTCTTTGTGCTGTGGGATGTACTTCTGGACTCCTATTTCATAAAATTCACAGAATTTTTTATATACAGCATTTAAATCTTGTCCTCTAAGCTCATTTTCCCAATCAACTTCTAAGAAATAATTCTTTAGGTCATGATAATTTCCCTTTTTATAGTTTAGACTCTTTTTGTAACTTTCATTGCTGTTAACTATGTCATAAGCTATCCTGAAGTTGCAATTTAGTACTGCATGATCGTTTTTGCCGAATGGAGGGTGATATATTAAACTGTCATTATCATTTTCTTGCCTCGTAAATATGAGATCTAGCACTGAAGGTACATCGAGTCCTCTTTTTCTGGTGGTTTCCCTCACATGTTGCGTTAGGAAAAACTCTTGCACGAGATCCAGGAGATTTTGGTCCCAACAGCTTTCTTGGCTAATTATATCTAGAGTATTCCAATTTATATTTGTATTAAAATCTCCAGTTAGTATAATTCTTTCCGATTTCTCTTCCATTTTATGTAGTAATGCCCTTAAACTCTGAATTCTACTCTCTGCCAGGTCCTCATATTCGTCTCTTTCCCATGTGTTTGATCTGGGTGGCATGTACATATTGGTTACAATTACTTTCCCTTCAGATGTGTTGATCTCTACTGTAATCAACTCTACTTGTGAGGGTATATCTAGTTTTATTTCATTGACTTGTAGATTTTTCTTAGTTAATATTATAATTCCTCCTCCTTTTTTTAAGTTTCTATCTCTTCTCCATATATTATATTCCTCTAAGTTTAGTATGTCATTTGATATCCTTGGTGTTAATTTTGTTTCAGTTAGGCATATTATATGTGGTTCATTTTCTCTGACATAATCATTCATCTCTAATAATTTAGATACCATTCCATCCACATTTGAGTACATCAACTTAATCATCTTGTTTATATACTTGTCATGACATGGCTCTAATACCTTCCTCCTTTTTATTCCCTCCTGGTTATGTACCACTTTCGTACCTGCAATCCTATTACTTTGTAAAAAAAAAATGTATTCTCCTCCTCCTCTGATCTTCCCTCATTTTTTGTTTTTGCTTCCTCCCTCCTCTCTTTCAGTAATTCCAGTTCCTCTTGTGTTGGGCATCTTTTTATCCATACATTTTTGAACTCCTGTTTTTCCATAAGATTCTTTGCATTTTTTAGTATCTCCTCCACAGTGTTTACACTCTGGAAAGTCACCTTTAGAGGTCTTGACTTGCTTTTCTCGTATTTCCCTAACCTTTTGTGTTCCTCTATGTCTTTACTACAGATTTCCTTTGATACTTCTTTCAGTAAGCTCATTACATTTGCCATCTCCTTTTTGTCTCTTGTGATCTTGTTTTTTACTTCTTCCTCTTCTATACCAGTGATTACTATAGATTTGTTTATATCTACTGAATCTCTGACTAACTTCGGATTGTTTTGGATTATTCTTTTCACTTCCTTTTTAATGCTTTTTTCCTCTACCCTTGTGTCTAAGTCTTTCTTTACTTTCACCATTTCAGCATACGTGGTTTCCACATCATTTTTGTAGCTTTGCACAACTTCATTCACCTCCGTTATCTTCTCCTCAATATCACTGCTCTGGTCTATCAGACTGCTTACTTGCCTAATTGTCTCCATATCATTTTTGAACTCTTCCATAATACTCTCGTGGTTGACTACTGTACTTGCCATTTCACTCGTTTTCCTCATAAGTGTACTTAGTTCCACTGTTAATTCACTGATGGTTGTGTCTTTCTTGTTGACCTCCCTTCCTAGTTTTTCTATTTCTTCCTTTTGCAAGTGCATCTGCTTCTTTATTTCATCAATTTCATTTTTGAAAGCCATTTCTAGTTTGTGTACACGTTCAACCAGTCTATTGTGAGTCTCCATTTCAACCAGTTCTTGGTAGAAATCATCATCTTGCTTTCTACCTTTATCCCATTTCTTTTCCAAATTTGCTTTACTAAAGTATGTGTCCATATTGCAATACTAAAAGCATGGAGTACTTACATTCCCTGGGGCCGTTGTAGTCTAAACAAACATCAGTTGACTAAGCGCATTCTTTCGCCACTCGGTTCTCTTTTCTGTTTAAACAAGTCTTGTTTAAACTTTTTTTTTTTTTTTAAATAATAAAAAACCATTTAGTCTAACCTGGTACAGAGCTTGACTCATATAAAGATACTAATTTAGGTAATGCCACTGGCCGTGCTGGCTCGGTATGGAGCGCTGTCGGCGCACGTCTGCACTCCTTGGTGTCTCCCCTGTGTGTGTGTGTGTGTGTGTATGTGTGTATGTGTGTATGTGTGTGTGTGTGTGTGTGTGTGTGAATTAAACAAGTGTTTATATAACTTGAACCAGACTTGGTTAGCCAAGGCGTTAACTTATCGTTTTTAGAACAATTAGTTGGAGGCAAAGGTCACACGGTAAGGAAATCTTAAGTAGTTCTAATTCGATTTATATCAAACGTGGCGGAAAGGTTAAGGGAAAGGGAAGGATGAAATGATTCGATTTTGAGAACAACCAGTCAAAGGTCAAAGTCACAGGGCAAGGTCAAAACTTCAACCTATGACTCAAATGGTTTTCAGTCAGTGCTGACCAGCTCAGTGTAAGGGCTGATGGGGTCAGCCAAGGGGTAAACCTTTCTTTTTAATACTCGCTCAGTATTTCAGGGTAGCAGGGCAAGGTTAATTCAGTTTTGGTCCGATTTAGACCACACTTGGTGGATGGGCTGACGGTTAGGCAAGGATGAAGTAAATCAGTTTTTATAACAATCGGCTGAAGATCAAGGTCGGGGGTTGAAGACAAATGTTCGCCTCTTTGACCATTTTGGGGTAGCGGGTATGACACACTCTGAGTGCTCCTTCTTGTTTACAGCTTTCTCCATGAACAAGACGACGGAGAAAGTACGCAAGCACCACTTTCACATACCTGGCGTCTCAAAACGCACAGAAAACAGTGGGGTAATAAAAAAAACACTCCGCCCCAGGACTCTCAACTCATTATCCACCCTTGACTCTTAAGCACTCTTTCCTTGTAAATACCGCCCATGCACTGAAGTTTATCCTTCACTAACTATCCTCTTTTCCCCCTACTCGCTACAAGTTTAAATTTTCCTACTAGTCATCCCACTCATACTACTTATCTCCCTGCCGTTCTGAGCACAGCCTTCATAAATTCTTTCCGTTCATCTCGCTGTTCATTAACCACTTTGCTGCACTGGCGTCATTCGCATTTTATTTTTGCAGTCTTCATACATATTTAATCACTTTTTTTTTTTTTAATCTGGAAAGGGAAAATACAGTCTTCATGTACTTCTTTCACTGTAAGAGGTGTATCCAAAGCTGAGCAAAACATTCTGAAGGAAACACGAGTGAAAGGAAGTGTGTGTCATTAGAATGAAGAGTTAACTTCTTCAATATGATGGCGGATTTTATGTTTTTGTGCTACCAGCCGATTTTATTAATCTCGTGGAGGACCTCAAGCTGTGAAGGTATTGATGAAGGTTATAGTTAACCCTTCCAGTTCGACATTATAAGGTGAGGAACGTCGTCCAGAGGTAGCAAGAATAAACTATAAACTGATGTTCTACATACATGCAGGACCATGACAACCACTATATGAGGCGCCGGTAAAGCTTACAGGAACAAAGTATCTTTTGCCCATAAAACCTTACCCCTGCATGGTTTTAAGGGGAAAGAAATAATCATTTACCAGGGAAAGGGGGGGGAACGGCCCTCGGGGGTAACATGATGGCTAAAACCTGGCCCGAATGAAAGTTATCTTTGCGAGAAATTTTGCTTTCCATGGTAAAATGCAATGAAAGTGCATACCGGCGTTTTCTGTCCCTGGAGCTGCCTCCCCCCCCCCCCACCCCAACACCTCCTCTATGTGGGGAGTGGGGAAGTCCCATCATGACTAAAAACTTGGTCCGGGCTAAGATGTAGCACTGGTCAAAAATTTGCTTTCCAAGACAAAAAATATGGCAGTGCAAACTGGTGTTGTCCAAGCACCTCTGCCTCTCCCCTTCTCGTGGGGGCAGCCCTCTGCGTCCTAACCATGCCTAAAACCTAGACTGGGTGGAATTCTTAAGTAACTTTTATGGTGTTCCTTCCTGGGGACTGTACCCCCAGTAAAGGGCTGCGGGAGTCCCACCGTGCCTCAAACTTGGTTTGAGTGGTGGTATACCACTGTGCAAAATTTTGTGTTCGCTGGTAAAAATTTAAGATCGTGCATAGTTGCGCTGTCCGGAAGCCCCTGGGACTGCCTCCTCCCCCTCTGAAGCGACCTATAGAGGCCCAATTGTGCCTAAAGTCTTGCCTAGGTGAAGGTTTGTAACTGTGCCAAATTTCTGTTTCTCTGCATAAAACAACACCAACCCACCCATCCATACGGCCTAGACCCTATCCCTGAAAACTGTAATATAAGTGAGTGAACGAGTGAGTTATTCAGTGACACAGTTAGGGACAAGCGCTTTACTGAGCCGCCTCTGTGCGTGGGTGCGGCAAAAACTACGTCAGCAGATTCGTTCAAACAGTATAACGCCGTCATATCAGCAATGTTGTGTGTGTCATATGCCGTTTGTTATTATCAGTAAATGAAGTTGTCTTGTGCAAAGAGTTACGTCATTTAAACATATTCGTGTTGCTGCCAAAACACTTGCAAATTCAGACGTATGAGAGAAAACCGATAAAAAATAAAGAGCTACAGGGTTATTCACTGTTGCAAGACCCAGTGAATAATAAATTTGTTATTAAACAAGAGATTTATAAGAACTTTAAAAGAGCTTTTCATTTCATTAACTGGTTTCTTTCAACATCTCTCTTCGCCACACTGTTTCATCTGTATCTCTTTTCTGTCGCTACTTCAGTGGTCACTGCTCCTCTGAACTGTCTGCTTGCATCCCTCCACCAGTATGGCGGGCACTTAGCACCCGTCTAGCAACAAACTCTCATCCCTTTTCTCTTCAACTCTCTAATGAACGAACTAACAGCTACTCCCAGTCCTTCATGTATGCAACAGGCCAACTCTGGAATTGTCTCCCTCTGTCTGTTTTTCCTACTGTCTACGATCTCCAGTCTTTCAAACGCAGTGTGTCCAGGCATCACGAAATGAATGGATCTTGAATTTGGCTTTCCGTTATCTTGTTTTTGTTTTTTCTTGAAGGGAGCAATTTGCAGGCCACTGGCCTTTGGTTCCTTCTTCCTTGCATTTAAAATAAAAAAATAATAATAATACTTTATTCATTTCATTATAGTTTATCTACAGTTACATCAAGTACTGACAACACCGGTAGTTTCCATCAACTCTTAAAACATAATAAAACCCAGTTTTCCACACCTGGAAACATCGCGTGCAACATATCCTCTGCGAAGGCTGAAGTCTCCCTAAGGATACTTTCTTTGAACTGATCGAGCACTTAAGCCTTGTTGCTAAATACGCTTCTCATAAGGTGGCCCCATTGGAAAAAAATCCAGTGAACTTACGGTCAAACCTTCAGTTACCAAGGAGGATATTATAACTATAGATCAGTGCAATAGGCCAACGATGCTACTCAGTACAGCGCTGGTGGGTGAGTGGCAGTTCATTCTCTTTGGATACATCTAGGTTATACATTCAAATATCGAGGATATTCTCAATCCCAGAACATAAATGACATAGACAGACTGATGTGTGGGAGTGTGGAGTTTAACTGGAATCCGTTTATTAACAACTGATATATTGACATTAATCTGAAGCCTCAGAATACAAAACCACCCTTTATAAATTTACACATATTATTGAATGAATACAAAGATAGAAATAGAAATGAAAGAAAAACATTCGGAAGCCAAATGCTAATCGCCCGCCAGAATATACTGTTGGCCAAGTGACAAGCTACTTCCTTCCTCTTGGAAGGAACAGTTATTGCAGGCTCATGGCCTTTGGTTCCTTCTTCCTAGCATTAAAAAAAAAAAAAAAAAAAAAAAAAAGTGAAGAAATTTCGCAAAACTCTACGGAATTCAGTCACCGCGTTTCACAAAAAGCCAATCCATATTAAAAGTAGTTTACCTTGGGTAGCCATTTTGATGACCTTGACCTTGACCCTAAGTGCCCATTTTCGAACTCGTACAAGATTTTGACTATATCTTGTTACCCTGGAGGTTTCATGTTGATAGCTCAATCCATTCTTGAGATATAATGGTGTTAAAGACAGGCGATAAAAAGTAGTTAACTTTTGGCAGCCCTTTTGGTGACCTTGACCTTGACCCAAAGTTCCCATTTTCAAACCCATCCAATATTTTGGCCATATCTTGATACCCTAAAGGTTTCATATTGATAGCTCAAGCCGTTCATGAGATATAATGGGAACAGATACACAGACAATGGTAACACACACACACACACACACACACACAGACGCGGGCAAAAACATTATCGCTCCGCCTTGCTAAAGGTGGGTGATAATAAGACACTGGACGAAGTAGGAACAGGCTACACTGAGCAGTGACAAATATAGACGTATTTGTTTAACCACCAGTTCTACGACGCATATTTAAATCCGAGAGCGTCTCTACAAAATACGCAGTCCGTCAGTCACTCACTAACGATTTTCGGAATCGAGACGCTTAGCCCCTGTAGAATATAACCCTCTCACGTGTTACTTTTGTACATGTTGATAACTTCAGACGATTTCGTTCTGCTGAAGAGACTTCTCGGGAGGAGGATTTATAAATAGCCTGGCCTTCATTAGTTCCCTCATTACTAAGGACTCTTCTCAAGCTGAATAAAATCGCCTCGTGGTTGCCTGAGTAAAATATAAACAAAAGTAATCGGACTGAAGGGGTTAAGTACAACTCAACAGAAGGTGAATGATATATTCCCGTATCAACTGAGAACCAATACACTTTGTAATGCAACTACCGTGTAAGAAAACCTTGATTTAAACAGAGAAATCAGATGCAAATACATCAGCCACAAATATGTTTATTACATTTCTGAAACTCAAAGCTGTAAAACATGTAAACACGAAGGAACCGCCAATTCTTTAATGCGTGAGTTAACCGACACGGCTCATTCCTTTATAATTATGCAACTGGTGAGCTGTAGAACTTTTTCCTCAAACATTTTCCCGTAGTATTTTAAATGCAATGAATCCAGACATTCTGAAAGGAACGGAGCTTGATTTTTACTCTCGATATTTTTCTGGGAAGGACACATTTTTCATGGTTCCAGCTTTATTTCATTTTATTAGCTTATCCACTTTCTTCCATATACATTTTTCGGGTACTTTAATGCTGATTTTTCTTGGTGGCAAACCCAAGACAAATTTAATAAGTTACGGGAATTCTCTGACAAAGGATTAAGTTAATTTATGTCGTCTTTTTCAGGATGATATTATTTTCGTCCTTGAACACAATTTCTCACTGGTAAAGGGCCATTTTCTACGATAAATATTTCAAATATTTGGCAACACTCGTATGTTAGACACAAGCTTTGGATTTGGAACTGGTCGGAAAAACTCCCCTGTTTTTTACTTCCTGGTCATTGATTGCTTTCTGAGATTAAGGTCACGCTGTTATTCCTCTGAAAAATTCTCTCCCATTATACAGTCAATTCCAATTCCCAGATAATCTCTCGAATACCTAATCTTCACATGCGTCGTGACAGACAGAAAGGTTGAGGTGTTATTACAGAGGGAAATCTGAAGGTGGTGTTGACCAGAAGTGGTGGTCTCAGTCACCATGAAGCAGTCGTGGAGTCAACTCGGCTTGCTCTTCTTTCTCCTTTTCTACGCTCCCGCTGTGGCTGCATCACTTCAGTTTTCTTCTTTACAGTCAGGTAAGCCATACGAGCTGCCAACCACGTCACTTGTACAGTTGTTTTATATGGCTGTCACCAAGTATAGCAACGGTACATCATCTAATACCATACTCTCCTCTATCCCAGACTATCCTGCCTTGCTCCTCCAAGCTCTAAGAGCATTGGTGTCGGGTCCGCTGCGTGGCCGTAACCTCCTGCTGGTCACAGACGACCACAGCCAGCGTCTGCTTGACGTGGGTCCGGTGGTGGCAGTGGCTGCAGCTTCCTTCACGCCCGTCTTCCTTGCCACCAAACACTCTCTTCTCCACACCGCCCGTCCAGCCCACCATACCAAAGGCTCCCTTCTCACCGCAGTCATTCTCTTCCACCACAACCCCACTGCCTTCTTCCTCCTTCTGGCAGACAACAGACACTGGAACCCCAACTACCTCGTTCTTTTCTGCCTGAGCCAACACCTCAACACCACGTCCTTGCTCGCTCAGTCGGTCGTCCAGCGTTCACAGTTCATCTTACTCCTGCAGCCAGCAGTCAAGGCTGGCCAGCTCCGCCTCAACGCCTACACCAGCCTGCCCACTCAACACTCTGCACAAGGCCGCCCGCTCACCAAGGCGCCCCTCGGCGTCTGGACTCCCCAGAGGTTTAGCAAACGTCACTCGCTCTTCCCGCCAAGATTCCTTGATTTTGGAGGCAAGGTGTTCCGGGTAGGAACTATTTGTACAGATAATCCTTTTGTATACAAAAAGAACGGTATATGTGTAGGAATGAACCTGGATACACTACGGATCATTGGAGATAAACTAAATTTTTCACATATACTTATTGAAAGAGATATTATAATATGGGGAATCAAAGTCAAAGGGAAGTGGGAAGGACTGATTGGTGCTTTGCATGACGGAGAGTCAGATATGGCAATCAATTCGTTAATTATCACCCGTGACAGGACTTCTGACTTTGACTTCACATATCCATACTTTGAGTTCAGTTTTGGACTCTTAGCTGCTGTGCCGCCTCCTGCCCCTCGCTGGAAGAACGTCGTGTACCCTTTTTCCATTCACATGTGGATCCTTGTGTTGGTTACGGCAGTAGCGTCGTGCACAGTCTTGGCATTCCTTCTGTACCAGTTCCATTACATCACTGATCTTCTCGGCTACTCTCTGCAGGTAACGTGTTTTAGTTCTTGAACATCCATCATTTGTAAAGGGTGTAGTGATACTCTTTACTCTAACTTGGACTAAAATTGCCATCTCTTCATCTCGATTGTTGAAGTGTAACAGAATATGACGCTAGCCATGGAAAAGTGTTACGACACAGATGTAGAGCCAAAACATTGCCTCAATCTGCCACTGACCTGGTGAAATATGCTGCAAAAGGACGATAATCTGGGCCAGGTTAGAGTAAAAAGAGTGTGGCATCTTCATCGTCTTTACTTTTTCTTTGTTGCTGTTAATCATGTCAGTAGAGTTGTTTTCACATTTCGTGTGCGGTCACCAAAATCCTCATTCATTATAAAACACTCTGGGATAAACTACATAAGTGATGGTTGCAAATAGAATTTATAGTTTGTGCCTCAAACAATTTAAAAATGTAAAAAATACTGGTCGTCCGTGTTCTTAAGATAAAAATTGTGAAGGTGCGGTTCAGCCGCGACTTTATGAAAGATGCAATATTTTTGGCACATATGATGAGAGTAAAGAGTGACTGGGATCTCTGCTTTGTTGCTGACTGCACAGTGCAACGCGGCATACTGGCTAACCACATCTAATGGTCGTCGCTTCTGTATGTTAGGCTACTGTAAAAAACTGAGGCTTGTCACGTGCCTTAGCCCTCGCAGTTTTACGGATGGGAGCGTCAAAGTAAGCTGATCCCTTTCAGGTCGTAGGAACATGAGGCTAGGCCACCAAATCTAATCTGGAACAGTTAAGCCCCTGTCACACATATGCGACGCAAGGCCCAACCGCAGCGGGATTCAAGGTTGTGTCCCAGTTGGCTCCCACGCCTCCCGACTGTCCCCGAATCCAATCTGCTCATGACTGCCTCACGACTGGTCGTGACGTCCTCAAGAACGCGACCAGATCACAAGGCGACCGCGAGGCAACCACGAGGTGATGGAGCAACGATTCTTCAAATTTGAAATTTTAACGAAGTTTTGTCAGCTACGACCGCCCAAGAATGCAACACGACTGTGTGATGCATTTGGGGAATGAACGACGATCCCCCCTAGCCTCCCCCGACCCCTCGCCGACCCCCCCCATTGCATGGTCGGCTCGGGGTCTGGGCGAGGTCTTGTCGTGGTTGGTGACTTGTTATGCAGTTGTAACAGCTTTTTTGTCGGCGACTGCACGCTGACACGCAACGAACGCATAACGATGCATCCAATTGAGCTAAGACTGCTTCAGGACTGACCTACGACACTCCCGACTACGACGGAACTGTGACCCGACTTTTGGCAAGCCGTGAGGTGGCCACGATTTTTTAATGCGCGCGTAAAAAAATCGTGAGGCTCCAGGAGTCATCCCAGCGGTTCACGACCGCCCTCAAGAGTCCAGGCTTTGTCGGAGAATCAAGGGACGACCAATGACAAAAGCCGTTACGACCTTGAGTTGCACAGCGGTCGGGCCTTGAGTCGCGTATGTGTGACTGGGGCTTTAGGCTCAGGAGGCTGACCTAGTCTTTCTACACTGCCTGGCAAGATAAATGGTTTCTTGTAGACAGGAAGATCATAACGTACGTTGGGTGGTAACCATACAACCAAATGACGCCTTGTGGTATAGTGGGATAAGGCATTCCTATCATATGTAGGTCACAAAGGTTTCAGTCCGTAGGATGGCTGGGGTTTGTTACTCGTTTGAGAGAGAGAGAGAGAGAGAGAGAGAGAGAGAAAGAGAGAGTAAATATGTGGACAGGAAAGGTGTAAAGAAACTTTTTCAAAGTGCAGTTTTCTAAAAGTTATGGGAACAGCCCTGTTTCTAGCGGTCAGTTTGGAACAAAGCGCTACAAGCAGATGGGAGAGAGGTTTTAGGCTGCTAGTATAGAACGGAATGTGGGCCATTTTTTTCAGCGCAGTATTAACCCTTCAGTAGGATGACGTACTACACCCTTTTTACTTTAACTTGGCCTAAGATTGCCATTCCTCCATCCTGCGTACTAAGTTTTAGCAACAGAGCAACACTAGCATATGACGCCAGTCATGAAGTGCAATGGAAAGTATGTAGTCAGCAGTGTTTAATTTTGTCACTAAGCTACCTGAAATAAGCTGCAACGGGCCGAAAATCTGGACCAAGTTAGTGTAATACAGTAGTACACTAGTCGTAGTAGTTGTAGTCCAAGGTTAATCTGAAACGTGAACCCGGTGGATTGCAGGCTAAGTTCCTCTTCTCCGGCAGTCTACCATTCCTCTGTTGGCAGGAAGCTGACGGAAGTTAGTAAAACTGGGGAGCAGTGATGCCCCGCTCTATCGGTGCCATCACGCGCAGGCGTCCCTCTGCCACACCACGACGTCTTTCGATTTAATGTCATTACTACCAAAAGCTTTTGTTGGGTATAAGAGAACTTTGCTTGGCAGTCATTAGAAACTCTTTCCCTCACACCCACTACGAAATATCTCATGGAATCTAAATACAATTGTCATGCAGCCCCCCCCCCAAAAAAAAAAAAAGATCTATCTATCTATCTATATACCCAGCCTGCTTCCGCCAAAGAAAGGGAGGTAGCCGACTCCGTTCTTTCTTTACCCCTGCACAATTGTGGACTCTATACAGGGGTTTTACCCGCCCTGTGTGGAGTACAACTCTCATGTGTGGGAAGGCTCCCCACATACAGCTCTTCTCAATAGGGTGGAGTCAAAGGCTTTTCATCCCATTAACTCTCCTCCTCTTACTGACTCTCTTCATCGCACTGTTGCATCTTTATCTCTTTTCTATCGCTACTTCAATGGTCACTGCTCCTCTGAACTGTCTGCATGCATTCCTCCACCTCTACGACGGGAGCATAGCACCTGTGTAGCAGCAAACTCTCATCCCTTTTCTGTCCAACTCTCTAATGCAAGAGTTAAGCGTTACTCCCAGTCCTTCATTTATGCAACAGGTCAACTCTGGAACTGTCTCCCTCTGTCTGTATTTCCTGCTTCCTATGATCTCTAGTCTTTCAAACGCAGTGTGTCCAGGCATCTCAAAATGATCGGATCTTGAATTTGGCTCTCTTTTATATTTAGTTTTTCTCTTGGAAGGAACAATAATTGTGGGCTCCCGGCCTTTGGTTCCTTCTTCCTCGCATTAAAAAAAAAAAAAAAAAGGACGACACACTCCCAATTTACTCATCAATTCAAACACATTCATTCGCATCTTAGCCCCAAAGGGGAGAAGGGACAGATCCTCATTGCACCAAACCGCACGAGGGTCAACTGCGCAGTGCAATCAGTGACATCCGCAGCAGGGCCCGACAACTGAGCTGGTTTACTCCTGCTACATCACAATAGACCCATCCCCTCACCCGCACCTGAACTGATTAGCTGATCAGACCAAATGCGGGAGAATATCCCATCAGGGCTGCGTCATCATTTAGTCATTCACAATTTCTCTCCCCCCCCCCTCAAAAAAAAAAAGAGAGAGAGAGACAGACAAAAAAAAAAAAAAAGATAATATAAATAAATAATGGTACAGCGAAGTTGTTAATGTCTGTAAATGACACACACAAATACTAGATGACGCAGCAAGTCGGTCTACTTTACTTACAGTGATAATGGGAAGATAAGCTAAAGCAAGTTACATTATTCCACGTCGATATAATCCACATCAATAACTAAAATCAGTCTACTGTACAGGCATGACATAATACTTTAATGTCTACAGCAAGAAATGCTGTATTTGAGTGGGTCACCACTGTCACGATACACATTCCCGCTGCCTGGACTTCCAGTGCCTTCAGCTGTGAATAACTGCATACGTATAGTCTGCCTGGGCCACAGCAGGAATCCGTTAAAGGCAACACATTCACTGCGGCTCCATGCCAGTGGTTTCCCCCAAATATTTTGTCATTAACCCATTCTTTCACAACCACCTTCACAAAGACCCCGTCCTCACCTGACTGAAAATCAGCAATAACCTGCGTCTTTAAAACAGCGATCTTAAGATTAATAGAAATATTTCCCACTGAAAAATATGTTTAACCTCTCACTCATATTTTTTCTCCCAGTGCTACACAGAACATAACTGCCAACCTGAAGATGCTTATGTGAGAAAGACATCAGTGTATCTCCTCTTTTCACATAGGATAAAAAATAATAATAATAATGAACCAGGGGAAACACTTCTGAGAGTGCACGAGTAATTGACATTCAAGACAGCAAGATTATACTCATCATACAAGTATCTCATATGCATTAGTCCTTCATCAAAATTCTCCTACTTTTTTTTGTACTTCCTGGTTTACGCTTAATTCAGGAACTGCGCATCGCTTCATTAACATTTAATATCCTATACAAACCTCGGAGAGTGTGGTAAAATTCTTCCTTTACGAGCATCTATAGACTTTGTTGTATGGATGCTTTGTTACAGGAACAGGGAAGAGAGTTTAAAGCAAGTTACAGGTGAATTTTGAATGCGTTGGGCGCACTCAAGAGAGCGCGTACCTCTGCCAACGCCTATACTAGCCAGCTTAGAACACCATCAAAATTTAATAAACTCTTCCCGGCCCATGACCCATATATTCACAAAGTTCCACAGAAATTCAGCAATAACTTTTTGAGACATCTCGTGGACAAACACAAACAAGCAAATAAACAGACGGACAAACGGGTGCGTACATAATCTACCACTCCGACTTCGTTGGCGGAGGTTATAAACAGCAAGTAGACCAGTGAATCTCATCCCTCATGCCACTCACAGACTTCACTGGGTCAGAACACCATACTCATTACCAGAAACACGTGCAGTATACATTCTGCGTTTAGGTTTCCCCTTCCTCTGTACCAGAACAAGATCTAAAGACTCTTGTATTTAGATCTTGTACAAGATATTCACTCTCTACAGTCAATAAGTAACGCAAAGACTTAACTGCTGGATCATCATTTCATTTCAGACATGACCATTCTTGAATTAAAGTTATTCAAGATAATTTCATCTCTTGGTGTTTGTGTGTGGCACAGATGTGTTCTGTGTTGCTGAACCAGCCCATGCCTGGGGAAGTGGTGTCGGCGTGGTGGGCGCGAGTGTGGCTGGTGGTGTGGTGGGTGGCGGTGGATATCCTGGCGGCGGCGTACATGAGTAACCTTATGTCTGTGCTCACCGTGCCTGTCTACCCCTACCGTATCCAGACAGTGGATGAACTAGCCGCATCTGACAAAATGTAAGGACACACTCACGCTACTTTCTCTTGGTCCACACATAAACACATGGTTGCTTGGCCTCGTGTCGTGTCGTTTGCAACTCTTGATAATATATTTCTTGCAACACACAGACGGTATATATTTGTCCAGAAACGGAGATAACAATTTCCCTTTATCGTGGTTTTAAGACACTGGGTACTCTGTATCCTTTTTTCACAAAAAATGAAAATAAATATGCTGAGACTGTGCTAGACAGTTGCTACTAAGTGATACGTCAGAAGCACCAACAGTTCCTAGAAGGCTATCATATTACTAGTTGGCTATCATATTACTAAAGCAATGATATTTGGTAATGAACAGTGTAGTCAACATTCAAGGTCTTTCTTACCTCTGATCAAATCTGCTCAGTGTTCCAGAACTGTAGTAGGAAATAAACCAATCACGAATCAGAAAATATAAAATTATGGTTCTGTTCCAGCAAGCGAACGAGAACAATTACTATATTGCATGTGGTTGAGGTATCCTTTGTATAGCACATGGTAGAGCATGTCACCAGAACTGGGTTATTTTGGAGACTTACAGTACCGAGGTACACACTGCATGTGGTTGAGGCATCCTTTGTATAGCACATGGTAGTGCATGTCACCAGAACTGGGTTATTTTGGAGACTTACAGTACCGAGGTACACGTCACCAAAAACGTATGACAAAATAACGATTCACAGCAAGTAATTGCTCAAAATACTCCACCATATCTGAAAATTGCAAAAAGCACCTAATTGAGCACCAAAACTGGGTTATATTGAAGCCTATTAAAGCTACGGCAGGCCTATGCCTATTAAAGCTACGGCAGGCCTATGCCTATTAAAGCTACGGCAGGCCTATGCATATTAAAGCTACGGCGGGCCTGTGCATATTAAAGCTACGGCAGGCCTGCGCATATCGTTGGAAAGTTTATGGAAAAGCAAATAGGTGTTAATGGATTTTTCTCAAAATTCGCCGTCATATTGTTGATTGAAGGGATCACCGAACTGAGCGCCAAAACCAGGTTACCCCGAGAATCATTAAAGCTACACCAACCTACACACCTCTTTAGAAAGTTGTCGGAAGTGTAATGGGTGTTACTTAAGTATCATCTCAATATTTTCCACTATACTGCAGCAAGCAGCTAAAAAAGGGCCACATAGAACACCAAAAGAGGAGCAGCTCGGAAATCATTAGAGCTTGGACAAGCCTGCGTACATCGATGGAAAGTCAAAATAAAGTCCGCAGACTTAGATAATAATAGTAATCTGTTATCCTAATCGATTACAGATTTTCATATGATCGTAATCGAAAATGATTACATTCATATTATTTGCAAAGCAATCGCAATCGCAACTGATTACGTTCGAAGAGTAAACGTAATTGTAACTGATTACAGTCATATTATTTGCAATGCAATCGCAGTCGTAATTGATTTCGTTCGAAAAGTAACCGTGGTCATGAATACTTTTACGATTACATTGGCACCTCTTCAAATATATATTTCACATCTCTATAAAAAGTTTTATTTCAGTCTACATTTCATACTCATGAAACTGATCTAAACTGTGTGTGTTCTTTTTAGTATTAGTCTAATTTTGTACACCCTACCGTGTTGGGCAGTATGATGCCAGATAATAGCAACAAGTAAAACAATGTCCAAAGAAATAAGAATAATAATATTCATGCTTTACCAATAATAATATGAACATGGACGACACTGTGCAAGTCTAGTTCCTCGTACCGGAGTGAGTGATGATTGACTGAAGCAAACAAGCGACAGACTTCGCGGTTTCCGTTCTAACCACGGCAGCGCCGCGCCGTTGGCAGCTGTGTCGGCTGGACTGCTGGAGCTTTCCACAAACTTAGTCTGAAGTGACACACATTGCTTTGTTCCAGACTGTAATCACCAGCCTGAACCTTTGAAGTAGTTTCTTTCGCGTTCGAGAGGATGGAAACGAAAATAATGGCGGGAAACTGTAATAAGTACGTCACCAAAACTCCCACTTCATGTCACTACGATGCAGGTGTCATTTTAGAGATAGTAAGAAAGTAATGCGATATGGCTGATTAAAAGAAAAAGAAGAAGAAAAAAAAGAAGACTCATACAGGATGAAGAAACAAATATATGGTCAAATAAGCTTGAAGCAGGTCGTAGTAACGTTGAACCTGTCAACCCTGCTTCAGGCAGAAAACATCCTCCAGGCAGAGTTAAAATGCTAAGAGGGAACTTGGTTCTTACAAAAGTGAAGCCATATATCATAGATAATATCATTCAGCCAAGAATGGATGATGATATACAGTATAATGGGGACGACTTTTATGTGTCATGGTGTTGAGATATATGAAGATAGTTTTTGGTAAACTATTTTGCAGGCTGAAAGTTGAATCAGTCCCTTTAGGAGACCAAATTTTAATTAAATTTCGTAAAGTCTGCCAGACTTACTGTATTCTTCACTTGGCTAAACAATTTGACTGTAGTAGAGCAACTGAAATTTTCGATTACATTAATGCATCTCTTCGTCTGCTGTTTGAAGACTGCATATGAGCAATTCCTACAAGAAAAATGAAATAACCATCTCTTGCCAGATTCTTTACTTTATATCATTTAAAAACTGTAGAATGGTTACAGACTGCACACACTGAAACTGCTGTTGCATCCAGGATGTCTGCTCAAAGGCTAACATTCAAGCGCATCGGAAAGAGTAAGAACTCAAAGTTCCGTTTGGGGTGCACCAAATGACTTATTCAGTAATGTTAGTAGTTCGTAAAGCAGTTGCAAAAATATCAGGAATATTATCACATCTATTGCTGGGGATTTCATTTTATTATCATTATTTGTTCTTATTATTTATTAAACAGTCCCTGAAAAGGTCTCAAACACTGTTCTTCCATTCCACAATAAAGAATCGTTTAGTATCAACTGTCAAGGGCTTCATATCACTCTCTGATTATAAGTTGGAAACTTCGTACATACCAAGGATTCATATGCCAGCGCTACTTAAACACTATCTATCTATCTATCTATCTAATATATATATATATATATATATATATATATATATATATATATATATATATATATATATATATATATATATATATATATACAGTATATATGTATATAACAGAAAGTGAACACAACGAAAAAATCCATACATCAAATTACAGGTTTCCTTCATTCAAAAAAATCTGTGACAGATGGACTTGATCTGCTGTAGATTTAAGTTTGTGGGGGAACTAATCTGGAGAAGCCAGTTTCAAAGAGAAGCAGTGTGGAGAATAAAGAAATTCTGATGGGAACAAGTTCTGCAATATGGCAGTGTGGCAGCCACGTCATGGGCGCTACCGAATGCCCGTGTAGCACGGGCGAAGGTGTGGAGAGGAGGGTGGCACGATGGATGCAACTTTGATTATTTGCCATGAAAGTATCTATAAAATAATGCAAGGAATACAACATTCCTTCATAGTTGTAGGAGAGGTAGTTTATTTGTAACTGCTAGATTATTAATGATCTTTATAAGTTTGTTTTGATTTTTGCCAATTTGCTTTAATGCATCCTCTCCACATCCACTCTACGAGGGTGAGCAATAATCAAGCCGAGGGCGACACGACTCTTGTAAATTATAGCCAACTGCTCGTCAGTGATGAAGCTGCGGATTCTGTACAATAATCCATGTTTCTCTGAGGCTATTTTACAAGGTGATTTTATATGAGAGGTTCGTCCAACTGAGGGTATGGTTAAGTGAAACACCGAGTATTTCAATTCTTTTAGAGACAAATTCTGGTTACACTGAATGTAACTTAGGCAATGTCTGTCTATTAGTAAACTGGATATATCTAGTTTTCTTAGCATTAAATGAGACAATGTTATTTTGTCCCCATTCGGTGATCTTAGAGGAGTCTTGATGTATGGAGCTTGCTGTACTGAACTGGGGGTTGGAGATATCAAACTTGTAAATGGGTGTTTAAGTGTGAAGGAACTGTGATGCGTTGAGCCATCTGCATATGAATGAATGGGATTGTTGGTGACAGACAAGTGATCATTAATATGAACTAGGAACAGGGTTGGTGCTAGGACTGATCCTTGTGGTGTGCCGGCATTAACTAAGTGGAAACTGGAACATACATTATCTACTTTTATTCTTATCCCTCTGTTGCTGAGATATGAGGAAATCAGTAGAACAAAAGATGATAGGCCAGATCATAGGGAGTTTGGATAGAAGGAAACGGTGCCACGCAGTCAAAATGTTTAGAAATGTTAAGGGCTACTGCATGGATTTCTCCATGTTGGTCAGGTGACTGATGGATGGTGTGAATCAAGACAAGGAGTATATCAACAGTGTATCTTTCGTGGCGAAAACCATAATGTCTCTCACTAATTAAGTTGTTGGACTCAAGATGTTTAACAATGTGCTAATTAATGTCTCAAATACTTTACCACGAGAAGATGTGATGGTTATGAGTCTGTATTCAGAGGGATCAAAGGAACTTCCTTTCTTGGGAACTGGGTGGATATTTGTTTCTCT
The DNA here is from genome assembly GCF_032717465.1 of Coenobita brevimanus. Taxonomy (NCBI): domain Eukaryota; kingdom Metazoa; phylum Arthropoda; class Malacostraca; order Decapoda; family Coenobitidae; genus Coenobita; species Coenobita brevimanus. The sequence continues at coordinate 15,460,462 of NC_137042.1, forward strand.
TCAAGTATTAGGGAATGAAAAAGTACGTATGCATGGTCTGAAAAATTTAGCTACAACAGGGGCAAGTTCTGGGGAACTCTTTTTCAAAACTATTGGAGGAATTGCATCAAGACCTGGAGCTTTGTTGGCTAGTAAATTGTCTAGGGTGGATTTTACGTATCTGGTCTGCATCTTTAGTGCAACAATATTGTTAGTCAAGTTCTAGTACTGCGACGTTCTGATTTACTTCCTCTAAAGCAGAATTTCTGGTAAACGTATTAGCAAGGATGTTCGCCTTTCCGCAAGGGTCATTTAAAGTGTTTCCATCTGAAGATTTTAATGGAGGAATGGGTGATGACCTGTTAAAGTTATTATTGAAAGAACTGAGAGCTGACCAGTATATTCTTTTGTCTGGATGCTTGGTTGTGAAGAAAGTTTGATTTAGCGAGATTAATTCCTGCTTTTGCATGGTTTCTAGCAATTTTAAACTGACTGAGGGATTCGGTTATATACAGTATGACTTCAAGTAAGAGTTATATGCTAAAGACTTTCGGGTCATTGCTGTAGCACAATTGCTGTCTAACCAAATTGGGGAGTCCGATCTTTTAGTAAATTGTTAACAGGGTGTGAACAGTTCCATACCAGCTTGTATTAAGTCGGTGTGGGACTGGGTAGAATTGATATTAGTGGAGAAGAAAGAATGCCACGGAATATCAGCTAGATAATTTCTGAATGCATTTCAGTCTGCCCTATCAAAGTGCCATCTGGTCACCCTTACTGGTTCAGAACGGGGAGGTCTGGGAACACTACCTAATGAGGCTCTGATGAAATTGTGGTCGGAGGATCCAAGTGGTAACAGTACCTCTATCCTGCATTGATCGGGATTATTTGTCATGAATAGGTCCAAGAGATAGATGCTATGTCAGGATTATGTGGTATTCTAGTTAGCTGTTTTATCAACTGCGTGAGATAAAACGATTGTGCAAACAGCTGTCATTCTAGATCAGTATCGTCAGTCCTGGCACAATGCAATAATCATTCAACATTACGGACGTTAAAATCACCCAAAACGGTAATTATAATGGTATAGGTGAGGATAAGGTTGGTCAACTGTGTGAATATGGAGTCAAATACGCAGGGTTCTAATGAAGCATTGGGGGAGCGATAAACTATACAGATATTCCTGGCTATATTTAAGTAATTTAGTTTGTACAAGGTAAGGCAGTGGAAGTTGGAGTGACCCTAATGAGAGAGGGCAGTGTTTGGAAACTCCTTGTACTGTTGTTTGCAGGTAATGATGTATTGTTAAGTGAAGACGAACAAGAACTGCAAGGCCTTGTGAATGAGTTTGGGAGAGTGTGTAAGAAACGGCATTTAAAGGTGAATGTAGGGAAGAGTAAAGTTATGGGCTTTAAGAGAAATGAAGCCACTGAATGTAGCCTACAGTGAGGGTGGATGAGGGAGACATGCATTTAAGTAATTGGGTAGTGTGATGAGTAAGGATGGAAGTTTTGAGGGTGAAGTGCTTGAAAGGGTACAACAGGGAAGAAAGCTGGTTAGTTCTTTAAAAGAAGTGATAAGGAACAGGGAAGTGGCCATGGAGGTAAAAAAAAAAGTCGCTGCATAACAGGATTGTGATAACAATTTTAACGTATGGATGTGAAGCTTGGACCTTGTTGGAAGGACAGAAGTCAAGAGTGTGAGCAATGGAAATAAGTTATTTGAAAGGAGCATGTGAAGTTACGTGACGAGACAGACTGGCAAATGAGGAAATGAAGGAGCGTTGTGGTGTGGATGTAGATGTAATAGAACGCGTTACGAGAAATACACTGAGGTGGTTTGGCCATGTGGAGAGCGTGGAGAGCAAGAGACTAACGAGGAGAGTGTATGCGAGTGAGGTGGAGGGGGGGAGAGGGAGGGGGAGGCCTAGGATGAGATGGAGGGATGGAGTGGAGAGGTGTATGAGAGAGGGGTGTTTTAGCTGGCAGCAGGGCAGTGAAATGGTGTTGGACATGGCGACTTGGAGGCAATTTGTTTGTGGCCACCCCTTACGGGAATGTGGCGTCTGGCAATAGACGGACAGATAGATAGTTTGTATGCTGAGTAATCAAAATTAGTAGAAGTGAAGTTCAAGATTGTATCTGCTACATATTCAGATTTAATAACAAGTGCCACCCTTGTTACGAAAGTTTGTGAGGAGATGGTAACCAGGAAAACTAAATAGGGAGAAGTCAGTAGAGGGAGAGATTTGGGTTTCTGTGAGGAACTGGGTTATAGAGGATACAGACTGGAGTAAGAAGCGAACAGCATTCAGATTGGTACTAAGACCACGGATGTTGGTCAGTCCGTACTTCTTCCCTGACGAGCATGATCTGTGACTGCAATGACCACTTCCGGCACAGTGGAGAGCCCTGTGCCGCCAGCCCTACCCTGCCGGTGGTGGCAAACAAACATCAAAGGACACTGCTAGATGATCAACCAGTGGGGAACAAGATGGAGTTCCCAACTGCAATACACTGGCACTGGATGAATGTAGCAGTGCATGTCCAGGTGACATACATGCACTTGGTGCTGCTGGAACTAGCGTATCCACACAAACGATACTGGATACTGGATACCAGCACACAGGCACTGGTCACAGGCAGGGCCATTTCATTCCATAAGATTAGTACCAGGCACAGGCAGGAGTGACAAAGCTCACACAGGCGGTACTGGCCACATGCAGCAGTCACACAGACCACACAAGTGGTACTGGCCACATGCAGCAGTCACGCAGACCACATAAGCGGTACTGGCCACATGCAACAGTCACACAGACCACACAAGTGGTACTGGCCACATGCAGCAGTCACACAGACCACATAAGCGGTACTGGCCACATGCAGCAGTCACACAGACCACATAAGCGGTACTGGCCACATGCAGCAGTCACACAGACCACACAAGTGGTACTGGCCACATGCAGCAGTCACACAGACCACATAAGCGGTACTGGCCACATGCAGCAGTCACACAGACCACACAAGTGGTACTGGTCACGGGCAAGTATGGCGTGACCCAAACATGCATGACGTCATATATAAATGCAGTAACAGTACAAACATTCTTCAGAGCATATTATGACAAACTGATGTGTCCGTGTTCACAATACATAAATTCCAAGAAATGTATATAATAGTTAAATCACAGTGGTCTACAGATTCTCAAACCACAATATTATTAACAACACACACACTCACGGGGTACGTGACCATCTCAGTCAGAGATGTGAGGCCAAGTGGCCAACCATACAACGATCCTGAGCAATATGGATCACGATTCAAAACAATGCATGCGCAAAAGATGCTTTAGCTGCAGAGAACAAACCATCAAACAAAACAGGATCATTAAAGTGGAATATAAACCCTTTATGTCAATGAACTAAAAATGAAACAGAAAACAAACAAAAAAGGCAAATTTATGTCTGAATGTGTAAAGACAGTGCAAGATAGTAAATATCAGCATGTCTCGGGTGCTATGCAGAGCTCATGGTAAAGTTTATCTTAGAGTTCTATACTTTCCAAAGTAAAATACATACCTAACGATAGCCTCGACTAAAGCAATCATTAATTATAAGACAGCCTGCCAATAAACCTAACCTAACCAAACCAAATCACCCTAGCTGACTAATCAAAATTATCACTGTATCTAACCTAACCAAATCAAATGTTGATCCAACTAACACAGACTGCCGCTAAAGACCAACGTATATCACGTTCTGACCTGACCTTACTATCGCTTTGTCAGTGAACAAAACCCACTGGAACCTATACAACCTTAAATAATAGTAAATAAACCTTCGGCTGCGTAGTGAGCTCACAGGGTACATTCAGCGGTGTGACAGTGAACATACTGTTCTATAGAAAAAAATAAATAAATAAATAAAGAGTAAGAAGCTGAAAAGATAATTGGTACTACAGGATCTGCTATATTAATGGAGTTATTGTTTAACTTAGGCTTTTCTTTCAAATTTATCTTTTATATACTGAATTCTAGTGTGCTGTCTATGGCCCGCAGTTCTGTCGGGTTAGGAAGCTCCCTACCATCTCTTCCTACAAGATTTATTTTGCTTTTACGTTACTATCGTCTTGGTGTTGGTTAAATAATTCTAATATTGCCATACTCAGCATACGTAAGGTACAAAATGACATTAACAGAATAAAAAAAAAAGATGAGGAAGAAGTCCTAGGGAGCCTTTGTACTGAAAGAGAATATGACATTATGTGATGACAAAACCACAGTACAGTACTTCTTATCTGATGATACAGCACAGTATTTCACCCACTTTATCTTTGCAAGGAAAAAAAAAAAAAGGTTGCATAAACAAACTTTATTTCTGCCACAGATCATTAAATATTACCATCGAATAATGAAAAGATATTAAGAAAAAGTTTGCAGCCAAACCTGACAAGTTTGCCACACCCTAGTGATGTAGGGGACTTTCATGCTTGGTTGCGGAGAGAGTGGGTCTATGCTCCTGTGCTCCCTCCTCTAGCTTTTTAGGGCTGCACCACTGGCATTATTATTATTATTATTATTATTGTGGGAAATATTTTCCCCCAGAGCAGTTGCGCTCGCTACTTTTTAAAATAGTCGTCACTGTTTTTCTATTTTTTTTTTTAATGTGTCCGACTCTGGGGATAGGCTTCACAGCCCGCTATCAAGGCCCAGCAGTCCTCCTACATGCCATACACCTCTACATGTCACCACTTCGGCGCTAACACCCACCGTCAATATTGAATACATGCTAGGGCTGTCTCATACAGGACTGGTGTATTGGTATTAGCGGGGGTATTTTTAAGACATGTCGGCGGGTGTTCTGGTAGATCAGTAAAGCCTGATTTAATAAAATTCAAATCCTTAAACTGTTCCCTGCCCTAGCCGGGATTTGAACGTGGGTCCGTTAGGACTGCAGGCCACCTCTCTACCGATTGGAAAACCTGAGATCATTAATAACTATTCAAGCGGTTTTTTCAACCCAGAAATTACGTTCTCTTTAATCATTTTTATTGTTAATAAATTGAATGCTGCTGCGTTTAACCCTCGTGGACAACTATGTTGTAAATACATGTAATTACTTGGAAAGTTCCATTGATCTAAACTGCGTCTGCACATTAGATAACGTGTCTTGAAGATGAAAAAGACCTCATATAAAAAGCAGATGTAGGTTTAACATATTTACATACCTGAAGATAAAGGAAATATTTAGTTTGGCTTTAGTTTAATTAAAACTAAGATTAATTAGTTAGATTCGCCATGTATATATCATAATGTAATCTAACTGTATTTAACATTGTAATAAATAATAGTTGGCATCTCTACAATTCTATGATGAACCAGGGGCTCGCCATTTTCATGGGGACTTTCATGGATGGTCGTGGGGAGTACGGACGTGTTTTTCTGCCTCACCTCTAGCTTTCAAGGCTGCCTCACCGGCATTAGTTTTGTACATAGGAACAATAAAAGTTAGGATAACTAGTTCTCATATTCCCCCCTACCCTTGTTAGAGATATAGTAAGTGTCTATATCTATTTACTAAGATTACCTTTGCTTACTCGCCCACGGAGGGTCCCCCCCACTGATCGCTCTGGGGTGTGAAGCAACACGGTTGGGCCTCCCTGGAGTGGTTTGAGAGGGCAATCTTAGCCATAGATGTGTTGTCCTGGTTTTTTTGTCCCTTGTTTGTTTTAGGGGGAAGTGGTCACTCTGGTGGACGCCCCTGCTGCCTCCTCCCCCCTTCAGGGGGGAAGGTGGTCCTGACAACAACGTGACTGTCATACAAACAGACTGCTCCCAGACTGAATGGCCCCGAACACGCCCTCCGCTAGACACTGACGTTAAAAATGCCAGTTTTGTTTTCCTGCACGCAGTTGGTTCTACTCTCCTGTCCAGCCTCAATCCCTTCATTATCAAGAAGGTGATTGATGGATGTGCAGGAGAGGTAGAACGTGTGAAAAAACTTGCTAGTGGAGATCTTCTAGTAAAGACTGCAAACTCGTCCCAGGTTATGGATTTGACGAAGTTGAGGAAATTCCATTGTTATGATGTTGAGCCGACAATTCCTCATTCCATGAATTCCTGCAAAGATGTTATTACCCCCTGGGGGTAGGGGGGTTTTTCAAGAATACTCCCCCAGTATCCCTGCTTGTCGTAAAAGGCGACTAAAAGGGTTGGCGGAGGGTTAGTGCCCCTCCCCAGGAAACAACTAACTAAAAAAACAAACAATAAGCCTCGGACAAGGACTGACCAAACGATGACGACCAAGGACCGGACAAAGGACATGGTTATCGGAACGTGGAACGTAAGGGGAGCGAATGATGAGATGAAAGAGAGAGAGATTGTCCAGGTGCTTGAGGGTGCGAAAGTGGATGTATGTGGAATAACTGAAACAAAATGGAGAGGAGAAAGTGTGAGAGAATGGGAGTATGGATGGGGTATATGTGCAGAAGTAGGTGAGAATGAGAGGGCAAAGGAAGGAGTATGTATAGTTGTGAGTAAAAGGTGGAAGAAGAGCATAAGACAGTATGGATCAGTTGGGTCAAGGATTGTGTGGGTAAAGTTGAAAGTTGGAATACAAATGTGGGCGATTGTGTGTGTGTATGCACCAACGCAAGATCGTGCTAGAAGAGTGAGAGAAGAGTTCTGGACAAATGTAGAAGTGTGCATGGAAAAGTTTGGAAGGAATGAGAGAGTGTTTTTGATCGGTGATATGAATGGTAAAGTTGGGAATGTGAAGGTGGATGGAATAGTTGGTGAGTGGGGTGTGCCTGCTGAGATAGATGAGAATGGGAGTGCGGTAGTGGACATTTGTGCTGGGAGGGGGTTGGTGATAGCCAATACCCTCTTCAGGCATAAAATGATCCACAGGTATACATGGCGAGTGATGAGAAGGGTGGGTGGTGAACTGAATGAAAGGAAGGCAATGATTGATTATGTGTGTGTGGATGAAAGGATGCGAAGATGTGTAATGGATGCAAGAGTTTATAGAGGTTGGGGGAGTGGACTTTCTGAACACTACTTGGTGGTGACCAGAATTAGGATTCAAGTAAGATGGAGGAATAGAAGAAGGGAAAGACGAGAGGAAGGAGTAGTTGGAAGGAGAGTGGAAAGGTTACAAGAGGATGAGAAAAAGGCAGAGTATAAGAGAGAAGTGGAGGAATGATTGGGCAAATATGAATTGGAGCAGATGGGAGACGTGGAAGGTGTGTGCAGGATATTTGCAGAAGAAATGTGTGCAGCATGTGATGTGGTGAGTGGAAGGAAGAGAAGACGGAGGGGAGTGCAAGGAACTGCGTGGTGGACTGAAGAGGTGAGACAGGCTGTGGGACAAGAGAAGAAAGCATACAATGAATGGATGAGAAATAGAGGCGTGGAAGAAGTTGAGAGGCGGAAGAGAGAGTTATATGTAGAAAGAAAGAGAGAGGTGAAAAGATTAGTAAGAGAGAGTAAGAAGAGAGTGGATGAGGAATTTGGAAGGAATTTGAGTGTAAAGTGGAGGGACTGTAAGAAAATGTTCTGGAAAGAGGTGAAAAGAGTAAGACAGGGTGGAAGTGACGTTAGCAGGGGAGTGAAAGATAAAAATGGTAGATTACTAGTGGAGAAGGGAGAAAAAGTGAGCAGATGGAGAAAACACTTTAAGGAATTGTTGAACATAGAGGATGGAAGTAATGCGAGTATAAGTGGCTGGGGAATGGCTGGGAGAAGGAGGGAGGTGAGAAGACAGGAAGAAATCAGTAGGATAGAAGTTGTGGAAGCAATCAATAAAGTTAAATCGGGGAAAGCCCCAGGAATTGATGGAGTGTGTGGTGAAATGCTGAAGCATGGGGGAGAGATAGTAGTAGAATGGATGTGGAAGATGTGCAGATTGGCCTGGGAGTAAGGTAGAGTCCCGGAGGATTGGAAGTCAGGTATAATTATTCCCTTGTACAAAGGAAAAGGGGAAAAAGAAGTGTGTGGTAATCATAGGGGCATTTGTCTTCTTAGTATAATAGGAAAAGCGTATGGTAGGGTACTTATTGACAGAGTTAGAGAAAGAACAGAGAAATTAGTTGGAGAAGAACAGGAAGGCTTTAGGAAGGGAAGAGGTTGTGTAGATCAGATATTCATTCTTAGATCTTTAGTGGAAACGTTTCTAGGGAAGGGAAAGAAGTTGTATGCGGCTTTCATGGATTTGGAGAAAGCATATGACAGGGTGGATAGATAAGGATTGTGGAAAGTGTTAAGAATATATGGAGTAGATGGGAAGTTGCTGAATGCTGTGAAGAGTATGTACGATGGTGCGAAGGCTGCAGTGCGTGTGGATGGTGAACTAAGTGAATTTTTCTCTTTGAAAGTTAGGTTGAAACAGGGATGTGTCATGTCTCCATGGTTGTTCAATCTGTACATGGATGGGGTAATAAAAGAGGTACAAGGTAGGGTAGTGGATGTTGGAGTGGCCCTGGTGAGAGAGGGTAGTGTTTGGAAACTCCCTGTACTGTTGTTTGCAGATGATACTGTGTTGTTGAGTGAAGACAAAGGGGAGCTGCAAGGCTTGGTGGATGAGTTTGAGAGTGTGTAAGAAACGGAATCTAAAGGTGAATGTAGGGAAGAGTAAAGTGATGGTCTTTGAGAGAGGTGAAGTCAGTGAATGTACAGCGAGGTTGGATGGTGAGGAATTGGAAAATGTGAGTACGTTCAAGTACTTGGGTAGTGTGATGAGTAAGGATGGAGGTTTGGAGGGCGAAGTGCTTGAAAGGGTACAGCAGGGAAGAAAGGTTGCTGGTTCTTTGAAAGCAGTGATAAGAAACAGGGAAGTGATCATGGAAGTGAAAAAGTTTCTACATGACAGTATTGTGATACCAACTCTAACGTACGGAAGTGAAGCTTGGACATTGTTGGAAGGACACAAGTCAAGAGTGAGAGCAATGGAAATGAGTTATTTAAGAGGAGCCTGTGGAGTCACATGGAGAGACAGGCTGTCGAATGAGGATATAAAGGAGCGTTGTGGTGTGGATGTGGATGTGATAGGAAGCGTTATGAGGAACACACTGAGGTGGTTTGGCCATGTGGAGAGGATGGAGGGTGAAAGACTGACAAAGAGAGTGTATGTGAGTGAGGTGGAGGGGGGAAGAGGGAGGGGGAGGCCGAGGATGAGATGGAGGGATGGGATGGAGAGGTATATGAGAGAGGGGGGTGTGAGTTGGGAGCAGGGCAGTGAAATGGTGGGGGACAGGGCGACTTGGAGGCGATTTGTTTGTGGCCACCCCAAACGGGATTGAGGCGTCTGGCAATAGATAGATAGATAGATAGATGTTATTACTTGCAGGGACCTCATGTTCATGGAAGAGGACGACATCATACGTGAACTTGCTCATGAAGATGTAATTGACGCCCGTTTCATCACGAGATTTTCCGAAGGCAGGAGGACGAAAATGGGCACGGTTATATTGACTTTCGGCAAAGTGACTCTCCCAACCCATATCAAAGTGGGGCATGAAATTGTTAACGTAAGGACATACATCCCTGACCCACTTCGTTGTTTACGATGTCAGTTATATGGACATCATGAAAAGTCTTGTCGGGCTTCCCAATTAGTCTGTGGCAATTGTGCAACGCTAGGTCATGATGCTGAACATTGCACATCAGAGACTGTCAGCTGCTTTCACTGCAAGGGTGCTCACTTCACTTCCTCTAGGGACTGTCCCAGGTGGAAGGAAGAGAAAGAGGTCTATGCGGTGAAGGCGACTGAGGGCATCTTTTTCTACAAAGCAAGGAAAAAAGTGAAGGAGTTGCATGCAACTCCCACACTGAAAAGGTCCTATGCTTCGGCGGTGATGTCCCGCCCTGTGATGTGCACTGTGGAGACGCAGACTGATCTCGTGCTTGTTAATCAGACCACTCAGTCTACCTCCACCTCCACCTCTCAGGCTCTTGTACGATCCAACTCTCTAACTGCCCTCCCTAAAGCTTCTTCATACTCACAGGCCACTGCTGCTTCTCAGTCAGTCAATCCTAAACCGAAGTCTGACAAGACTGTAAAGCATAACTTCACCACCCTTTCGAAGCCACGTCCTCATGTCCTTCCTGCTCCTGGTCCAGTGAGGGAGAGAAAGAATAGCTCTTCCTCGGTGGAATCTGGGAGCCTAATTATTGACGAAAATATTTCCGTCAGCAAGCACCGGGAAAGGTTTCCCCTGTAGCCACTTGCCTGGTCGCGGGGGACATAAAAAAAAATAAACACACTGGTCCCCCTCGTAAATCTTAAATCGCCGCATTCACTATACTACAGTGGAACTGTAGAGGTATTGGGAATAAATTACACAATATAGCAATCTTGCCTTCTATACACAGGCCAGACGCTATTTGTTTACAGGAGACGCGCCTGGAGGATCACCCTGATCCTCCGCAGTTCAAACACTACCACTCGTATAGAAGATATGAGTTGCCATATACACACACAAATCACACCCACAACGGAAGTGATTCTAAATTCTACTCTGGAAGCTGTCGTGTGCAAAGTAAAATTTAATAACACGTATCTGTCTATTTGCTCTCTGTACTGTCCTCCACATGGCCCCATTGATAGTGATGCTTTAAAATCGCTATTTGAACATCTTCCTGACAATAAGTTAGTGTTGGGCGATTTTAACGCCCATCACTATCATTGGGGTAGCTTGAGGATCGATGGTCGTGGGGAGCAAGTAGCCGACCTAATACTACAATCCAACCTCTGTCTTCTGAACGATGGTAGAGCGACTCACGTAGATGATCGTACTGGTAACTTTTCGGCCATTGACTTATCTTTGGCCTCCCTTGGTATACATAACGATTTCTCATGGGACCCTTATGACAAATCCTTGGGAAGTGATCATTTACCCATCGTCTTTCTTATACACGTGACATCGTTTCGGACCCTCCACCTCCAAAATTTAATTATAAGAAAGCAGTTTGGGGATCCTTCTCAAGGATCGCCAGTTTAGATATATCTGGGGAAACCATAGATGTTAAGGTCGAAAATGTAACTACTTCCATATTACAAGCAGCTCAGGCTGCTATTCCCAAGACTTCTACTGTACAGTTCATGTGAAGCATAGAGCACATTGGTGGACGCCGGATTGCTGACAAGCATTAAGGAAACGCAATAGGAGATACAGGATTTCTGATGGTCAGCCCACTGAGGAAAATTTTATTGCATACAGACAGTCACGGGCTGAGGCAAGGAGAATAATAAGAAGGGCCAAACGTGGCTCCTGGTGATCCTTTGTGTCCACGGTGACTCGTACAACACCATTAAGTAAAGTCTGGTCCACCATAAGAATATTAAATAATAATGGCCCATACTTCCCTGTCACCACCCTGCAGGTGAATAACACCATCAATGATGAGCCCGTGGACGTTGCTAACATCCTCTCCAGGAGTTTCTCCCATGTAAGTAGCTCAGCCAATTATGATCTGCGTTTGCAACATCATAAATGCATGGCTGAGCTACAGTTGATAGACTTTGCCACAGAAGACGTAGACTCCCCGTACAACCAAGAGTTTACGCTAGATGAACTGCTCCTTGCCCTTAAATCCTGTAAAGACACCAGCTCTTGACCTGACACCATCACGTAAGGTATGATCCAGCATCTTAATCAGGACAGCCTGATTAAGATGTTAGCATTGTACAATGAGATTTGGGCGTCTCGAACGTTCCCAAACTCATGGCACTTTGCGCACGTCATACTGATACCCAAAGAGGCTGGTCGTCTTATGAATCCCACTTCATTTCGTCCTATTGTGTTGACTTCTTGTCTATGTAAGGTCATGGAACATATGGTTAATAATAGGCTTATTTTTGTTTTCGAATCGAGAATTTGTTAAATAATCAACAATGTGGCTTCCATAAATACAGTAGTTCACTAGATCATTTAATGAATTTGGAGCATTGTATTGCAGAGGCATTTGCCAATAAAGAATTCATGGTAAGGGTGTTCATGGACATCCATAAAGCCTATGACATGACATGGTGACACAGTATACTAATGAAGCTCTATGCTTATGGTTTAAGAGGAAATCTGCCTATTTTTATTTCAAATTTCTTAAGGGACAGGACTTTCTCTGTTAAATTGCCCCGTAACGAAACATCGGATATATTTATCCAGGAAAAAGGGGTGCCACAGGGAAATGTGCTTAGTTCCACTTTATTTAGTATTATGATCAATGATATTCTGTCATCAGCTCCCATCCCAAGGAATCTTAAATACTCGCTCTATGCTGACGATTGTGCAATATGGTACTCTTCCCATAATGCACAATTTTCGGCTGGGCTGATTCAAGCAGCCCTTGACTCCATCCATCAATGGGCCTTGCAGTAGGTATTTAAGTTTTCCGTCCTTAAGTGTGCCGCTGTAGGCTTCACTAATCGTAACGTACCTAATTATTGCTTAACTTTGAATAATCAGGCGGTACCTTTTCAAAATTCTGTAAAGTTTTTGGGAATACATTTTGATCGTTGTTTGAACTTCAAAATTCATATTAATAATTTGATAACTCGTTGTGATAAACCAGTAAATGTCCTCAAGTACATAGCAGGTACTACATGGGGTGCCGACAGAAAATCTTTATTAATGGTGTATAAGTCCCTTATTCGATCGAAGCTAGACTTTGGCGCACAGGTGTATGGCTTGGCATCCGATGCCACCCTGAAAGGATTGGATGTGTTGCATAATAGATGTTTGTGAATGTGTCTTGGTGCCGTCCGGTGTACCCGCATAGCTAGTATGGAAGTGGAGGCGAATGTGCCTCCCCTCCGTATTCGCCGTGACCACCTGGCCTTGTCCTATGGACTACGAACATTTAGGAAAAGTAATATCGACAATGTGGCCTGTACCCCCCTGTGTCAATACCACCACCTTACGCGGCGGGTGCTTCGGCCACTTGCCGCTCGCCTCCACTTACTGACTCAGGAGCTTGGTGTGGACCTCAGTGACTGTGACAAGTTGATGTTAAAAAATATAGCGCCTTGGGAGCCACTCGGCTTTACAGTGAATGTATCATGGCTCCCAGCACCAAAGGCCAAGGCGCCGGAAGCGGAGGTCCACCACTTGTTTCGTAACATCATCGTTCGTGACTTGGGGTCCCACCAATTGTACACCGACGGCTCCAAGTCGAGTGAATGTGTGGGTGCAAATGTGTGGTCGACTGAATGTGCCCTTAGGTATCAGTTGCCGACTCATACATCTGTGTTTACCTCCGAACTTTTTGCTATTAACAAAGCCATAGACTATGCTCTCAATTCTAGGCATGACTCATTTGTCATATTTTCGGATTCAAAATCAGCCCTTCAGGCAGTCGCATCTTGTACTACGGACTCTCTCGAGATCCAGGGCCGCATCGTTAATAAGTTGCATTCATGCAACAAGTCATTCACGCTGATCTGGGTGCCTGGTCATTGTCGTATCTACGGTAATGAGCAGGCTGACTTACTTGCAAAGTCGACTGTAGAGCTCGAGGAGACTTGGGACGTTCCTCGTGATCTATGGTCGAGTCTCTCTCTTGGAAAGAAATCAATAAATCTTCTGTGGCAAGGTCAGTGGACCAGACTAAATATTCGAACGTGTAAGCCGTACCTGGGCGACTGGGACACTGCCAACCGTTCCAGTTGCCTGGAAGAAAAAGTGTTGGCTCGTCTACGGCTTAATGCCACCTTAATAACTCACATGAAACCTTATATGGAAAGACGCTTCCCACCGCACTGTGACATCTGTGATGCGGTGTTATCTATTAGTCATATCATCCTGCGCTGTCGGCGATTTATTCGTGAACGCGCTTCACTTAAAACATTACTGCGGCGCAGCAGATGTCCCCTTCACCCTTTCCACCATCCTGGGTGATGGGGACATTGCTACGACTGATAAATTGATGGCGTTCTTGAGAGAGACCGGACTGATCAGAGTGATGTGACTTTTTTACTATACGGTTTTTGTTTTTATCGACTGTAAATATGTATATATTGTACTATTAATTAGGGCTGACAGTTGACATATTTTAAATAGTTCTTCCTCCCACTGATCTATTTCTAATATAGATGTCCCTTACATTAAACCCCGTTCCTCGACTGACAGTCACCAGCTGATGAGTGCAAGTGTGCAATACAGAATGGTATTGGGCATTTGCAGTCGACGGTGGTCTGTTGGGCGAGGTTCTTCACTTTTGTACATATTATGTATATATATTAAACCATCTTGCTTAAGTTATTCTAATTAGGGCCCACAACTGATGTATATGGAAATGTTCCTGACTCGTCTGGTTCCCTTTCATATATTGATGTCCCCTATATTAAGTTGTGCCTCGACTGACAATCACCAGGTGATGAGTGCAGGTATGTCATGTAGAAAGGCATTACATAACTGCAGTTGATGGTGTTCTGTTAGTCGAGGTATTTTTACCATTAGTGTAGGTCTAGCTATTTGTCTCTGTAGGATTTAGTACAGATTAGCGATTTGTCTGTTAGGTGATTAGTTTTAGGGTCTTTAGATTAGGTTTTTCTTTATAGTATAAGGTATAAAAAAAATGAAAACAAGAAAAAAAATACAAATCCAAAAAAACAAATTATTATATATATATATATATATATATATATATAATAATTTCTTTTTTGTATTTGTATTTTTTTTTCTTGTTTCCTTAATGACCATGGGCTTTGGCCCCAATGGTCGATAGGCCAGAAAAAAAAAAAAAAAAAAACATTTTCACGTACTCTTCTCCTAGACCTCGTCGAGCTAGCACATTGTAAATACACACCTCAAGGATGCTTGGTAGCCCAAGCAACTGACAGAAAAGCCAGGCTCATTGTCACCTGCTGTCCGACTCTTTCTAGCTAAGTAACCTTTACGAATTGGCCAATTCAATGGGGAATTAGCTAGGAGATAGAAGAGTAATTATTAGGTGAGTTAACGTATCAGTTACGGTATACTTAAACCTTAGAGGCTTATGTGAATTTATTTTAGGACAATTTTTTGGCACCGAGTGAGGTCCTACAACTTATATACTATAGAGATTTTTTACTACAGTTATTATTATTAGTATTTTTATTATTATTAATTAATTTTTCCTTATCATTCTGGCAACGTTTAGGATTAGCTGGCTTCTCATTTTCCTCCCTTCCCAGTTAGTATCGAACAGTAGGTGTCTGTACCTTAATGCTAAGATTGTCTTTGCCTCCTGGCCACGAAGGGTCCCCGCCAACTGATCGCTCTGGGCGCGAGTACACGGTCGGGCCTCCCTGGAGTGGGTTCAGAGGGTGATCTTAGCCAATGTTGTTTTTTCCTTGGGTGTATTGTCCCTCGCATGTCTGCTTTTTCTTCCCACTTTCCCTACAAGGATAGGTGGTTACTACCACGGGCGCCCCTGACAGCTATCACCTCTTCAGGGGGGGAGGGGGAAGGTGGTTCAGACGGACTGACTGTTACCCAGACTGACCGTCCTCAGACTCGTACACCGCTTGACTTTCCTGTACATTATGCATTGTTTGTTACCCTACATGCCTTAGGTTCTGCGTCCTTGGCCAGTCTCAGTCATTATCAAAAAGACTGTGCTGGAGAGATAGAACTAGTTAAAAAACTTGCTAATGGAGACCTTCTAGTAAAAACTATCAACTCCTCCCAGGTTTAAGACTTGCTTAAACTGCGCAAGTTTCACATGATGTCAGGTAGATGATCCCGCATTCCATGAAATTTTGCAAAGGTGTAGGGACCTCATGGTTAGGGAGGAAGATGAGGTCAAACGTGATCTTGATTAGCAAGATGTCATAAATGCAAGATTTATTAATCAGTTCTCGGAAGGAAAGGGGACGAAGACTGCAATAATTGTCTTAACCTTTGGCAGTTTCTCTTTCTAGCTCCTCAGGTCAAAATCGGTTATGAAATTGTTAATGTATGCCTGTTATTCCCAGTCTCCTTCACTATTCCAAATGTCAACTTATGGCCATAATGACAAGACTTGTTGGGCTTCCCAACCAGATTGTGGCAGGTGTGCAGCTCAGAGTCATGATACTAAACACTGAACATTTGAGACTGTATGTTGCTTCCATTGCAAGGGTACTCACTCCATTTCCTCGAGGGATTGTCCCAAGTGGAAGGAGAAGAAAGATGTCTGCATGGTGAAGGCAACTGAAAGCATCTACTACGAAGCTAGGCAGAAGGTAAGAGCATTGCACACAACTCCATCGCCGAATAACCTCAGTGCTTCGGCGGTGATGTCCCGTCCTGTGATGTGCTCTGTCGAAACACAGACTGCCCCTGCCCCTGTTCCTCATGCTATTTGCTCCGCTTCTATGTCTCAGCCTCCTGTACGTTTCATCTCTCTGATATCCCAGCAACTACGGTACTTCTTATTCTCAGGCTACTGCTGCTTCTCTGTCACTAAGGCCTAAACATAAGTCTGATAAGACTAACAAGATTAATCTGACCACACTTAGTATGCAAGCACGTCTTCTAGTACTTCCTGCTCCTGCTTCAGCAAGGGAGAGAAGGGTTAGCTCTTCCTCGGGGGAATCTGCGAGTCTTGCAATTGATTTTAATACGGATGTTTCCGTTAACAAGCACTGGGATAGGTACCCCAGTAGTTGCTTGCCTGGTGGCGGGCGGCATTAAAAAAAAAAAAAAAAAAAAAAAACTGCACAATGGCCCACCTGGTAAATCTTAAACCATCGCGTACACTGTGTTAAAGTGAAATTGTAGGATTCTTAGGAATAAATTACACAATATAGCAATCTTGCTATACACAGGCAAGATGTTATTTGTTTACATGAGACACGCTTGGCGGATCATCCTGATCCTCCATAGTTCATAATAGTATATTATAATGCCACTCTAATAGAAGGTATGATGGTTACGGAGTTAACATATACACCCACAAAATTAATCACACCCACAAACAGAAGTGATTTTAAATTCTACTCTGGAAGCTGTCACGTCCAGAGTACAATGTAATAACACGTGTCTCTCTATTTGCTCTCTCAGCTATCCACCACATGGTCCCATTTATAGTAATTCTTAAAATTAACTTCTTGAACATCTTCCTGGAAATAAGTTGGTGCTGGGCGACTTTAACTTCCATCACTATCAATGGGGTAGGTTGAGGATTG
Source organism: Coenobita brevimanus (assembly GCF_032717465.1). NCBI lineage: Eukaryota > Metazoa > Arthropoda > Malacostraca > Decapoda > Coenobitidae > Coenobita > Coenobita brevimanus. Next base: position 15,477,587 of record NC_137042.1, read on the forward strand.
ATGGTCTTGGGGAGTAAGCAGCTGACCTAATACTACAATCCAACCTCTGTCTTCTGAACAATGGTAGAGCGACTCGTGTAGACGATCGTACTGGTAATTTTTTGGCCATCGACTTATCTCTTGCTTCTTTAAATATACATCAAGATTTCTCACAGGCTCTTTGTGATAACTCCTTTGGAGGTGGTCATTTACCCGTCTGTCTTTCTTGCACATGCGACGTTCGTTTGGACCCTCCACTTCCAAAACTGAACTTTAAGGAATCAGGGGGATCCTTCTCAAGGGCTGTCAGTTTGGATATAACTGGGGAGTCCATACATGTGAAAGTCCAACATATAACTAATTCCATGTTACATACATCTGAGGCTGCTATTTTCAAGACTTTTCCAGTTCATGCAAGCGTTGAGCTCATTGATGGACGCCGGATTGCCGACAAGCGTTAAGGAATTAGGAGGTACAGGATTTTTGACAGACAGCCAGCTGAGAAAAACACTATTGTATACAAACAAAAAAGGAATGAGGCAAGGAGAATAATTAGAGGGCTAAACGTGACTCCTGCCATTCCTTTGTGTCCACGATTAATCGTTTTACCCCACTCAGTAAAGTTTGGCCCACAATTAAAAAAAACAAAAAAACTAGATAATAAACTCCCTAACATCCTTTTGACCATTTTGCAGGTAGATGACACCATCTATGATGATCCCGTGGACGTCGCTGACGTCCTTGCCAGTTTTTCTCATGTTTGCAGCTCAGCCAATTACTACCTGTGTTTCCAAGATCATAAACACGCGGCTGAGCTACAAATATTAGCCCAGACCTTGCCGTAGAAGACGTAGATTCCTCGTACAACCAAGGGTTTATTTGAGATTAATTTCTTTCCCACTAATCCTGTAAAGATACCAGTCCTGGACCAGATACAATCACGTATGATATGATCCAGCATCTTAATCATGACAACTGTACACTGAGCTTTGGGCGTCCCGAATGTTCCCAAACTCATGGCACTTTGCATTCACCATACCGATACCCAAACAGGTTGGTCATCTTATGAATCCCTCTTCATTTCATCCTGTTGTGTTGACTTCTAGTCTATGTAAGGCCATGGAACGAATGATTAATAATAGGTTTCTTTTTGTTTTCGTCAAAGACTGTTAAATGATCGACAATGTGACATCTAAATATAATTTAGAGCATTGCATTTCAGAGGGATTTGCTAATAAATTCATGATAGAGGTGTTCTTGGGCATCCATAAAATCTATGGTATGACGTGGTGACACGGTATACTAATGAAGCTGTATGCTTATGGCTTAAGGGGTAATTTGCCTATTCATATTTCCAATTTTTTAAGAGATGGACCTTTCTGTCAAATTGCCCCGTAAAGTTACGTTGGATGTGTTAATCCTAGAAAACGTAGTGCCTCAGGGCAGTGTGATTAATCCCACCTCGGATTGTATTATGATCAATGATATTCTGTCATCAGCTCCCATCCCAAGGGATCTTAAATCACTCTATGCTGACAGTTGTGCAATATGACACTCTTCTTGTAATGCACAAATTTTCAGCTGGGCAGATTCAATTAGCCCATGATTTCGGCCACCAGTGGGCCTTGCAGAGGAGATTCAAGTTTTCCATCCATAAGTGTGCCGCTGCAGTTTTTACAACCCGTTGTGTTAAACTTTAAATATCATGTTAATTTAATTGTTCATTGTGATAAACCAATTAATGTCCTTATGTAACTAGAGAATACTACATGGGGAGCCAACAAGGAATCTTTGTTGATGGCATATAAGTCCCTTATTAGATCTAAGCTGGACTATAGCTCACAGGTGTATGGGTCGGGATCTGAAGCCACATTGAGGAGGCTGGATGTGCTACTGAATAAATGTCTGCAAATGTGTCGTGGAACCTTAAGTTTTACTAGTCTGGCATTAATGGAAGTGTAGGCGAATGTACACCCGCCAACAAAAGTCCTGACGCCTGGCCTCCCTCGTCATGAACCCCGTGATTCACAAACTCGTGAAACCGAAGCAGTAGACAACAATACCAATGGATGGCAGTGCGGTATGAGAGGGTGATGGGTAATGGGGTAGCGGGGTGTGGAGGCGGGAGGTAGTGAGGGAGTTCGGTAGCACGTCCAGGGTGGAGTATTCCACAGACTGATGGATCGTAAGATGTTTATGTTTCCTAAAATGATAATGATAATTACAGTTAGCAGTTATTGTCGGACAGTCATACCGTTTTAGTAATGTTTTGTCATTACAATAATGTGTAGAGAAAAATGGTTAATGAGTTCCACTATGCTGTTACAATACTAAGAGAAGACTTAAAGGTACTTTGTTTTTGACATTGTAATTCGCTTGTCGAACTATCATATTGCCTTTACTTTCACCAAGACCTACAGCATTATTACCAACATTATGATTTCAGTATCATAATATGTAGAGGTGAGTAATCTCTATTGCTGTAAAAAGTCAGTGCAACTGTTGCTATAATCAGCGATAAGGGTCAGTATGGGCGGACAGTAAGGGTTTAATAATTACTGCAAAACTCCTCCACAGCCATACACTGTATGTTGAAAAGCAGAACATCAGTAAATGTCATGGGAGGGTGATCTGCCGACAGTCACCACCTAGAGTGATACGAAGTGATAAGAAATGCCCCGTGCGCTATGATCCGCTACATTTTACAACTACTGTAATTATCAGACACGTCCCCGGTTTCCTCACGTCACTCTCGAGTCAAGAGTTGACCTTTCTCTCTCTCTCTCTCTCTCTTTCTCTCTGTATATACTGTATACAGGTCCAACAGCAAATGTGCCATAGTTAATGTCATTTATATAGGTCTCATACGCCTACATTACGAGACAATGTCTCCACGACCTGTGTTACTGCATCCATCGTGTCTGTGCACACACTCAACTCACTCGGCCAACATTATTCGCCGTCCCAGCCATCCCGCCACTCTCACCCTCTACACCATTCCCCATAAGGCACCACCCACCATACAGTATGTTTAGCAATAGCATTGTCGATATCAGTTATTATAATCATATCAGCTCGAATTTTATGTGCTCTTACGTGAAATCCGTTTCCAATTGGAATATGTATAATAATATATTTGTTGAGTCTCATGGCACTGTAATCCAGTATGCTGAACTACTGTAATTCATAGCTTTGCGACAACACCTGTGTAGTTAGCTGTCTAACCCCGACTGAAGTTACCAGTAACTTAATATGAATGGCATCCCCATTTCGTTGTATTTTGCAGTTAATGTTTAATACATCCAATGAATAAAATATGATCAGGTTCAGTGGTTACTCCACGGATTTCGGGTGCTGTTCCGTCACTGGGTAATGGATATAGGTGAAACGCAGTGGTGCTGATTCGTTGTCTTCATAAACACAGTATTGGTGATAATACCCGCAGGTCGATACTGTGGAAGTAGTTAACCTCACTATCATTATGCTTCCATAAACCCGATGTTCTGAAGCCAGCTTATTTGGGAATATAAGATGCTTATGGCACGATTGTTGCATGTCGTTTTATGCATATTGACATTATTGCAAAACATGTATAGAAACAAATACATCCATGTGTATAGGTTTATAGTCAAATTATTTTCCTTTTTAACAAGGTTTAATACCAGTATAATATTCATAATAATACGAATAGTAATAATACTACATTATTACACCTGACGGTTTATATTACGCTGACTGAATATACTATGTTATGTGCATAACATACAAGATGACCTACTGTATAGGCTACATTGCGCAGATATCAAGGACCTCTTAGTAACGTTCCCCACTAGGAGTACAGGTAAGTCTATTACACAATACAGTCATGTAAAAGAAACATATGTAACACATATTACAAACACAGAATGTTATACCATTACAAGCACTAGCCCCATTGTTACTGTAAACCGTTTAACAGCTTGTCGGTGTGATGGCTGTTTCACTAATTACGAATTGTGTTACCCCAACATACCATCCATTGTGGCTCGTATCGTTGATAATGATAAGAGCGACACAGTTGTGTCCATACGATTTTACGGATGTAATAATGATGTCAAGTTAATTGTGGCTATACTGTAAGTCCCTGACGACATGCGGGGTGTTTCTGTAGTGTAAGTGTAATTTTACATATAATTGTCGGTTGACGTTACCCATTATGTGTAACAAGGTTAAATACAACTGACTTTTATCTATACACGGCAATGACAATACGTTAAAAATACTGTAGAATATCCTACAACATCACTAAATCAAACATAACCATCATACGAACCATCGGTCCACCTAATACTCCATCCTGGACATGCTAGCGAACTCCCTCACTACCTCCCGCCTCCAAACCCCACTACCCCATTACCCATCACCCTCTCATACCGCACTGCCATCTGTTGGTATTGTTGTCTACTGCTTCGGTTTCACGAGTCTGTGAATCACGGGGTTCATGACGAGGCAGGCCAGGCGTCAGGACATTTGTTGGCGGGTGTACCTCCCCTCCAGATTCGCGGTGACATCTATTTTATAATACGACATACAAACTGTAAGGAATTTTGATATTGGCAATGTAGCCTATACCTCCTGTGTCAACACCACCATCTTAAGTGGCTACGCCGTTCGCCTCCATTTACTGCATCAGGAGCTTGGTTTGGACCTCAGTGACTGTGACAAGTTGGTGTCTCAAATTATGGCGCCTTGGGAGCCACGCAATATCGCTGTTGATGTTTTATGGCTCCCGGCACAGAAGACCAAGGCATCAGAGGTGGGGTCCACAACTTGTTTCACAGCAACATCGTGCATCATTTGGGGTCCCCCTAATTGCACACTGATGTCTCCAGGTCAAGTGATTGTGTGATTGCTACTGTGCGATTGATAAAGTGTCCTCAGGTTTCGGTTGCCGACTTAAATATCTGTGTTTACTTCTGAGCTTTTGTCCATTGACAAAGCCACAGACTATGCTGTAAATTCTCGACAAGACTCATTTGTCATATTTTCAGACTCTGAATGAGCCCTTCAGGCAATCACTTCTGGCACTACTGATTCAAATGAGATCAGGGCCGCATCATTATTAAATGGCATTCATGCAACAAGTCCTTCATGATGATCTGGGTGCCTGGTCATTGTCGTATCTACAACAATAAGCAGGCTGACTTGCAAAGTCAGCTATGGAGCTCAGAAAGACTTGAGACAGTTCTCGTGATTTATGGTCGAGTCTCACCCTCGGAAAGAAATCAGGAAATCTTCTGTGGCAAGGTCAGTGGACTAGACTGCATATTCCAACATGTAAGTCACACCTTGGCGACTGGGACTGCAGATCATCCCGGTCGCCTGGAAGAAAGAATACTAGCATGATCGCAGTTCAACTGCATTCAACTGCATGAACCTCACACACATGTTGCAGTACTTTATAATGAAAGACGATTCCCACCTCACTGTGACATCAGTGATGTGGTGTTATTTAGTGGCTATGTCATCCTGTGCTGTTAGCGATTTGTTCATGAACGTGATTCACTTATAAATTGCTGCAGTGCAGCAGATGTCCCCTTCACCCTTTCCACCTCTTGTGTGATGGGAATCTTATGAAAAAACTGGTACCTTTCTTGAGAGAGACTGGACTGATCAGAGTGTTGTGACTTTTTTTTTTGTTTTACTGTGTTTGATCATGGGTTTTATCTGCTGTAAGTATTGTTAAGAAGGGAGATTTGGTAGTTAGGTAGTCTCGAAGTTTCTCACTGATTCCCGATGTTTACCGTAGGCTAGTTCTGGTACGAGTCAGAGTTGCCAGTGAGTGTGCTATTGTGAGCGTAGTTATTTCCTAAGATGTACATTAATTTTTATCCTCTTTTTCTCAATAATGTTTTGTTTATGTGATTGCCTGTTAAATTACATTATTTAAATTAACCGAGTCATCCCGATAACATATGGACTCTGAAATACCTAACCCAACAGGAGGCCACAGTAGGGGTGGTACAATACACACCCCAAGGAGGGACCACCGGCAGGGTGGCGAAATATCCACCCATAAGGGAAGCCACGGGGAGGTACGTAGAGTGCGTAAGGGATCCGAGCCAGAGGGTCCTACATCCCCTGCCACCAAGCATCCCTCTTCCTCTCAAGCAGACCCAATGAGAGGCATGCAGTGCAGGTAGATTACTCTCCAGCCGGACCAGCCCTTGCTAGGATCGGGGTGGGACATGTCTCGGCTCAGCCCCAAGCAGCACCGAGGTGACAGCCACCAGCCGCACTGGGAAAGAAGAGAGGGTCACCAGCTGCTCTTTAGCTGTTACTGCCCCTGGGAGAAGCACCTCAGTGACCGCCACCAGCCACTCCGGGGAAGAAGGGACGTCCACCGAACGCCCTTCATCCACCGCCCTGGTGACTACCCCTCTGGAGGAAGTCTCTGGCTCGGCCCACCACTCATCCAGAGGCCGAGCAGGACACCTTTCTCTCTCCCCACAGATGCAGTTCTCCCGAGAAGTTGCAGCTGGAGGAGCTTTGGCAAGGGTCCATTACGAGCCTGGGGATCAGTGCCCTGCAGTCAGTGTCCGGGCAACGCCCTCAGCGGCCGGACTGTACAAGGAAGGGACATTGCAGGCAGCTCCTGAAGGCGGCTAGACCCAGCAGAGACCACAACCCCCAGATGCCCAGGGGCACCCCTAGGACTCTGGGGAGTGACATCCTCAGCCCCACCAGAAGGCAGTCCTCCTCCAGGAGCAGGCGGAGGCAAGCATGCCTTCTTGCCCTGTTCAGTCCCAGCCCAGAGGACCGCTTTCCCCACCAAGGCCCCACTAGGGAAGAGCCTCTCTCCACACTGCCCAGCAGCCCATTCTGGATGACCCAGCCTCCAGCAGTAGTTCCATGCCTCCTACAGCAAGGCACACTTGACAAGCCACCTCCATCGCCTGGGGGTCACCTGTAAGCACCCCAAATCCACAGCAGCCCGGGGCCGAGTGAACTAGTCCAACTGTGTCCCCCTTAACCTCTCTGTGTATATTATTAATATTGTACTTGTTCTGGTTGTAACTAAGGTAACATACGTGTAAGGTTGATCAGCCGAGTTTTTATGCCCTGTTCCTATTGTCATGTATTCTAGTTCTGGTCTCAAAGGAGAATCCCAGCTCAGTAGCTAGTGTTCTACGAACAAGAATTCGATCTAAGAACACATAGCATAATTCTGGTGGCCAGCAGTGGTTCTTGACCTGATCAGAATACAAAGAGGAGCAAACAGGGAATTCTAGCAAAATGGCAGCCAAACCTCATGTCTACTTACCAAAGTTCAGTCCCGAACAGTACGATACGTATAACAACCCATGGTTAAGCCACTACTGGACATAGGCTTTGACCACGACAGGGAGAAAATAGCTGTTACCTTGCCGTTCATGGGCAAGGCAGTATCAAGTATTGCCTCCAAAATCGTCCCGGAGCTAACATGGGCGAGATTCACCCAAATCGTGATCCAGGCAGTCAAGCCATCCTTGGGGAAAGTCGTTGTCTCGTCACAGCTCAATGCCCTCACATACAACGGCAACCTGGACAACACACTCATGCAGGCCAGGCGACTTGTCACCGCCGCTTACCTGGAAACCGACACAGCCACCCAGGAAAAACTTATCTTTAATACCCTCTTGAGGATCCTCCCCAGCACCATAAGGAAACATTTCATAATCTTTGACCCAACGGGAGACCTTGACAGGGATGTTCAACTTATTAGGCATCTTGCTCTTTGCACCACCCCACAACACATCAGCGCAGTGAGTAGAATCCCGATGAATCCGGTACAATCCCCAGAACCAAGGACGGCCCACAGACACACAGTTTCAGCAACAGCACCCAGTAGGGCCAGGGCTCACCCCACCAAAAGGCACACCCCTTTCTAACGAAAATACCAACCAGCTTTCCATAGATCCGTGGGAATTTTCAGCAGGTAACCACCGGTGCCCCATTCATGAAATGCGGGAAGAACTCATAGCTGCCTGACGGAGACCAGCTACCCGAGGCCACCACACAGTCTCCTCCATCCAACATCACAACACTCCCAGCATGTATTGCAATCGCCATGTGCATCTCTTCCACCCCCCACCCACCACCTCTCAACCACACCACACTAACTCCCCCACCCAGCACACCACACCACCACCCGCCTCCCCTGACCACACAACTGACTCGTACACCTGCTATCTCACACCATCACACTCCCCACCCTCACTCACTGCCCTCTCCAAAATGATGCCTCCCACCATATGCTTCACCAGCTCCACACCCTCACCACAGACCCTCCCACTCACACCCGGCGACCTCACCTCCCACCCCAGTACTTGCCGCCGCACTGCCACCACCGGACAAACAGTCACCCTCACCCACCCCCAGTCACCCCACCACATCACCGACACTGCACAACACCCACCACCATCCCTACACCCACTCAATTTTTCCCCACACACACCCACTCCCCAACCACCTCTGACACCAAACCACACACCAGCCCCCCACCCACCACCACCACCACCATTCCACATACTCCACCAACAAGACAATCAACCACCTGCCCACGCCCGCCTGCCTCACCATGTGGCCCAAGCTCCTCACCACACACACCAGTCCTAACCACCGTCACTACCAGATCCAGTCGGCTTTCCCGCCCACCAGCTAGATACACATCCACATCATCACCCACACCCCCAACGCACTCAACACCCACCAAACCAACAACCTCCACCAGCCCCTGGCGACCACGTATAATCCAGGTCATCTCACCCGTCTGTAGCCTTCAGCCAGGAGATGTCAGCCACTCACCACCTCCAGAAATGATGATACACCAAGAGACCTGGACACCTGCCCAGGGAAAACACCAGTGTATCTGAGGGACACCTCAACTCTTTCGCTTCCTCTTCAAGACACCGCAGACCTCCACCCTCCACGTCACCTACACCCCACACCAGGAACCCAATCCACCCACCCACCACTGGACCACTCTCCTCCACCATCTCAAACTGGCCCACCGAACCACCACCTCGGACACCTACCACCTCCAGCAATGGGGACGTAACTTTTTCCCCACCGACAATGGTGAAATACCCACTCCAGCAAGAGGCCACAGTAGGGGTGGCACAATATCCACCCCAAGGAGGGGCCACGGACAGAGTGGTGAAATACCCACCCATAGGGGAAGCCACGGGGAGGCACATAGAATGCATAAGGGATCTGAGCCAGAGGGTCCTACATCCCCTGCCACCATATGCCTCTCTTCCTGTCAAGCAGACCCAATGAGAGGTAAGCAGTGCTGGTAGACTACTCTCCAGCCAGATCAGCCCTTGCCAGGATCAGGGTGGGACTTGTTTCAGTACAGTCCCAACAAGCTCTGCAGTGACGGCCACCAGCCGCATTGGGAAAGAAGAGAGGGCCACAAGCTGCTCTTTAGCCATTGCCCCATGCAGCACCGAAGTGACGGCCACCAGCCGCACTGAGAAAGAGGAGAGGGCCACTAGCCGCTCTTTACCTCCTGAGGGAGCAGCACCGCAGTGGCGGCCACCAGCCACATCGGGGAAGAAGGGACGTCCACCGTACACCCTTCATCCTCTGCCCTGGTGACTACCCCTCTGGAGGAAGTCCCTCGCTCGGCCCATCACCCATCCAGAGGCCGAGTGGGACGCCTTTCTCTCTTTCCCCACAGGTGCCCTTACACCGAGGAGTTGCAGCTGGAGGAGCTTTGGTGAGGGCCCATTTAGCCAGTGTCCGGGTGATGCCCCCAGCTGATAGACTCTATGAGGAAGGAACGCCACCGGCCGCTCCTGATGGCAGCTCGACCCAGCAGAGACCGCAGCCCCCAGATGCCCAGGGGCACCCCTAGGACTCTGGGGAGTGACCTCCTCAGCTCCACCAGCAGGCAGTCCTCCTCCAGGAGCAGGCGGAGGCAAGCACGCCTGCTTGCTCTGTTTGGTCCTAGCCCAGAAGACCGCCTTCCCCACTTAGGCCCCACTAGGGAAGGGCCTCTCTCTGTGCTGACCTGCAGCCCATTCTGGATGACCCAGCCTCCAGCAGTAGTACCGTGCCTCCTACAGCAACGCAAACCTGATGAGCCACCTCCCACACCCAGGCATCACCTGATGAGCCCAGGGTGGAGTCAACTAGTCCAACTGTGTTCCACTTAACCTGTCTGTGTATATTATTACTATTGTACTTGTTCTTATTATGACTAAGGTAATATACGTGTAAGGTTGATCAGACAAGATTTTATGCCCTGTTCATCTTGTGTATTCTAGTTTCGGTCTCGAAAGAGAACCCCAGCTCAGTAGCTAGTGTTCTAAGGACGAGAAGTCGACCTAGTAACATATTGCAATGTTTTGTCATGGTGAATCCCGATATTGTAACCATACATTTTGCAATTGTAAGGTCTGTCATTTCCACAATTTACAAATTTCGCGTGTGATTTTTGGTATGTAGACACGGGACACTATCCTCTACCTGCCAGCAGGCGGGGACACTGCCTTACCCCGCGTGACCTCCTCCCCCCTGCAAGCTATTGTCTCAGCAACTCACCTGTTAGTAGTGACCTAGCCAGTAAAGACATGATGCACCATAGTAGGAAATTCAAGGCGAAAGTGATTCCCCAATCGATGACGATATGGAGGACAAAGATTACATGGCACTAGAGGAAGAAACGGGCAGAAGTGATGAGGATATAACGTCACCAAAGAAGGTGCGGTATGTTGATGTGTTCATTGAATGAAACAAAGCTTATGTCGCCTATATTATTGTGTGAAAACCAATACACTCTTGTACTACATATAAATTCATACCAAATGAACAAACATCTCCTTCTTCTTAGTGGTTTGCAATAGTTACCGCTACATAGAAAACGCGACATCCGCACACAGCTCCAGAGAACATGGTAACAGGTGTTTAAAGTGTCAACTGTTTAGACCACTTCTAAGCTCACGTGAGCACTTTTGGGGGGATTTTCCAATGTTTCTCATAAAAAGCGGAGGTTTTAGTCAATTTTTTTTTTTTGAAAATCTGTCAGGATTGGGGGGGGGGGGGGGTCAGTGGTGAAAAATCAATTGGGATGCGGCAGGTTAAGTTTGTATGCTAAATAATTTACAGTGTTTTGCAGTGTAAGAAACTCTGGCATGTTTTGGATATCTCCGAGTTAGCAACTGTTGTTCTCATAGAGTGTAGAGAACTCCAGAATATAGGAAGCTTATATAAGGATGGGGAAGAGAGTAGGGGAAGTTCAGTCGGTTGTCAGTTCAGTTTGAGTGTAGTGCAGTGTCAGTGAAGTTTTTATATTTTCGGTACTTGTGGAAACAGTGAAGTGTCGTTGGCAAACAGTGAAGTGTTACTGAACTTTGTATATCATCGGTACTCGTGAAAATAGTGAAGTGTTGTAGTTAAGCATTAAATGTAATTGCAGTTAGTAAAGTAGGTATAGCTTCAGTGCTTGTGAAAATAGTGAAGTGAAGTTAGAAAGCTTTAAGTGTAATTATTTGGAAAATAAAGATAGTGAACTTAAGAAGCCATTGTTTATTCACCATGCCTGAGCTGATCTTGTGTACTGTACACTTAAAAGGCTGACCATACGAAGAACAACTCACTGGGCAACGTCCTTCCTGTACTGAACTACTGCTGTTGGAGCCTGTGGCAGTGTGGGTGGGGACGTAACAGTATGTATATGTTGTGTACTTTAATTAGGGTTGACAGTTGACGTATTTCGATTGTTCCTGCTTCTGAAGGTCATATTTCTTATCGTGATGTCCTCTACAGTATATTAAACCACTTGCCTCCCCTGACGGCCACCAGTTGATGAATGCAAGTGTCCAGTACAGAGCGGTGTAGGTCACTTCCAGTCTATGGTGTTCTGCTGGGCGGGATATTCCGCTTTTTGTACAGATGTAAATATTTTGTATGTATTTATTTACTTTTCTTTTTTAATTATGGTCGACGTTTGACGTATGGAACAGTTCCCGACTCCTCTGGCTCATTCATACAAACATACACTGATGTTCCTTATATTAACATGTGCCTCGCCTGACAGTCAGCAGGTGATGAGTGCAGGTGTGTAATGTAGACAGGCATTACACATCTGCAGACGATGGTGTTCTGTTGGTTGAGGTATTTTAGGTTAAAAATATAAAGTGTGAATATTTAGTTCTGTTAAGCTATTTGCGTCTTAAGGCGCTAGTGTAGGTTAGTGATTTTTTTTTTTTATGTTAGGTTTAGCTGTGTTAGGATGCTTTTAGCGTTTTTTCATTTTTTCTTTGTTATTAGTTATTGTTTAAAGTTAGTATTAAATTATTCACATAACTAAACGAAACGAAAAAAAAAATGTAAATTTAAAAAGTAGAAAAAATGGCTTAATGACCAGGGACGATAGATAACCATTAAAAAAAAAAAATGTAATCCTTTTTTGATGCTGGCCTTAACTGTGGCTAATATTAGCCTACACCGCTAGAGTGAGAGAAGGCTGATACATGAGCACATTGTGGTTTTTGCATTTATATACTGACTTACTTCCTCCGAGAAGAAACAAGAGACGATATTGTAAAAGCCACACTGTCGGATGTTTGTTTAAAACCATCAGATACTAGCCATGGTAATGTGACGTCATCACTTCGGTGCTATTATTGTCTCTCTTCTTCGTTCTACTTACATTCAGAAAGACTTTCAAGTTACAGGGGTTAACGCCTTCAGTACAAAAGATCCTTCCTATGTTGAATAAGATTGCTCGAAAGTACGGTAGCAAAAATTCAGTGGCAAACACGTCATAAAATTGAGAAGGTTCCTTTTTGACCGAAGGCGTCAAATAATTAATGAAATCTGATTTCTTCTTTATCATTAATGACTCAGAACTTTATTCCACAATGCTGAGTAAATGATTCGCAGAGCGAAAGATTGGGGGATTTTAGCAAATATTTTCCTTGCAGAGAAGCCGTGTAGCCGAGTGACGACATAATCTTAACAGTCTTATTCTTGCTACTGTCAGAGTATTTTTTTTTTATTCAGCCTAGCAGTGGCGTCCCGCCGTCACAGCGTTCAAACAGTCGTAGTCAGCCTTCTAACGACGACAGAGTCGTAACTGTCTTTTTCTCCTACCATCGGGCTGTTCTATACTGCTGAGGTGTAGCCTCTCTTCCTTTATAGCTAAAGTCAACCTTTATAGCTAAAGTCAACCTAGTGAACTTCGCCATTATGTCAATTAATACATTACGAGGGTCAGCAGCTTTATCGGCTTCATTTCATTGGTACAGTGGTTCGATAATCTTATGGGAGCAGACAAGACAGCTTGGAAGTTACTAAGAGTAGAGTGAATTAATCACAGGTGCAATTCCAGTTGCTGTAGCGCTATGGTTTATGACCTTTATTTTCAAAGCAGTCAGTCTCTACTGCTGAACTGGACTAATCTCTCATTCCCTTCTTCCCTGCCAGACCCGTTATGCCCGACTATGGAAGCATGGTGCCTGAGACCATGAGAAGCTCTGATAACCCTTCGTTGGCCACACTGGGGCATCGCATGGAAATGGACTACGACCTTAATACATCGGACCCATTCGCAATGGTGACCCCAAAAGTTTTGACCGGAAAATATGTCATGGTGGCACATGTCTATATTATGGCCTACACCCAAGCTCAAAAAGATCTCACGCAATCTACCTACATTATGAAGGAGAATGTAAGTATTTAGTCATGCCTCAATGTGATTAGTGCCGTATAGCTAGGTCTTCCCAATTGGAAACGCCAAGGTGGAGTCAAACCCTACTCTGGAGGGGCACACTAAACCCAGTATGTTATGTTGACTCAACTGGCACAACTGTACCCAGCGGTGCTATATGCTCTTAAGGCGCCTAGGACAGTAGCAGTTGACGCAAGATTTTTATAACATTCAAGTAAAAGTTACATGCTGTGTACTAAATACAGCAATGTAATTTCTTTATCAAATTATGTGGGGATGTGGGGATCAAATATTTGCAGTGAGACAGTTAATCGAAAGAGTTTCTGAAAAACTTATTTGTAAAAGAGTTGCGGCATTTATTGGTCTGGACAAAGCGTATGGAGACAAGGTTTACTGAGGGTTATGCCTATGTATGGTGGGAACGGAAAGTTGTTGAACGCTGTTGACGTTTTCATGAGAGTGAGTGTGAATAAGGATATGTGGATGTGTAAGAGCGTGGCTTAATATCAGTGTTGCAGTGATATAAGGATATTTGATATCCCCATGGCTGTTCAGTACACACATGCACACATACATACATACATACATACATACATACAGATAGATAGATAGATAGATAGACAGACAGACACAGATAGATAGATAGACAGGATTCGTAAAAAAAGGGAAAGCTTTGCGTTATGGAGAGAGGGATGAGGATGGTATGAATGGTGTTGGGTGGAGCATCGCGAATCCTATGCAGATAATGATGCGATGTTTGCTAATGGTGAACAAGAGCTTCGTAAACTGGTGAAGTTTTGTTGATATATGAGAGCGTCGTGCTTTGTTAATTAATGCTGATAAGAGTAAAGTGATGGCTGTTGAGAGAGAGTAACTATCAGTGTGGTAAATTGGTGACTGTAAAGGTAGTTTAGGTACCCAGGTCTAGTAATAGAAAAGAGAGCTAAAAGCGCAGAGGAAGTGAAAAGTATAATAACACAGGGAAGGAAAGTGACTGAAGGCTATTATACTAAACAAAGATCTGAGTGTGGACATGGCAAGCTATTTTATGATATTTCAGTGTTAATATTAAGGCCTTTGGCGTGACAATAACTAAAGTCAAGAGTAAGAGCGGTGGCAATGGTGTTGTTGAGGATTGTGTGTAAACTGTGTAGAGTGTATAGGATAAAAATAAATATTGGTTTAGATCGAACAGGACATAAAATAATGTGACTGGTGGATGAAGTGGAATAAGAAAATCTTTTAACAACAGGTTTAGAGAGTGTGCTTAGATGGTATGGTCATATGGATGCAAATAGGGTAATAAAAAGAGTTTCCTTATGTTGAGTGAATCTGAAGGAAGAATGAGGCTTGGTATGCCACGAAGAATGCGGAAACATCTGATAAATGAGTGTATGGGAAAGCACGATATGCAGGTTGATAAGGCAAGGGAACTGACGGAGGATTGAACTGGCTGGACGAATTATATCACGAGGTGAACATGACAAGGGTGTGGCACACTTTCAATCCTCACGGTCGTTGGAATGACTATGTGATTGGAAATGTGAAGTACACCTAAGAAGAAAAATGTGTGGATGGTCATGCCTATAAGGTCGAGTGAGGATTCCAAGGGCTTGAATGGTTAGTGAATAATGCAGGGCCCATTCACTCAGCAGTCGACTGATTAGTTTTCCCTCTATTGTTTTCCTTTTTCTTGTTTTCTGGACCCTGCCTTACCTCAAGGATGATGGGAGAAACAGGTCGGGGTGCGGCTGCTGCTGCTGCTGCTTAATCTCATCTGGCTGAACACGTATTGTCTAGAACTCACTGACATATTCTCATAATTCATAGGTATTTACCAGCAATATAAACAATAAGGTTTGTGAAATTGTTACCGAGCTTCATAATAATTAAAAATCACATACACATGTAGTTGAACTGCCTCGTCTAGTAATGCAGCTGATTCGACCAACTTGCTATTATTCCAAGTTTTCATCAACTGGCAGACTTAGCTAAAAAATAATAATAATAATAATAATAATAATCTTTGGCATAAGAGGTTACTCAGGCCACAGCAAATGTAATCGGTATCCCTTAATAACCCGAAACACAGTCTCCTCCTTCCAATGTCGAATTCAGTAAAATTAGAACGTTCAGTTTCAGACATAAGATTCTCATTAACTTATCAGTAATGATGAAAAACGAAATATATTTTTCAACAAAATGTGGGGCATACTGCCGCATACTGTGCATATTTAGTGATGCGAAATTTCAAATGGGAGACCCAGTGGGAGGGCAGGAGTCTGACTGGGATAGGAGGAGGAGGAGTGCAGGTCCCTTGTGGCAACGCCACTGATGATTATTAAAATGGACAAGCTAATCAGAGTGCATTTCTGCTTGAAGAAACACACGAAAGCCTCCAAAGGTGACTGACTTGAAGGTGATGATCAAGGTCTAAAAGTAGATATATCGGAGTGCCAATTGAAATGTTTTATGGCCGAGGATTACCTTCATTACCCTGACAGAGCCCACCATGTAAACCCGCAAGAGCTCACTCTTCCATGTGGACACACACACACACACACACACACACACACACACACACACACACACACACGCTGACGGAATGAACGACTTAGTGAGGGAGAAAGAAACTGCGAAGATGACTGAAGGTGCATGGATAGATAAATACTGTAAGGATTAAGACGGCATCCGACCGATGTATTTTCATGAGCGCATGAAAGCAGGCAAGTGTGGTAGGGAATCGGTGCTATGGTAGTAACGAAATGTATGGGTATTGTAAAGGACTGTCAGAGGATGGGATCAAAAATTTTACTATAAAGATAAAAGTGGAAACAGAAATGCCAGTCTGTGTGTGTGCATGTGCTGAAACTGATGAAAGGGAAGAAAGAGGCAGAATTTGGGGGCAGATTTCGAATTAGGTTTAGGTAATTTTAACCTACCCTTAAATAGAAGAAAGGTCAGGATGACGATGGTGATGATGATGTATCTCCATCAGATCTTCAAGAGTTACTTAGTATGGTGGATGCCGCCGAACACACCCTACACCAAACTCATCTCAGACTACCTCACTCGCCTTCTGGAGAGTGGGATTCTGGCCAAGATGTACGACAACAATTTAATGCAGAGATATTTTGTCATTCCAGACGAGGTGAGTTAGATCACGAGTCAGTTGTACTACGTTCTTCGCTAAACATCTGTATTTTTGTGCCATTATCTAGATATAGATGAAAACATGGTGATGACAACAGTCTATCAAACATCTGCTAATATCTATCAGTTTGATTAACGTGCCCAAATATGTGGGTCTGTTTACTGCCGAGCGACCACCTTAACCTTCCGCTACGGTTGGTGCACTTGAGCATTTTATTTAGGATTCACCAGAAGATTCGTTCTGCTATACTACTTTCAGTGGAGAGAAAGCCTAGCAGTCAAATGGTTAAGGTATCATGAAGTATGACCGTAATGCACTATTACCCTGTGCACGTAAATATAGGCTGAAAAGTCTATCTTAATTCAAGATGACAGAGGTCCACGACATTCATAACGAGATTTATAATAATTATTACAGATCTCGTTATGAATGTCCTGGACCTCAGTATGATTATAATCATACTGATTCCTGGACTGGTGTGCCCTGTGACAGATCCGAGGCGCTGTCGTGCTGTCCCTGGACCACCTTCAAAGTGCCTTCATCATCCTGCTGGTGGGCGCAGGTGTTGGTGCTGCCACCCTGATGCTGGAGCAACTCGTTTAGCCTCAGCCACCCTCCTGCCCTGCGAGCCTCACCTTGCCTGTTTCCTGCCTCTCTCCTACCCTAACAGTCTCTACTCGCATCCTCCCTGCCCTTCAAACCTCACCTAGCCTGTATCCTGCCCTTCCAACCTAGCCTGTCTCCCTCTTGTGCCCTCAACTTAGTCTCACCTCAGCCTCCCTCTGCTCTCCCACTCAAGCCTCAGCCTCCCTCTGCTCTCCCATCTTAGCCTCGGCTTCCCGTTTACTCTCTCAGCTGAGCCTTAGCCTCCCTCTGTCTTCTCAGCCTAGCCTCAGCCTCCCTCCGCCTTCCCAACCTAACCACAGCCTCTCTCAGACCCCCCATCCTAGTTTCATACTCTCTCTCTCTTTTACCCTCCCACCCTAGCCTCAATATCCCTTCTAGTTTCAGTCTTTCCTCTGTTCTCTCACCCTAGTTTCAGCCTTCCAGTACCCTCCCAGCCTAGTCTCAGCCTCCCTTTTACCTTCCCAGCCTAGCCTTAGCCTCTCCCCTGCCCTGCCAGCCTCGTCATACCCTACAAGCCACTCGCAGTGAAGAGAGATTATTCATCCCTGTACTTTTGCAAGTGTGTGACTGGGTATTCACTTTCTTCAGACAGTTGACTCTTAACTCTAGATAAAATACTGCTACCCTGTAGTGTGTTTGTCTGCCTGTCTGTTTGTTCGTCTTCCGTACATCTTTCAGTGGCAGTACAGAGGTTCCTTAACTGAGCAGATGGGGTTCATAGCAAGATTTCACACGGTTCATGGCGGATAGTGAATTACGGGAGGTTTTTCAGAACAGTCTGTGAAATGTAACGTAGATAGTTATATTATTTATTTTGAACTGACAACATATAGTTTACTTTGCATTTGATTTTCCTATAGCTCGCTGGATGACTTCATACTGTGGCCTGGGTGTCATTAATGCAGTAGTGGTTGCGTCGACACAGCAAGTGGTTTTTTTTTTTTATTAAATTGATGTGAACTTTATATTCATGCTGTAAAATTATAATCATTTGCAATTCCAACAGAGTATTATGAGATTTTTTATGTGATTCAGATGAATATTGTTCATGTCAATACGATATTCATTGCCATTATGTATTATCAGTATTGCTTTCAACATATCTCAAGATTCACGAATTCAGTACCTGTTGGCCTGTATGTGACGGGCGTTAAAAGTAATTCGAGTAACGAATATACGCTACGATGTCAACAGTATAAAGGAAATATACGTGTTTATCTCCTACTGATATATATATATATATATATATATATATATATATATATATATATATATATATATATATATATATATATATATATATATATATATATATATATATATATATGTATATATATATATATATATATATATCATATAACTGTTTTATGGGTTTGGGGGAAAATGTCCACAGAGATAGTAACCCCTTCGCTATGATGATTTAATTTGTATCTCATTTTCACTGCCATCTGACGATTTTCTTCAGCCTGGGGAGACCTGTGGCAGTGAAGGGGTTAGAAAGTTTTCATTAACATCCTCAGCACGGATGACTTCTTGTTTTATTAAACCCTTCAGTCCGATGACGTTTTTGTTTTTATTCTACCTTCCTTCATATGATTTTATAAGTTTAGGAGAGCATTGTCATCGTGAAAGAGATCATGGGGGTTATACCTTACTCCTCCAGTTAGAAAAAAAAAATTCTTAGCTGAATAAACTCGTCTGAAGTAGCAAGAATACACCGGAACAAGGACAAGTACTATATAGATGCGGGTGCTTCAGAACCCCTAAATGGGACTTTGCTGAAGTAGATGAAGCCTGCAGGAATGAAGCACCTCGTGTCCAAAAAACGTTGGTAAGTGAGAGACGGAGAGGGCCATTCCAAAATATCCTTCATCTTAAATAAATTAAGAAAAGATAAAAAAAAAAAATAGAACAATAAGTAAATGTAGCTGACGGGAGTATGCAAGGGGTTGTCCAGCCTAGGAGAGAATCCTCGTAGTCAGGTAATTAGTAGTTTACTAACGTGGAATGCAGTACAACGAGACAAGAAACTACTGATGACCACAACTAACCCAGCCATTTCCACCAACCCAGCCACGTGTTCTTTGACCTTGGACACACTCCTAAGATACACCACTGACACAGCTCAGATGCACACTACACGTACCTCAGACACACCCCAGACCCCACCACACACACCACCAATACCCTTCACCTCACAACATACTCCAAAAAGTGTGACGCTCATAAACATCTAGTCTCCAATTGCCAGATTTCATCATTCAATAAGGTACAGTTCAGTGATTCAGTGAGTGAATGAGCGAGTGCGTGACACAGCTAGGGACACACAGTGGATCTGACCGCCCCCTGTGGGTGAGGCAAAAGACTAATAATCACTGCAACATTTATTGGTAGTTTTCACATTTCTATGGATTGTCGATAAGTCAGGGAAACGGCACTGTACTGGCTTAACCCTTTCACTGTGATAACATCCTTTATGTTTATTCTTGTTACCACCAGACGATTTTGGTCAGCTTGGGAAGGCCTGTGGCTGTGAAAGAGTTAAAGAATATAATGCTTATTAATCCCTTTCGTGCAATGGCGTATTTTGTATTGTACTTTTGATGCCACCACCCGATTCTATTCAACTTAGACAAGACTGCCATCGTAGTTACTACATCGCGGTTATTGCGACAGTGTGAATCTGGGCTGGGATGCACAAAACTGTGCTGGGGTTCGGAAGGTAGTCTTAAGGCCAGTCTAATGTGAAGCATTTAAGGCCACGCAACTGCTGCCCATAAGGCCGATGTATAAGACCGTCGGACTCAGGTAAGGCAGACTTTAAGGGCAAGGAGTGTTTTTTTTTTTTTTTAAGAAATCTCTCAACAATCAGACGGAAGAGAGCAGAAACGTAAAACCAATCGCAGTGCTTGAAATTATCATTGGAAAGCTCAGTTACTAACTGACTGATTGATATGACAGAATTAACACGATATGACAGCACTGACATGATATGCCAATACTAACGACGTGACATGACAGCACTGACATGATATGCCAATACTAACGACGTGACGTGACAACACAGACATGATATGCCAATACTAACGACGTGACATGACAGCACTTACATTACATGAGACGGCATGACATCAAAACACTGAAATGGCATTACACGACAGCATTAGCTTTGCATGACATGATGCTAATGACCTTACAGCACTGACATGACATACATGAAATATGACAGCAGTGACATGGCATGAGATAGCATAATAGAACTGATATGACGACTGGCATGACACGTGATGACATGACATGGTAGCAAAAATAATGACATGACATGATAGCACTTATATGACAATGCTGACAGCATGAAAACATTGGCTTGATAAACGGGATGACATGACATGATAACATGATACACTGATATGACATGAGAGCAATGACATAACGTGAACTAGCATGATATACAAGATGACATGACATGATTACAAGCGCACTGATTTGACAGGAGAACAATGACATAACATGAGATGACTTGACAACACTGATATAAGATGACATAACAGGCTGACATGACATAACAACACTGGTGACGGTACTCACATGACACATGAGTGTCGATAGGTACGAGATGAGGAGGTAGACATGACAGAACTGATATAAGATGACATAACAGGCTGACACTACATAACAACACTGGTGACGGTACTCACATGACACATGAGTGTCGATAGGTAGATGGGGAGGTAGGCAGGTGCCACCAGTGTCGATAATGTGGGATACTGTAGAGAATCGTTGCCACCAATGTCGGGTATCGTAGAGGATCAAAGATTACTGCTGCTGCCAGTGTATATAATAGTCGTGGCTTAGGAGTTGGGATTATAGTTGTAGATTGGTGAGGCACTCTGTCAACAGTGATGGTGGTTGCTACCAATATAAAGTCGTGAGGCGTTGGATGGAGTTGGGATTGTATTGTAAGTGATGGTGAGGTAGAGCCACTCGGGGGTTAAGGGGTTTTATTGTGACAGTTATATCGTTTATGTGATGGACAAAGTGACGTGGCCAGGATGGTCAGGGGGACATCAAATCCTACTCTCCCCAACCTCCTATTTCTTCTCAACTCCATCTCCTCTAATGGCTCCCAATTTCCTTCTGCCTTCTTTCTGGCCGCTGCACCGGATTATATTACTGCCTGGCTTCTGGTTACCTGACGTGTGTGCGTATGTGTGTGTGTATAGCGTCTACCATGCTTCCGACACGTGAGCTGATCGTGTGTTGACATACATCATATATTCTTGGTCGTCTAAGGCCATTGGATGTTATGTGATTCTCTTCCTAACGCACCAGACATTACACATTGTGCTAGTGTTACATATTGTGCTACGATTATATAATGTCTATATGTAGCTCGGTCACGCCAAACTGCCATACCTACGACCTAACTTTGTATTATAATCAACACAGTGTACAGGAATACGTTACAAGGTTTTTATCTACTTGTTAAAAAATTAAGTTAAATACTGAAGTAAATACATGGTATTCATTATGATATTGTAAAGCTGAATGCAGTAACATAATTATACAGTACAATAGAGACATATATATCTGTACATATTTATACAATAGCAATACTATAATAATAAAATGGTAAGTCAACAGTAGTCATTCATATCAAGAAGGTATGTGCTTCCTGTCTGTTTCTATGAGACATAGTAATATGGTAACGTATCATAACCTGGATACATGTATAACTGGCTTTATTCTGTTGCGCAGTTTATTGTAGAAAAAATACTACACTATATTGTGTAACCCCATAGTTTTATTATGTATAATATCTCTCTCTCTCTCTCTCTCTCTCTCTCTCTCTCTATATATATATATATATATATATATATATATATATATATATATATATATATATATATACAGTTGGTCTCACTTGTAACGCATAGCTTTTACATAATGTTTCCAAGTCTTCAATCCTAGCTTGCATTTGGCACATAGCCAATAATAATATTGCAAAGTATGATGGAGAAAATTGTAAAGATGACTGGTGCTGGGCTATAAACATAAAATTATGGATTGAACATAATCCTACTATATTCATCTCAAGGTTGCATTGTTTGATTGATCAGTTGCATGGTTTCACATTTAGGTGAAGTTAACTTAATATGCGTACTCATATTTAAATTCATCGTGGGTAATGGTTGGAAGAGCTTATGTGCGTGGTTTATAATTGCAAAGTTAATTCTAGTAGGTAAGGTGGACAACGAAGGTGTTAGTACTGAACAGTAATCCGGTGATATGTATAAACCAGATGCTGATGTATGGGTTGGAGGTGTGTCTGGGCAAGTTACGAAAACTAATATATTTTGAGTGAAATGGAAAAACTGTGAATGTCCAATGCGTTGATGACGGATGAGTTTATCTGGAGCAAATGTGAAAATGCAATGATGATTGATGTGATTCTTTATGATAGCCATTTCGAAAGGGACCGTCTTAACTGGCTGAAACCTGAAGATATAAGCAGGACTAAGGTGAAATGCATGCAATGATATGCGACATTTATGTTCAATTGTTGCTTCACTAGTGAAGCTGGCAGTGTCCTGTTTACTGGAGACTAAGATGACTTCTGTTTTGGTGTTGATGGTGACTAATGAGTCATCTTTTTTTAGAAGGGAAAGGATATTATTTGATAAACCGTGAAAAAAATCATCTGTTATGAATGGTACATGAACTACTATTGATGCTGGTGTGAGTGTTGCTTCTAAGTATGGATAATAAAACATAAGGTTCCTTTCCTCAACAAAGCCTTCACACCATGCTTATTTACGCGCTGACTGATTATTTGACGTAGATTGTGAATGGGAAGTAAATTAATGGTGATCTTATACCAGCATTAGCACTGCCTTTCATGAAAGCTAGATAATGAACTCTAGTATTGTCTAACGAAAGTATTATTACGTAAATATTTCCATGACCAATGAGAAGTGTTGGAAAAGTGTAGCAGTTCTATCCAGTGCATTTACTTTCTCCACAATTTCTTGAGTTGATTTCTCTGTCTATCGTAGGTTCTTTATAATCGTCATCATTACAGTGTTCTGGATATCAGCTAGCTTATGTTGATATGAGAGAATTTGTGCAGTCTTGTTGAATTTGTTATTTACATCTTCAAGATCATTTTCTGTAGCCACTCCAAAAATGTTACCTAGAATTGCTCCACCTAGATCGAACGAACCAAGTTTGTCACGTGTATTTGTGATGTTTGTTTCCCTAACTGTGTCATTCCAGCGGGATGTCCTGGATCATGGTGAGCATAATGGTCTTAGCCTGTTCTGCTTTATTAGATAGTTAATCCAATTATGTTACCAAGTCATATTACGGATGATGATACTGATGATGAAAATTTCAATTTTCTTGGCTTTAATCTGCCTCTAGGAGAAAAATGACTCTGCTCTAAATTGTTCAAAGTATTACCCATAAAAGGAATCTGTATTAGTTGCACCTATGTTTGTATATTTGGTATGCGATAGTAATTCATTCCGGTATGGATTAATTTTTTTCAGTTTATTTCCATCGTATTTACCAGGTTTTTCGGTTGTATCCGATGCTTTATAATTGCAAGCTAAATTTCTTGAGACCTTTTTTAAATGATCATTATGAATTTGTTTCTCTTCGCCAATCGATAGTGACTTAATACCTTATTGGCTGTTCTCTTAATCATCCTGTATGGGCCTTCAAATTTCGGTGATATTTTATTGTCTCTAGTGTTAATGACGCCATAGACAATGTCACCTATGTTGAAATTTGCTTCTTTTGCCTTCTTATTAAATGATTCTTTCATTTCTTCCCTGGATATTGTTTACTATTAAACTTTGTATCTCTTGTAATTCACGTAAACGAAGTTTAGGAT
Source organism: Coenobita brevimanus (assembly GCF_032717465.1). Taxonomy (NCBI): domain Eukaryota; kingdom Metazoa; phylum Arthropoda; class Malacostraca; order Decapoda; family Coenobitidae; genus Coenobita; species Coenobita brevimanus. The sequence goes on from NC_137042.1 coordinate 15,501,944, forward strand.
AATCTTCATAATTGTATACAGGTATTTGCTCGCCTTCCAGTATCTCGTATGGGAGATGTTTGTGTGTCTCGTAAAGAATAAAATGAGGTGTTTCTCCTATAGGCTTGTTAATTGCACAATTAACTGAGGCTTCATCTCTGGGGATCCAGTCATCCCAGTTTACATAATTCTCATTGAGTATGTGACGTAGTACATCTAATACTTCTTTATTCTGTCTCTCTACCAAGCCATTGGAAGCTGGAGGGTAGGCTAAAACATTAACCTTTGTTTATATTGTATTGTTTACATATTTCTTGTAAGACTTCAGAGTTAAATTCTCCATTGTCACTTATTAGCACCTTTAATGTGGTGAACCTAAAGATAACATTATCTATGATTACTCGCGTGACTGCTTCCACTGTCTTATCCTTAACTGGGGCCATAATTACATATCGTGATACACGATCAGTAGCAACACAAAGATATTGATTATGATTAGTAGATGAGGGTAGGTTAAGTAAGTCAACCACGACAACGTCCCACATTTGGTTAGGCACAGGATATTTTGCTAAGGGTGCTGGTGTTAAAGTGTAACCTGTGTGCTTTGCAGATGGTTCACATTTGTCAATGTGATCATGTATGTCTTTGCGTAACGAAGGCCAATAATATGACATCCGGGCATGCCTGACGGTCCTATCTTTTCCAGGATGGCCTGCATGTGGACTATGGTGTATTGGCCTTAAAATTTGAGGTATCATTGTATAAGGAGTAACTAACTGCCTGATATTCTCCCAATGATTTGGTTGTCTTGGATTTACCCTATATAAGGTATTGTTTATGACTGTGAATTATTTAAGTGGTACATGTAGCTTGGGTAATGACTTTCTAAATGATAAATAACGTTAGACCATACTGGGTCATCTCTTTGTGCCTGAGCAATTTCTTCATTGTTGGGGAATGTTTCCCATAGACTAATTGTAGCGACATTGATCGTTGTTGGATTTCGTGATATTTCCATCTTACTGTCCTCCCAGTGAGAAGTTTTTCCTGAAACATGCCCAAGAGGCTTATGATCAGTATAGAGGCGGATTTCGTAACCATATACAAGATCATGAAATTTTTGTAGTGCAAAATTCACTGCCAGGGCTTGTAGGTCAGTAGTACAATAATTTTTCTCTGCCCTTTTTGTTTGTCTACTGACAAATGCAATTGGTTGATATTTTTCATGTTTAACTTCTTGCATCAGCACAGCTCCTAAGCCTTTACGTGAGGCATCTGTGCAAATTATAAATGTTTATTAAAGTTTAGATATGCCAAGTAGGGTGCACATGTAAGTTTATCTTTTAAATTATTAAATGCTGTCTTTTGTTCCTCTCTCCACTGAAATATAACTTGTTTTTTTCAGTCTGTATGAGTGAGATGGAGGGGGAGAGAGGGAGGGGGAGGCCAAGAATGAGATGGAGGGATGGAGTGGAAAGGTATATGAGAGAGGGGTGTGTGAGCTGGGAGCAAGGCAGTGAAATGGTGGGGGACAGAGCGACATGCAGGTGATTTGTTTGTGGCCACCCCTTACTAGATTAAGGCATCTGGCAATAGGAAGATAGACAGATTTTCAGTAGGTGGAATAATGGCTCTGTTATATTTAAAAATCCTTGTATAAAGGATCTCTAATGTCCCGCTAGTCCTAGAAACTGTCTTACTTCATCCACATTTGTGGGTTCAGGGAAATCCCTTACTGCCTTTATTATTTGTCTGAGGTGTGGATACCCTCTGTATCCAGCACATGGCCAAGAAATATAATTTCTTTAAAGCAAAATTTACATTTATACAGTTTAATTTTTAATCCCATATTGGCTAACTTGTTTAGGAGTTTGTCTAATTACTGTAAATGATCTTCTATTGCTTCTGTTGTAATTATAATGTCCTCCGGATAAACAAAAATGCCATCACCTAGCATTCCTGATAACACACTATTCATTAATTGTTGGAAGGCGCCTGGAGCCATGCGAAGCCCCAGTGGCATTCTGTGGTACTGAAAACTACCACTATTTGTGGAAAATGCTGTATATTTGCATGATTCCACATCTAACTCTGTCTCGTAGGCTAGTAAGCACTGAGTAAATCGATTGTTGAAAATATATTGTATTCAGGTCCAATGTTTTGTAAGACGTCACTTAACAGTGGCATGGGAAAACGATCTGGGATCGTTTGCTGACTGAGGCCGCGATAATCAGTACCTGCCCGCACTTCACCGTTTTGTTTAGGTACAAAGAAAAGTGGTGCATTCCATGGGGACACGGAAGGTTCAGTGATAACCAAACTTAGTGTTTCATCCACGTATTGTTTAGATAATGCACGCTGCAAGTGTGCAACTCTATATGCTGGCACGTAGAGAGGTTGTGTGTCAGGTTTTACATTAATTGTGTGTTGTATTAAATTTGTACAGCCTAATTTTTCCCCAGGTAATGCGACTGTCGGAGTTTTTCTAGTAAGTGTAGTAGGTCATTCTCTATATTAAAATATTCTGAATGAATCAAATGTTCTTTTATGCACTCTCTGTCTGTCGATTTTATGTTGCTAAATGTTACAGCTATTGTTGCTTTGCGTACTGGAGCTGGGCAAATCTCTAAATTACATATACAAGCCTGTAGCACCAGTCGAGCAGGGCAGAACTCCCAAGGTGGATGGAGAGCTCATGACAGGGAGAGCTGGAGCTCCAGTTTCATCAGCCCTCGGGACTAGTTCCTGACCATCTCCCTTTGTTGAATTTTTTCAATGTTTCAGTAACACAGAGATTAGGCCAGATGATCTCCAATACAAGTTTCTCTAACTATCAACACCAAACTACATGCACACTACACACTACACTTCCTTTTCAAAATTAGAAAAGAAAAATGGGGTCTAATAACCATGCCTCGGAGTTCCCGGGGGGAGGGGACCATAAATGCCCCCACCATCCGCCCCTACCCCGGTGACGACTCAACGAGCTACCTGGAACCACTGACTGACTCACTTCTTCTTCATTTCTGCAACATTCGCTGCCTTTCCTCTAACTTTACCTTCGTTGAGCACCATCTCCCCTCGTCTAAACTTCACCTTCTCTTCTTAACTGAGACTCAGGTGTCTGAGGCCACTGAGAGCAAACCCTTCTCTGTATCCTCCTACTTTCTCTATACTCATTTCAAAGCCAAAGGTGGCTGTTGTGTATATGTATGCAACGATTTATCTTGCTTTCATGTTCCTGAACTTGATTCTTCTGAATTCTCTACTCTCTGGCTTCGGCTTTCCTGTCATTCTCTGCCTAAATATATATGTGCTATTTACTTATCCCCTAATAATTCTACTGACTATGAAATATTCTTCGACTAACTTACTTCTGCGATGAAACGCATTCTATCCATTTCTCCTTTCTGTGAAATCTCCATTCTAGGAGATTTCAGTGTTCACCACCACCTTTGGCTCTCCTCTCCTTTCACTGAACCTCTGTCCTTAATGACCTAGTGCAGCTTGTATGTACAACACCCTACCCGTATCCCTGACTGCCTTGGAGAGAACTCCAACATACTTGCCCTCTTCCTTACACCTAATCCTTCTGCTTACACTGTTAATCTTTTCTCTCCATTGGGCTCCTCCGATCACAACCTTACTACCTTAACTTGTCCTATCGCTCCAGTACGGCCTGTGGACCCTCCAAAAAAAAGTCAACTGTGGCGCTTTGGACCTGCAGATTGGGAGGTCCTCAGGCAGTACTTCTTTGATTTTCTATGGAATGATTATTGCTTCCATGGCCAGGAGCCATTTGAGTGTGCCTTGTGCATTACGGAGGTTATTCTCTCAGGCATGGAAACGTACATTTCTATTCTCATGTACTTTGTCAAATGCAAGAAAGCCTTGGTTTAATCATGCTTGTTCTAATGCTGTCCACAACAAGAAGATGGCCTTTAAAAGGTACCAGAGCCAACCCACCCCTGAATCACATCTTTTTTATGTTTCTGCCCTTCTGCCCAGAATTGTGCTAAGTCTGTTCGTTACTCTACTAAAAATAATTTCATCCGTACTCTCCAACTCGAATTCTTCCCGCTCCCTCTGGCACCTTGCCAAAACCTTTCCTAAGAACCTTATCTCATCATCCTTCCCTCCTCTTTTCTATTCTGATGGCTCTGTAGCTATTTCTTCTACTGATAAAGCAGATCTCTTCTATCAGACTATCTCCTCCATTTCCACCTTAGACGATTCCGGTGCTGTTCCTCCATCACTTCCTCCCTCTGACTTCCTCAAGGCTGACGTTAAAATTTCTTCAGCTGATGTATTTTCTTCCATCACTGGCCTTAGTACTAACAAGGCATATGGGTTGGATGGGGTCCCTCCTGTTGTCCTCAAGAACTGTGCTTCTGTGCTTACACCCTGCTTAGGTAAACTCTTTCGCCTTTGTCTATCAACTCGTACCTTTCCTTCTTGCTGGAAGTTTGCTCTCATTCAGCCAGTCCCAAAGAAGGTGACCATTCCCAACTTTCTAACTATCGTCCAATTGCTTTACCATCCTGTGTGTCAAAAGTTATCAAGTCTCTTCTTAACAGAAAATATTTAAAGCATCTTTCCTATCACAACCTTCATTTTGATCGTCAGTATGGGTTCCGTCAGGGACGCTCCACTGGCGATCTTCTCACCTACCTTTCAGACTCCTGGACATCCTCCTTTCGGGACTTTGGCGAAACCTTTGCCGTTTCACTTGACATCTCAAAGGCTTTCAATCGAGTCTGGCATAAATCTTTAATTTCCAAACTGCCCTCTTGCGGTTTCTATCCTTCTATCTGTGCCTTCATCTGTAGCTTCCTTTCTGATCGTTCTATGGCTGCTGTTGTAGACGACCATCATTCTTCTCCTAGATCTGTTAATAGTAGTGTGCCTCAAGGCTCTGTCCTATCACCAGCTCTCTTCCTTTTATTCATCAATGACCTTCTAAGCTGTACATCTAACCCTATCCATTCATATGCTGATGATTCCACCCTTCACCTTTCCATTCGGTTCTTGCAACGTCCATCTCAGCAGTTACTTCAACAAACAAGGGATGAGGCTATGGCACGCCTAATGTCTGACTTGGCTCGTATTTCTGACTGGGGTAAAAATAATCTTGTTTTTAATGCACCAAAAGCTCAGTTCTTACACCTATCAGTCCGACAGAATCTCCCACAGGAGTACCACCTAATGTTTAATAACATCCAGCTTAATCCTGCATCATCCTTAAAACATACTTGGGATTTCATTGTTTCGGGACTTATCTTGGAAAGATCATATTACATCTCTTGTAAAATCTGCTTCCAAAAGATTATGTGTGCTAAGCCAACTCCATACCTTCTTTGCTCCTGCACCTTTGTTGACTCCATACACTGGTTTTATTCGCCCCTATGTAGAGTACAACTCTGATGTGTGGGGAGGCTCCACACATATAGCTCTTCTCAACAGGATGGATCTTATCAACTCTCCTCCTCTTACTGGCTCCCTTCAACATCTGTCTCTTCGCTGCACTGTTGACTCTTTATCTCTTTTCTATCGCTGCTTCAATGGTCACAGCTCCTCTGAACTGACTGCTTGCATCCCTCCACCTCTACAATGGGCGCGTAGCACCCGTCTAGCAACAAACTTTCATCCCTTTTCTGTCCAACTCTCTAATGCAAGAGTAAACCGTTACTCCCAGCCCTTCATTTATGCAACAGGTCAACTCTGGAACTGTCTCCCTCTGTCTGTATTTTCTACTTCCTATGATCTCCAGTCTTTTAAACGCAGTGTGTCCAGGCATCTCGAAATGAACGGATCTTGAATTTGGCTCTTTTTCATATTGCTTTTGTTTTTTTTCATAGAAGGAACGGTTTGCAGGCTCCTAGCCTTTGGTTCCTTCTTTCTTGCATTAAAAAAAAAAAAAATCATCAGGTTAACTAGGAACACATTAGTTTCCCCTCTGTTATTTATCCAACGTAAAGCATTCTCTATTGAGAGACCTTTTACTTTGCAAGTTTCTTCTACTACAATAATATTGAAATTATTCAATTTACTCTTTATTGTGACTCTCATAAATATCTTGGTGGTAAGGTTATGTCATAGCTGATGAAAGCTGCGTCAGTGGGTGCGGGACGTGACTTTGGCTGGGAGATGTGAGAGAGTGGGTCTGATTGCCCATTATTTTTTAGGGATTGTAGGCCATAATCTTCGTTTCATCTTTTGCTACTTGCTCTTGTTCCTTTAGATTTTCTACAGTTGTTGAGTGTAGTATGTGGAGAATAAATTTCCTCTATGAATTCATCGTGAAACTGTATACCAGTAGAATGTGGCATCAGTAAAATATTTTCTTCTCTCATCGTGCATAGGGCAAGGAGCATATATATATATATATATATATATATATATATATATATATATATATATATATATATATATTGCCAGACGCCTCAATCCCGTTTGGGGTGGCCACAAACAAATGGCCTCCAAGTCGCCCTGTCCCCCGCCCTTGCACTGCCCTGCTCCCAACTCACACCCCTCTCTCATATACCTCTCCACCTCATCCCTTCATCTCATCCTCGGCCTCCCCCACCCACTTCCCCCCACCACCTCACTCACATACACTCTCTTCGTCAGTCTTTCACCCTCCATCCTATCCACATGGCCAAACCACCTCAGTGTGTTCCTCATAACGTTTCCTATCATATCCACATCCACACCACAACGCTCCTTTATATCCTCTTTCGTCAGCCTGTCTCTCCATGTGACTCCACAGGCTCATCTTAAATAACTCATTTCCACTTCTCTCACTCTTGACTTGTGTCCTTCCAACAATGTCCAAGCTTCACTTCCATACGTTAGAGTTGGTATCAAAATACTGTCATGTAGTAACTTTTTCACTTCCATGCTCACTTCCCTGTTATATATTTATATATATATATATATATATATATATATATATATATATATATATATATATATATATATATATATATACATACATATATATATATATATATATATATATATATATATATATATTGTTACGGAACAGAAAAAGATAATGTACACTTTAAGTGAGAATACGAAGAGTCACTACTGTCCCGTAAAGTTCCAGGTTCAAAACAAAAGAGTTAGGTAAAATTACAAGTTAAAGTTTAATGCACAAACTAACAACAAAACATTCAGGACTCATAAAGATAATGTAATGGCAAATAAACAGGTTAAATATGTGGTTAACTGCAATAGCCTCTATTAACACGAAATTAGCAAGAGTAAATTTTATCTAAGTCAGCCCTGATAAAATGAGATACCAGATAATACTCAGTGAATGCCAGATAAATAATTACAGATACAAACTATTATAAAAAATGACTGACATAAAGAACCCCACACGAATTACAAAAACTTCACTAGGCCTACAAATTAAACTTATGCTATACAGTACAAGAAAAAATACAACAACAGTTATACTCAAATTACACACAGCTGCTAGATGGTTGGAGACTTCTTGAGCACTCACAATAATAATATCTGTACAGGGGAGGACAGAGATGTGAACAAAATGAGGAGCAGATCTAAGTGGCAACGATGCAGAGACTGAGCTCATTATATAGGGGCCAGCAGAGCCTGATACAACTTGTAATAAGGACGCGCAAATGAAGCGATGGGGACAAACGGTCGACAATCCCGCACTGAATAACAGAAAGGACGACTTACTCTACTATAACGGTAGAAGGGGGGGACTGAGGCAGAACACGCTCGTGATCATACATGCAGCAACTGTGCGTTAAAATTACACAAAGGATGATGAAATCATAGGCTATGTAACACCTCCCCACAAAGAAAAAGAAATTTACAAAGGAAATTTCTTATTACTCTAAAACAATGTGTCTAAAGTCTAGATAAGCAATCTGCAATAACATTTTCTTTCCCCTTGACATGTTGTATGTCTAAGGAATACTCCTGAAGAAGTAGACTCCATCTTGTCAATCACTGATTTTTATCTTTAAACTTACTAAGGAATTTCAGTGGGTTGTGATCGGTATAAATGACTATGGGATCAAAACCAGAACACAAATAAAATGAAAAATGCTGTAAACCCAAAATCAAGGCCAAAAGCTCTTTCTCAATAGTTGAGTAGTTCTTTTGAGGTGGAGTGAACTTCTTACTGTAATAAGATACAGGATGTTCAATACCCTGATCATCCTCTTGCAGCAAAACAGCCCCAGCTCCTGTATCACTTGCATCAACAGCCATCTTAAAAGGCTTAGCAAAATTTGGAGTAGCGAGCACTGGCTGACTTAATAGAATAGCTTTAAGTTTGTTGAAAGAGGATTCACAGTTATCGGTCCAGACAAATTCAACTCCCTTTTTCAGTAGGTCTGTAAGTGGTGATACAAGAATAGAAAAGTTAAGAACAAATCTCCTGTAATAACCTACCATTCCCAAAAATCTTTGTAGCTCTTTCCTACTTTTAGGACTGGGAAGATCACTTATAACCTGAACCTTAGCTCCTGGTGGTGCAACATGTCCATCACCAATTACATACCCAAGGTACTGAACTTTAGCTTGACCAAACTCACACTTTGATAAATTAGCTACAAGATTAGCCTGAACTAAACGGTCAAGAAATTTACTGACATGGCATAGATGATCTTTCCAGTTGTCACTGAAGATTAATACATCATCAATATAAACAACACACCCTGCCAAACCCTCTGTTACAACATTCATGAGCTTCTGAAATGTGGCTGGTGCATTCTTCATACCATACGGCATTACAGAACATGCAAAAGCTTTTCCTAGTGTTACAAAACATGAGATCTCCCTAGCACGTTCAGTCATAGGTACTTGCCAGTATCCCTTTAACAAATCAAACTTACTTATGTACCTAGCCTTTCCGATCTTGTCTATGCAATCTTCTACACGAGGGAGAGGGTAAGTGTCTGTTTTAGTTATCTGATTAACACGTCTGTAGTCGATGCAAAGCCTATGTGACCCACCTGGCTTAGGGACTAGAGTGACAGGAGAACTCCACTCGCTCTGTCAGGGCTCAATCATCTTGTGGTCCAACAGGTAGCCAAGCTCCTTCTGGATGAGAGGAACTTTCACTGGGTTCACACGGTAAGGAGGCAGTTTAATTGGCTTTGCGTCTCCAACCTCGACATCATGCATCAACACAGTAGTTCTTCCTGGAGTGGCACGGAACACTTGCGGGTACTCCTGCAGTAATGCCGAAAACTCCTGCCTTTCCTTGGGAGGTAGATGAGAAAGCTTAGTCTGGAGATCATTCATGATATCAGGATTCTTCCCCAAACTATCACTCAGGCTCATACTGCATGGGAGAGCTTCACTTGCAGACTCGGGTGGAACAGCTACAGTGCAGACTGGATTATTTTCGTCCCGCCTGTGATATAACTTTAGCATGTTGATGTGACATAGTTGCTTGCTCTTTCTACGATCTGGTGTGGCGATGACATAGCTGACATCACTGAGTTTCTTCTCCACGAAATAAGGGCCACCAAACTTGGCTTGAAGAGGTTGCCCATGAACTGGTAGCAGAATCAAAACCTGATCTCCTGGCTGAAAGTGGCGTAACCTGGACATCTTGTCATACCAAGTCTTCATCTTCTCCTGAGCAGCTCCTAAATTCTCTCTCGCCAGCTGTAAAGCAGTGGACAGCCGTTCTTTGAACTTCATCACATACTCCAGCAGGTTGACGTCATCTTCCTCCGACAGCCAGCATTCCTTGAGTAACTTAAGGGGTCCTCTTACTTCATGGCCAAACAGTAGTTCAAAAGGTGAGAAGCCCAGTGATTCATTTGGAGATTCTCTTGCAGCAAACACAACGAATGGAAGACCTTTATCCCAGTCTTTCTGATGTTCCAAACAGTATTTCTTGAGCATCGATTTGAGTGTTTGATGATATCTCTCCAACGCTCCTTGGGTCTGGGGATGGTAAGCTGAAGACGTGATCTGGGTGATGCCCAACTCTTTCAGAGACTGTTTGAAAACGTTTGACATGAAATTACTTCCCGGTCTGACTGTACCTCCTTAGGCAGACCAAACTTTGTGAAGAACCCCAGCATTTCCTTAACCACGTTCTTTGCTGAGATGTTTCTAAGTGGAATGGCTTCAGGATAACGAGTAGCCATGTCAATCATGGTCAACACATAAGAAAATCCTGAAGAAGTCTTAGGAAGAGGGCCCACAATATCCACCAACACACGGGTGAAAGGCGCCTCAAAAGGAGGAATGGGAACTAGAGGTGCAACCTTTTCGGTCTGATTACACTTCCCCACAACTTGACAGGTGTGACAAGACTTACAATACCAGGAAACATCCCTGAAGATACCTGGCCAGTAGAAGTGTTTCAAAATGCGTGCCACAGTCTTCCTCACTCCAAGGTGTCCTGCCAAACTGGAATCATGAGCCACTCTAATGATATCCTGCCTACAAACACGAGGGATGACAACTTGATGTACAACCTCCCATTCACAGTCGGCTGATGCTGTTGGGGGTCTCCACTTCCTCATAAGTACTCCTGACTTTACATAATAACAAGTAGAAGCACTGGCTGATTCTTCTTCACTGTAAGCAGAGTTAGCTAGACCTTTCAACTCAGGGTCAGCAACCTGCAACTCAACCAACTCTTGACGAGACAAATTATCAACACTACGGGGTACTGCCTCATCTGGTGAGTGGTCCAAATTAGCAAGAAAAGTGTCAGCTAGGATAACATCATCATCATCATCATCCTCTAAATCACCAGTAACTTTAGACTTAGCCCTAGTGACAGCACATGCAGGGAACACATCAGGGACATCACAATCCTGGGACGCAGCCACTGGCTCACTAGACAACTGAGGAGCTGGACACACTTGACTTCCACCAATATCATTTCCAAGTAAGAAAGTTACACCTGACATTGGGAGTGCCTCAACCAACCCAACCATAACGGAACCATTAACAAAACCAGACTCTAAATTCACTCTGCACAGAGGGACAGAGAAGTAATTATTCCCTACACCTTGTAAGATTACAGTTTCATCAGAGGAATTAACATTAGAGCCTAGAACACTGGTCAGCATAAGGGATTGGCAAGCACCTGTATCACGATATATTTTAACTGATTTCCTGTCATTACTGTCCAGAGGACTGACAAAACCATCAGACAGGAAATTAGCACATGAACTCTTGAGAGTGTCACCCACGTTACTGCTCAAAAGAGGAGCTCCATCATGAGAATTTAAGTTACCCCTCAAAGCAGGTTCAATTAACTCGGTTAAAGAATTCTGGGAACTCTCAAGAGTGGACACTAGACCAATTGACTGAATATTTAAAGACTCCTTTTTGTTCACATCACGCTGTCTCCTGAAACATCTCTCCGTAGTATGACCAAGCTTACTACAATAAGTACATTTACTTTTCTGAAATCTAGAGGTGAAGCTGGTATTTACTTCCTGAGAAACATCATCCTTATTCTCTTTCCTGTTACCTGTACTCTGAGTAGAGGCAACGTACTTACTCTCAGCTTTCCCTTTTTCTCTAGAATATCTCTTGTGAGTGAGAACATACTCATCAGCTAAAACTGCAGCATCAGACAAATTATCTATTCTTTTCTCATCAAGATATAGGCTTACATCTTTACTAATACACCTTTTGAAATCCTCCAGCAAAATCATCTGCTTAAATTTGTCAAAATCAGAATCCACATTCTTAGAATTTAACCACTGCTCTAACAAATCTTCTTTGATTTTTGCATACTCAACATGGGATTGCTTATCTTGCTTGTAAGTTGTCCTAAATTTTACTCTATAGGCTTCAGGAACAAGCTCATAGGCCTTAAGAATCAAGCTCTTAACTACATCATAATTATCAGACTGATCCTGAGGCAAAGATGCATAAGTTACTTGAGCTTTACCGGTGAGAACAGTTTGAAGGAGTACTGGCCAATTCTGTTTGGGCCAATTAAAACCTGTAGCTACCCTCTCAAACAACTGAAAATACTTTGTTAAATCAGATTCATTAAAAGGAGGGACAGGTTTAACATTTTTAGCCACATCAAAATCATCAGAGCAAGATGATCCAGTTCCACCTTGTTTCATGCGATACTCATGGTCTGCCTGAATCCTAGCAAGTTCAACTTGTGCCTGTATCTGTGCCTCCTGAATCCGAGCCTGAGATTCCGCCTCCTTAGCATTTGCCTGAAATTCAGCTTCTTTAGCACGAGCCTCCTGCAGAGCTAGCTGTAACTTAGCTAATTCAATCTGCGTTTGCTCATTTGGAGGAGTTACATTAAACAAGCTTTTATTAATCATGCCAACAATTTGATCTTTAGAATGATGAGAGTGAACTGCAATTCCCAATTGTTGAGCAACAAGCTTAAGTTCATTCTTTATTCTGTTTTCTATATCACACACTGTTTGCACATTTGACAAAAAATCTTTGGCTTCATCAAGTGTAGTAATAGTAGCCATCATGAATAAGTAACAGTCACAAAATATCAAGCAATATCCTTATGATAATATCCTGAATATCCTGATAAGAGGTCGCCAAATTTATGTTACGGAACAGAAAAAGATAATGTACACTTTAAGTGAGAATACGAAGAGTCACTACTGTCCCGTAAAGTTCCAGGTTCAAAACAAAAGAGTTAGGTAAAATTACAAGTTAAAGTTTAATGCACAAACTAACAACAAAACATTCAGGACTCATAAAGATAATGTAATGGCAAATAAACAGGTTAAATATGTGGTTAACTGCAATAGCCTCTATTAACACGAAATTAGCAAGAGTAAATTTTATCTAAGTCAGCCCTGATAAAATGAGATACCAGATAATACTCAGTGAATGCCAGATAAATAATTACAGATACAAACTATTATCAAAAATGACTGACATAAAGAACCCCACACGAATTACAAAAACTTCACTAGGCCTACAAATTAAACTTATGCTATACAGTACAAGAAAAAATACAACAACAGTTATACTCAAATTACACACAGCTGCTAGATGGTTGGAGACTTCTTGAGCACTCACAATAATAATATCTGTACAGGGGAGGACAGAGATGTGAACAAAATGAGGAGCAGATCTAAGTGGCAACGATGCAGAGACTGAGCTCATTATATAGGGGCCAGCAGAGCCTGATACAACTTGTAATAAGGACGCGCAAATGAAGCGATGGGGACAAACGGTCGACAATCCCGCACTGAATAACAGAAAGGACGACTTACTCTACTATAACGGTAGAAGGGGAGGACTGAGGCAGAACACGCTCGTGATCATACATGCAGCAACTGTGCGTTAAAATTACACAAAGGATGATGAAATCATAGGCTATGTAACAATATATATATATATATATATATATATATATATAGAGAGAGAGAGAGAGAGAGAGAGAGAGAGAGAGAGAGAGAGAAGAGAGAAGTGGAGGAACGATTGGGCAATTATGAATTGGAGCAGATGGGGGACGTGGAAGGTGAGTGTAGGATATTTACTGAAGAAATATGTGCAGCATGTGATGTGGTGTGTGGGAGGAAGAGAAGACGGAGGGGGGTGCAACGAACATCGTGGTGGACTGAAGAGGTGAGACAGGCTGTGGCACTAAAGAAGAAAGCATACAATGAATGGATGAGAAATAGGGGCGTGGAAGAAGTTGAGAGGCGGAAGAGAGAGTTATATGTAGAAAGAAAGAGAGAGGTGAAAAGATTAGTAAGAGAGAGTAAGAAGAGAGTGGATGAGGAATTTGGAAGGAATTTGAGTGTAAAGTGGAGGGACTGTAAGAAGATGTTCTGGAAAGAGGTGAAGAGAGTAAGACAGGGTGGAAGTGAGGTTAGCAGGGGAGTGAAAGGTAAAAATGGTAGATTACTAGTGGAGAAGGGAGAAAAAGTGAGCAGATGGAGAGAACACTTTAAGGAATTGTTGAACGTAGAGGATGGAAGTAATGCGAGTATAAGTGGCTGGGGAATGGCTGGGAGAAGGAGGGAGGTGAGAAGACAGGAAGAAATCAGTAGGATAGAAGTTGTGGAGGCAATAAAGAAAGTCAAAATGGGGAAAGCCCCAGGAATTGATGGAGTGTGTGGTGAAATGCTGAAGCATGGGGGAGAGATAGTAATAGAATGGATGTGGAAGATGTGCAGATTGGCCTGGGAGGAAGGTAGAGTCCCGGAGGATTGGAAGTCAGATATAATTATTCCCTTGTACAAAGGAAAAGGGGTAAAAGAAGTATATGGTAATCATAGGGGCATTTGTCTTCTTAGTATAATAGGAAAAGTGTATGGTAGGATATTTATTGACAGAGTTAGAAAAAGACCAGAGGAATTAGTCGGAGAAGAACAGGGAGGCTTTAGGAAGGGAATAGGTTTTGTAGATCAGATATTCATTCTTAGATCTTAAGTGGAAAAGTTTCTAGAGAAGGGAAAGAAGTTGTATGCGGCTTTCATGGATTTGGAGAAAGCATATGATAGGGTGGATAGACAAGGGTTGTGGAAAGTATTAAGAATATATGGAGTAGATGGAAAGTTGTTGAATGCTGTGAAGAGTATGTATGATGGTGCTAAGGCTGCAGTGCGTGTGGATGGGGAACTAAGTGAATTTTTCTCTTTGGAGGTTGGGTTGAAACAGGGATGTGTCATGTCTCCATGGTTGTTCAATCTGTTCATGGATGGGGTAATAAAAGAGGTACAAGGTAGGGTAGTGGATGTTGGAGTGGCCCTGGTGAGAGAGGATAGTGTTTATAAACTCCCTGTACTGTTGTTTGCAGATGATACTGTGTTGTTGAGTGAAGACAAAGGGGAGCTGCAAGGCTTGGTGGATGAGTTTGAGAGTGTGTAAGAAACGGAATCTAAAGGTGAATGTAGGGAAGAGTAAAGTGATGGTCTTTGAGAGAGGTGAAGTCAGTGAATGTACAGCGAGGTTGGATGGTGAGAAATTGGAAAATGTGAGTACGTTTAAGTACTTGGGTAGTGTGATACGTAAGGATGGAGGTTTGGAGGGTGAAGTGCTTGAAAGGGTACAGCAGGGAAGAAAGGTTGCTGGTTCTTTGAAAGCAGTGATAAGAAACAGGGAAGTGAGCATGGAAGTGAAAAAGGTACTACATGACAGTATTGTGACACCAACTCTAACGTATGGAAGTGAGGCTTGGACATTGTTGGAAGGACACAAGTCAAGAGTGAGAGCAGTGGAAATGAGTTACTTAAGAGGAGCCTGTGGAGTCACATGGAGAGACAGGCTGACGAATGAGGATATAAAGGAGCATTGTGGTGTGAATGTGGATGTGACAGGAAGTGTTATGAGGAACACACTGAGGTGGTTTGGCCATGTGGGGAGGATGGAGGGTGAAAGACTGACGAAGAGAGTGTATGTGAGTGAGGTGGAGGAGGGAAGAGGGAAGGGGAGGCAGAGGATGAGATGGAGGGATGGGGTGGAGAGGTATATGAGAGAGGGGGGTGTGAGTTGGGAGCAGGGCAGTGAAATGGCGGGGGACAGGACGACGTGGAGGAGATTTGTTTGTGGCCACCCCAAACGGGATTGACGCGTCTGGCAATATATTCATTTTTCATTCATTGCCAGACGCTATGTATCCCAGATGGGGTGGGCAATGGCTTAGAGTTAATTGTTTTACAGGGAGGGGCACTAATCCTCCACCAACCCCATTTGACATGCAATATATATATATATATATATATATATATATATATATATATATATATATATATATGTTAATATAAACACACACACACACACACACACACACACACATATATATATATATATATATATATATATATATATATATATATATATATATATATATATATATATATATGTAAATATAAACACACACACACACACATATATATATATATATGTAAATATAAACACACACACACACACACATATATATATATATATATATATATATATATATATATATATATATATATATATATATATATATATATATATATATATATATATATATGTGTGTGAATATAAACACACACACACACACACACATATATATATATATATATATATATATATATATATATATATATATATATATATGTAAATATAAGCACACACACACACACACACATATATATATATATATATATATATATATATATATACCTAGGCTGCTTCCCCCAAGGAAAGGGAGGTAGCCGAGACTGGACGACACACTCCTCATCTAATCATCCATTCAAACCTATTCATTCGTATCTTAGCCCCAAAGGGGAGATGGGACAGATCCTCACCGCAGTACACCGCACAAGGGTCAACTGCGCAATGCAATCAGTGACATCCGCAGAAGGGCCAGAGAGCAGAGCTGGTTTACCCCTGCCACATCATAACAGACCCATCCCCTTATCCGCACATGACCTGACTAGCTGATCAGACCAAATGCGGGAGAATATCCCCTCAGGGCTGCATCGTCATTTATTCATTCACAATTTCTCTTCATTTATTTCTATCACGCACAGCCACTCTTCCTTGCTCAACAGACATCCCTCTCGCATCCAGCGCTCTCTTCACACTGTCCATCCATCCTATTCGTTGTCTTCCTCTCAGCCTTACACCTCTCACATCAGATCTAGTTTTCTTTTTCACCAATCGCTCATTATCCATTCTCTCCATATGCCCAAACCATCGCAACACCTTCTGCTCAACTCTACCAGCCATCTCCCGAACAAGTCGAGTTCTCCTTCGCACTTCATCATTTCGTACTCGATCCATACGCATCACTCCACACATACTCATCTCCATTACATTCAAACTTTTCCTCTCTGCTACACCCACATTCCATGTTTCAGCCCCATATAACGCAGTTGGTACCATAACACCCTCATACAGTCTTCTCTTTACATCCATTCTAAGCAAACGACATCTAAACACTTTTTTCATTCCTCCCAGCACCTTTCCTACTTCATTTATTCTAAACTTCACTTCTGCATCTATTCTTCCATCCACAGCAACATGTGACCCTAGATATTTAAAACACTCTACCTCCTCAAGCAACTCGCCATTCAAAACTATATTCATCCCCCTACCACCTACCAACCTCGTACACTTCATCACTTTACTCTTATTCTCATTTACCTTCAATATCCTCCTTTCACACACCCTTCCAAACTCCTCTACCAACTGTCTCAATCTCTCCTCTGAATCAGCCACCAGTGCAGTAACATCTGCAGACAGCAGCTGCTTCAGATTCCACTCTCCACCATCAACATTCACCAGACTCAGACCTCCACCTAAAACTCTTGCATTCACCTCCGTTACAACACCATCCATGTAAATATTAAACAACCAAGGCGACATCACACATCCCTGTCGCAGCCCCACTCTCACGGGAAACCAATCACTCACAGCATTTCCCACTCTTACACACGCTCTACTATTTACATAAAAACTTTTCACCCCTTTTAGTAACCTACCATCAAGTCCATTCAATCTTAAAACAGTCCACAAAGACTTCCTATCAATTCTATCATATGCTTTCTCTAAATCCATGAATGCCCAAAACACATCCTTGCTTTTCGCTAAATACTTTTCACACACTTGTCTCACAGCAAACACCCGATCCACGCATCCCCTCCCTCTCCTAAAGCCACACTGCTCATCACCAATCACTCCCTCTGTACCCTCTTTAACTCTCATAATTAACACTCTACCATAAACCTTACCTACAACACTCAACAGACTTATACCCCTAAAGCTAGTACATTCATACTTATCACCCTTGCCTTTCTACAATGGGACCACACAAGCACTTGCCCAGCCAATTGGCACCATACCTTTCACAAAGCACACATTCAACAATCTTACTAACCAGTCAACAATAGTAGCTCCACCAACCTTCAGGCATTCCACAGCACACCCATCTATACCTGCAGCTTTCTCTGTTTTCATCTTTACTGCCTTCTCCACTTCCTCTTTCGTGATCAAAGAATCATTCAACTCTCCCATCACATTTATTCCTCGCACCCTTCCATCCGCCGCAAACTCAGCCACCCTTTCCTCCTCTACATTTAACGATCTTTCAAAATACTCTGCCCATCTCTTCCTTACTGCATCCGTCTCAAGTAACATCCTTCCATCCTCTGTTTTTACTCGTTCTTCCTTCCCAGACTCTCTCTTTCGCACCCTTTTCACCTTCCAAAAATTTTTCTTATTCTATTGAATATATATATACAGTATATATATCTATATATAGATAGACAGATATAGATATTGATATAGATTTATATATATATATATATATATATATATATATATATATATATATATTGTAATGCTAGGTGTAAAAGGCCCGACTCCTCGGTCCTACAACACCTAACGTGTAGCGGGGTCCTCTTTCCAGACCGGAGCTTAGTGCAATGAAAGAGGCAGGACACAAAAACTTCAGGCAATAACATTTACACGCATGTTACCACAGTCAGACACAGGACAAAAGCAGCTGATATTACAACACAATAAATGACATAGAAACAAAACCTTAACTAGGATATTAGTATCTCGCAGGATACTGGCTTAACCAATACTGTTGCCAATACAGTAATTCTAGTGTACAGGTATACAGGGAACACGGGCACGCGTGAGAGCGCGGGGAGAGAGACTTACAACGAGGGGGAGGGGGAAAGACTCGTGACGGACCAGAACAGAGTTATAGTAATATTGGGAGAGGGTAGGTATTATTAGTTCAAACTTAGTATCATCTGATAGTAAAAGGGGTTTGACATTTGACTTAATCTCTTGTTTACGTTTACGCTAGCTGTTGGGAGGAGATTCTCTAGGAAGCGAGGGAGTGGAGGGACACTGGATGTTCACTGTGTTTTTGGTAATATAAACGAAAGGATATTATTCACACTTTCTCTATTATTTTCTGGTAACAAGGGACATGGGTATATTTTCACTACAGTGGATTCCTCGGGCGAAGAGTCTCACTGGTTTTCTACAAGGGCGTCACTGGTGAGTCAGATTCATCAGAACTCACTCACTGCACTCGTTCTTTACTCATCCACCCGTGATTTCACTCGCCTCGATATTTGACATACATTAAGTCACTGTATCACTGTAACCTGTTTCTAGGGCAACGTCACACTTAACATAATTTTACTTCACTAGTTCTGGGGCAACACCACACTTAACATAATTCACTCATGTAGTGGGGGCGGCGGGGAGACACGCCGGTGACTATTCCGCCGGACTACGGGCACCGCCAAGGGAGGGCGTGCCGAGAGGGCACGGGACGGCTCGCAGGGGCGTCCTCTCGCGTCCAGGGCTGCAGGTGGCACAGGAGCCTGCAGTCTCCGGGCTAGGTTCAGGGGTGTGGCCCTCAGGACTGGGGCCGAACAGGTCCAGGAATCTCTGGCTCAGGTTTCGGCCAGAGGTGGAGGTCTTACGCCATCTCTTGGGCGTGGAGAGGTCACGCCCGGGTGTCCTGGGAAGGGCCTGGAGGGACTGAAGACTGCGGTCCCCAGAGTCGAGGGACGCCGTCAGGGAGGGGCTGCGGCACCGACCTGAACTAGGGTCCGTCAGGTGGGTCTTCTCCAGGGCCAGGCGTAGAGACCGGAGGCCAGGGGAAGCTGTTAGGCCTCGCGGGGGCTATCTGGTGCTGGGGAGCTGGGCGCCTTCTTCACGCAGGGGCGATGACAATACCTCCTTGTGGCCGTGGGGCCCAGCAATTGGCCGTGGCTGCCCAGGGGTGCAACTATAGGGCGCCAAGGCCCGGCAATTGGCCGTGGCTGCCCAGGGGTGCAACTATAGGGCGCCAAGGCCCGGCAATTGGCCGTGGCCTGTGTGGGGGAGTCAGCGCACCTCTGGCCACCTCTGGAGCGGCAGTAGGCTGTCTCCTTCTGCAGGAGGGTGGAGCGGCAGTAGGCCGTCTCAGGGGCAGCGCCTTCAGAGCGGCAGTAGGCCGTCTCAGGGGCAGCACCTTCAGAGCGGCAGTAGGCCGTCTCAGGGGCAGCGCCTTCAGAGCGGCAGTAGGCCGTCTCCTTCAGCAGGAGGGAAGAGCGGCAATCGGCCGTCTCAGGGGCAGCACCTTCAGAGCGGCAGTAGGCCGTCTCCTTTGGCAGGAGGGAGGAGTGGCAGTAGGCCATCTCGGAGGCAGCACCTCCAGAGCGGCAGTAGGCCATCTCCTTCGGCAGGAGGGAGGAGTGGCAGTAGGCCGTCTCTTTCGGCAGGAGGGAGGAGTGGCAGTAGGCCATCTCCTTGGGCAGAAGAGAAGAGCGGCAGTAGGTCATCTCGAGGAAAACACCTTCAGTGCGACCCTTGGCCGACTGACGAAGGCGAAAGCGGCAGTAGGCCGTCTCCAGAGGGGCGCTGTCAGGAACTGAGATATCAGCTCCACCTCGTGCTGGTTCGGCAATCCCACTCCCCGAAGGTAGTGTCCTCCTCCTGCTAGGGTGGCGGTGCGACGGTTGGGTATTATAAGGGCGCACAGCCCGGGCTGCCTTCTGCCGTTGTTGCATGGGATCCCCTAGTGTGGATGCAGCTACTCCGTGGGGTCGGTTCGTTTCTGGGGGCACTATGCTGTTCTTCTCTCACCTTGTTTTCGGGGGCACTATTTTGTAAGCCAGGCATTTCATATATATATATATATATATATATATATATATATATATATATATATATATGAATATATATATATATATCTATATCTCTATATCTATATATATATATATATATATATATATTTTTTTTTTTTATATATTTATATATATATTTATATATCTCTATCTCTATATATTATATATATATATATATATATATATATATATATATATATATATATTTATATATACATTTATATTTATATTTATATTTTTATATATATATTCATATATATATATATATATATATATATATATATATATATCTATATTTATATATACATTTATATTTATATTTATATTTTTATATATATATTCATATATATATATATATATATATATATATATATATATATTTTTAAGAAGCTAGATTTGCCAGTTAGGTGCTCGAGAAGCATGTCTATGTTTCCCAATGTTTACGGTAGCTAGTTCCGGTACAAGTCAGAGTTGCCAGTTTGCCTGCTGTTTGTGAGCGTAGTAATTTCGCAAGTCGTGCATTAAAGTTTCTGCTCTTTTTCTTTATTATGTGAAATTTACGTGATTGTTAAATTATGTAATTGAAATTAAGTTCGTATGGTAAATCATTTATAGTGTTATGTACTGTAAGAAAACTGGTATGTTATGGTTGTCTCCGAGTTGGTAACTGTGCTCTCTCTCTCTAGAACACACCGGAACTGTGGAGAAGTAGATCATACTCGAATAATGGAAGCTTATATAAGCATGGATAAGAGACTAGAACAAGTTCAGTCGGTTTTCAGTTCAGTTTGAGTGAGGTGCAGTGTCAGTGCAGTGAAGTTTGTATATTTTCGGTACTTGTGAAAACAGTGAAATGTTTATTGAAGTTTGTACATCATCGGTAATAGTGAAAATAGTGAAGTGTTACCAAGCATTAGCTTTAATTGCAGTTAGTGAAGTTTGTAGAGCTCCAGTGCTGGTGAGAATAGTGAAGTTGGAAAGCATTCAGTGTAATTATTTGGAAAAATAAAGACAGTGAACTTAAGAAGCCAGTGTTTATTTATGACGCCTGAGCTAATCTTGTGTACTGTACACCTAAAGGCTGATCATAGGAAGAACAACTCACTGGGCAACATCCTTCCTGTTCTGTATTACTGCTGTTGGAGCCTGTGGCAGTGTGGGACGGGGACGCAACAATATTGTTATGAAGGGAGATTTGCCAGTTAGGCCTAGGTAGTCTCGTACCTTCGAGACGTTTCTGGTACCGTAAGTTTCGGTACGAGTCATCAAAGTTGCCAGTTTGCCTGGTGTTTGTAAGCATAGTTATTTCGTAAGTTATGCAATAATTTAATGCTGTTTTTCTTTATAATGTTTTATTTAAGTAATTGCTTGTTAAATTATGTAATTCAAGTTCGTATGGTAAATGATTTGGAGTGTTATGTAATGTAGGAAAACTCTCGCATGTTTTGATGTCTCGTAGTTGGTAACTTTTGTTGCTAGGGGCTGATGCAAGACAGTATGTCCTAGAATGTTGGAGAAGTAGAAGTTTCGAGAGTAATGCAAGCTTATATAAGGATGGGGAAGAGCTTAGTTAGTCAGTCAGTTTGGAGTTTAGTCGGGTTTCAGGTTGTCAGTTTGTGTCGTCAGTGAAGGTTGTATATTTTTGGTACTTGTGAAAACAGTGGCAAACAGTGACGGGTTATTGAAGTTTGTTTATCATTGGAACTTGAGAAGACAGCGAAGTGTATTAAGTGTAATTACTGTCAGCGAAGATTATTTTCAGTACTTGTGTAATAAGTGAAGTGTTAGCAAACATTAAGTGTACTAACTGTGAAGTGTTGTTAAACATTAAGTGTAACTGCAGTCAGTAAACTGTGTATAGCTCCAGTGCTTGAGAGAACAGTGACGTTGAAAAGCATTAAGTGGAATTATTTGGAAAATAAAGATAGTGAACTTTAACCCTTTAACCGCGAGCATTGTTTTAGCCTGACTGTCCTCTCCCGCGAGGGTTTCAGCCAAATGGAAACAAACCTTTAAACCTTAATAACTCTGCACAGAATAAAGCTAGAGAGAGAAAAAAAAAAAAAAAAGGTACCATTAGAAAGTACTAACCTTCAGCTTTCCATTGATGTAGGTTTCATGACTTTGTTGACTTTCACAGGACGGGCAGTGCCGTTAGAAGTGAGGGGTGTAAAATCACTATTTTACGCCCCACACACCAGTACCAAATGCCAACCACTCTCTGATAATAGTACTATAAACATATATGAACACTGCACATATGATAAACACCCACTCTGTGTTCACTGAGGTAGGTAAAAGGCACTGTAATTGCCCGAACTTCACTGCGGCTTCACCCGCTCACTGACGTTTGGTTGGCGGCGATGTTTTCATGATTTCTAACTTCTAATATTATTTTACATATAATCTGGGCAATATACATTATATTTACACTGCACTTATTACTATATTGCGTCACTGTCGCATCACAGAATTACACAAGTGCCGCAGAATTACACAAGTGCCGCAGATTCTCTTATAATATCACTTATTATACTGGCCAATATTTACATTTTTTCTAGGCAAAATATCCCTTATTACTACATTATCCATTATACAATTATTGTTAAAGCACGTCACTGTCACATCACTGTATATCACTGTCACTTTCAGTATTTACTCAGAGAGTGGTACTCGGCAAAGCACGGAGTCACACAGAGAGCGACTTGGCATTCCTGGCACTGGTGTGTGCTCATTTTTCTCGTCCGAGGCCTCCGTGTGGTGTTATGACATACTCTGCAGCGGCCCTGTGACAACCTGCCGCCTGCGGTAAGAGGCAATTTCACAAGCTGGTGCCGGCTCATGTAATTGCGGCACTCAAGACGGTCAGGTTGTGTGTCAGAGTGTCACCTCGGGATCAATGCCGTCACCTGACCAAATCGCGCAAGCAGCTGCTGCACGACAGTCTTGGGAAACTGTCTCAGGGATGGTTGCCTTATGCCCCCGACTTGTGTCTTGTAGAGGATGAAGGCGTTGAGCATGCACATATCGAGCATGTGCAGGCAAGCCTTCCCGTACCATCGGGTGTTTCTCCTGAGACAGTCTATTTCGCCAATCATCATATCAGACTTATCAACAAGTCTCATGTTCACATTGTAATCAATGACGGCATCAGGCTTCATGATTGGCTCTCCCGTCCTGTAGCTGACCTTCCCAGTTCTCTGCAATTCCCCCTTGTGGATGGTGCTGATCATATTCACGACCTTCTTTTCATGCCACCTGATCGCCAGAAGCTGTCTGACTTCTTCAGGTGCACATCTCCCTTGGATGAGGATGATGCTTCTGGGAAACTTGGCCAGTCTTTCCTATAGCTCCGTACAGTGCCAACAGTGCCAATGCCGTGTTCAGCCAGGTATTTGGAGAGTTTCGGTGCTGTGTAATAATTGTCTGTGTACAGCACATGATTCCCACCAAAATACCTCTCCATCAGCACTTTTACAACGGAGCCAGAGAAGCCAAGGGAGTCTTTCCTGTTCACGTCCATTGTGCTTGCAGAGTAGATGACGAAATCAAGGATATACCCTGTCTCACAGTCACATGACACAAAGAACTTTATCCCAAAGCGGTGGCGTTTGCTGGGGATGTACCGCATGAATTTGAGACGTCCTCTGAACAATACCAGGGATTCGTCTATGACGACTTTCTGCATAGGACGGAAAAATCGCATAAATCGATCCCTAATCCTGTTGAGAAAATCCCTCACTTTCCACAAAGGGTCAGTTTGGGACGGGTTTCCATTGTCAGCGAAGTGCAGGTATCCTAGCAGCTGTCGGAACCGATCCCGTGACATATACTTCCTGAATGTTGGGATAGAAGTAATGTCATCCACGAGCCAGTACTCCTCCAACTCATGTCTCTTGATATGGGGCATCAAGAACATCAGTGCAAAGAACACATACAGCTCTCTGATCCCGACAGGCAACCACGACACTTGCTTTGGTGAGACAATTGGTCCCAGCCCTTCTGCTGCACACTGAGCTGCATACCTATTGGTCTCATCGCTGACATGCTGCACGATTTCGTCATCCATGAAGGCCAGGAAGTAGTCTACAAAATCATCTCCTGCGTTGCATGGAAAGGCAGGCTGTATTCCAGCATTTGTCATATGAAACGGCGGATTGTGTGGCTGAAAATCTGCACCGTCAGACCAAACAAATGCATCAACTTTCCGTGCATGGTTCAGTGGAAGTGGCAGGTCGCATTGCACTCGTTTCCCCGTGAGAAGGAGCTGAGGTGGAGGCAATGGGTGAGGCAATGGGTGAGGCAGGAGGCGAGCGGGAGGGGGGTGAGTGCGGGGGTGGTGAGTGGGGGGGTGGCGAGGGTGAGGGAGCTGAGCGGGGGGCAGGCAGGGGGGGTTACTGACCTGGTGCTTGGTGAAATTTGACCCTTTCTTCCCTGCTTATCACCTCGCTTATCGCCCAGCTTTGCCCTCCAACTGCCACGCATCCCCTTTGTTCTAGGCCGGCCTGCCCTGCTTACCCTGCCTGCACGGCCTGCACGGCCTGCCTTCCCTCGCTGTGCAGGCTCTGGGAATTCATATTCCTCAGATGATGTAGACTGAGGAGAGGGCACGGCAGAAGATGAAGATGATGTGAGGGCAATAGGGCTAGGGGAACGGGAAAGTTTTGGGAAATGCTTGCCAGGGCCTGGTGTAGATGTAAGTCTGCGCTTCACTCTCTTCCCACGTGCAACACCAATTTTCCCCATAGGCGCCTTCCCTTTCCCAGAGTAAGTTGGGGGTGGTGGGGGGGAAACTACACGCTCACTTTCACCACTGTCACTGTCAATGCTAAAGGGTTCACCACCAATCACTGCAAAATCGTCACTACTTGCTGTAAGTGTATCACTCTCACTGCCGCAATCCAGAGTTGTACTTACAGTTTTGTCCAGCTCTGTTCTAATTTCTGGAGTGCTCAACCCCTTCTGCCTCGCCGTCGGCAGTTCCTTCACCGGTGTACAGGTCGAAGGCACACTAGCACTAATCATTTGCGAGGAGGAAGCCAGCGACGATGAGCCGGGACGGAGCGCCATTATCATGCACAGAGCTGGACAGATACTGACTGATGCGTGTCAGGGCGGGGTTCGGGGGGGCCCCCTCGGGGTGGGAGGAGGGAGGTGTGGGATGGCTGGCGTGAAAGAACTCGACAGCTACTCTTGCGTGAGACAATTTGCGCACAGGAAAAACGCGCGGTGTTCAAAATATTCACGAACATTCCAGAATGACACCCGCGGTTTGGTCCAGTTTTGTCGATGTCATTCTGGAATGACACCCGTGGTTAAAGGGTTAAGGAGCCAGTGTATATTTTCGCCTCAGCTGATCTTGTGTACTGCACACTTAAAGGCTGACCATAAGAACAACAACTCACTGGGCAACGTTCTTCCTGTACTGTACTACTGCTGTTGGAGCCTGTGGCAGTGTGGGGACTGGGACGTAACACTGGTGTCAGGAGTGTGGATTATTATTTCAGGGTTGCAGTGAGTCTAACCTTCGACATGGAAGCGGAAGATGTGAAAACAAGGTCTCAAGCTGGGCAGGAGGAGGAAATTTCCCTGGCGAAAATCGTGGAGCTATTACAG
>NC_137042.1:15533141-15686786 GCF_032717465.1 Coenobita brevimanus
GGTGGCGAGGTGAGGGCGCTTTGTTCTACAGTGATACCCCCAAAATCAGAACTGTTGCTCCAGTGTAAGGTGAGTGGCTCTTTTGACAGCTGTATAGGGGTAGTGGAGCCTGATGTACGGTGCAAGTCGAAGGCCGGGGTGATGGTGGGGAGAACACTGGTGGAAACAGGTGCGGATGAAGTGCCAATTGTGGTGGCCAATTTCTCCCGTAAGCCACAGATCAACGAAGGAGAAATTGTGGGACTGTGCCAGGCTGTGGACCCTGAGTGGCATCAGAAGGCCTGTAAAAGGAGCATAGTCAAGGAAGACGGGTACGTGCCAGACCACCTACAGGACCTCTTGTCAAGAAGTTCTCAATGCCTGGATTGTTCACAAGTGCTAAAGTTGACGCAGCTGCTGACGGAATATGCTGATGTCTTTTCCACGGGAGACATAGACCCGGGGTGCACTGATCCGGTGGAGCATAGTATAGACACCGGGGATCACCGCCCAATTAAACAGCCAGCACGGAGGATGGCGCCAGCCCAACGGCAAGAAATGGAATTGATGATGGAGAATCTCCATAGTCAAGGAGTAATAGAAAAGTCCAGTAGTCCCTGGGCATCAGCAGTGGTTCTGGTGAGGAAAAAGGATGGCTCAGTAAGGTGCTGTATAGACTATCGAGCCCTGAATGAAGTGACAGTGAAGGATGCATACCCCTTGCCAAGAATTGATGACACCCTGGATGCTCTGTCAGGTGCTAAGTGGTTCTCCACCCTAGACATGAAGGCAGGATACCACCAGGTCAAGGTTGCAGAGAAGGACAAAGAGAAGACAGCCTTTTCATATGGGCGGGGTTTATGGCAGTTTAAAGTGATGCCATTTGGCCTATGCAATGCCCCAGCTACTTTTGAACGTCTCATGGACGGGGTACTTGAAGGCCTGCACTGGCAGATGGCCTTGATCTATCTGGACGATGTAATTGTGTTTGGACAGACTTTCGACCAGGAACTGGAGAGGTTGTCAGAGATTTTGAAAAAGATCTGTGCAGCGCACCTCAAGCTGAACCCCAAGAAATGCTACTTGTTTCAAAAGGAAGTAAAGTACCTGGGACACATTGTAGGTGAAAGCGGCATCCATACTGACCCAGAGAAGGTGGCAGCTGTGGAAAACTGGCCAGTTCCAACTTGTGTGAGAGAGCTACGGAGTTTTCTGGGCTTGTGCACCTACTATCGGCGTTTTGTCAAAGACTTTGCAAAGATAGCTGCACCTCTTCACAAGTTGTTGGGAAAAAGGCCGAAGTTTGCATGGACAGCAGAGACTCAGAAAGCCTTCGACGAACTCAAGCATGCATTGGCAAGCTCTCCAGTACTGCCATACCCAGACCAGAATCAGCCATTTATCTTGGACTGTGACGCTAGTGACCATGGTACTGGTGGAGTCCTGTCACAGGAGTAGGATGACAAGGATTATGTGGTTGCGTATTACAGCAAGAAGCTCAGCCCACCGGAGCGGAACTACTGTGTGACCCGTAAGGAGCTCTTGGCAGTGATGAAGAGCCTTGATTTCTTCCATCCCTACCTGTACGGGTCAAACTTCATCATCAGGACGGACCATGCTGCACTCAAGTGGCTGAAAACGCTGAAGAATCCAGAAGGACAACTGGCACCCTGGCTCGGGAAGCTAGACCAGCACAATTATGAGGTGCAACACCGCCCTGGGCGGGTACATAGCAATGCTGACAGCCTGAGTCGTCAGTCTAGTGATCCAGAGTGCCGGCAGTGTAGTAAAAAGGAAGATCACAGTAAGAAATGCAGCCATACTGCAATGACAGGGCCAGCATCAGATGAAGACCTGAAGAGGATGCAGATGGAGGATGCAGATTTACAGCCAGTGCTAGAGTGGCTGCAGCAGAATACAGAGCGACCATGTTGGGAAGAAGTTTCCAAGTTGAGCCCTGCGACCAAGAGCTACTGGAGTCAGTGGGACCTTCTTCGCTTGAGCAACAGACTACTGGAGCGTTAGTGGGAGACAACCAATGGCCTCAATAAGTATTGGCAACTGGTGGTTCCGAAGAAGATGAGGTCAGAGATCTTGGATGAGTCCCATAACAAGATCACTAGTGGGCACCTGGGAGTGAAGAAAACTTTAAGCCAGCTGCGACAGAGGTTCTACTGGATTGGCATGCGTCAGGATGTTGAAGAGTGGTGTCGGGCCTGTGATGTGTGCTGTGCCAAGAAGGGGACCCAAGAAACGTGGTTGCACCCCTCTTCAGCTGTACCAAGTGGGTGCACCAATGGAAAGAGTCGCGGTGGACATTGCTGGACCATTGCCACTCACTGAGAGAGGAAACCGGTATATATGTGTCACCATGGACTACTTCACAAAGTGGCCAGAAGCCTATGCCATCCCCAATCAAGAGGCTGCAACTGTTGCTCAGGTGTTGGTTGATCAGTTTTTCTGTTGTTTTGGGATGCCACAAGAGCTACATTCAGACCAGGGTAGAAACTTTGAGTCTGCTGTGTTCCGTGAGTGCTGCAAGTTATTGGGGATCAAGAAGACCAGGACGACCCCTCTAAGGCCACAGGCAGATGCGATGGTGGAGAAATTCAACTGAACCCTGGGGCAAGAACTGGCCAAGTACTTCATTGATGGACAAACAGACTGGGACCAGAAATTACCTGCTTTGCTGATGGCATATCGGTCTGTATCCCACGAGTCTACTGGCTACACTCCTGCAAAACTGATGTTGGGCCACATTTTACGTTTACCCATCGACTTGTTAATGGAAAGACCACCTGGTGAAGAGCTGCCTACAGACACCACCGGCTATGTGAAGCACCTTCAGGAAAAGCTGGCTGAGGTACATCATCAAGTGTGAGGAGCCCTCAAGTTTTCAGGAGAAGTGATGAAGTGCAAGTATGATGCCAAGGCAAGTGAAGTGAGCTTCAAGGATGGTGACCAAGTCTGGTTATACAATCCTCAGCGTAAGAAGGGTCAGTCACCAAAGTTGCAGAGCCCATGGGACGGGCCTTACACTGTGGTGGACCGCTTATCGGACGTAACATATCGGATTCGGGGAGGCAGGAAGTCTCGCTCAAAGGTGGTACACGTGAATCGTCTGTGGCAGTACCATGGGCCAGGACAGTACAGCTGGGATGTCTCGAGGAATTGTGCTCACCCGCAGCCGAGGATGTTGAGGACCAAGGAGCTGAAGTACAAGAAGATGGTCACAGTTTCCCGAGGGAAGAAGTGAAGCAATTAGAGGACCAAGACCTTCCTGGAGGAGTGGACTATATGGAGGAACAAGGACATAGTCGGAAGCGGCATAGAAGAAGACCTGATAAGTTGAAAGATTATTTTGTGTATAGTTAGATGTTTCATTAGAATTAGGGTTTATGTTTATGTTTGTGTATACTGTGTAGTTTTGTCGGGACGACAAAGAACTAGGGAGGGGGTAGTGTTATGGAGGGAGATTTGCCAGTTAGGCCTAGGTAGTCTCGTACCTTCGAGACGTTTCTGTTACCGTAAGTTTCGGTACGAGTCGTCAAAGTTGCCAGTTTGCCTGGTGTTTGTAAGCATAGTTATTTCGTAAGTTATGCATTAATTTAATGCTCTTTTTCTTTATAATGTTTTATTTAAGTAATTGCTTATTAAATTATGTAATTCAAGTTCGTATGGTAAATGATTTGGAGTGTTATGTAATGTAGGAAAACTCTTGCATGTTTTGATGTCTCGTAGTTGGTAACTTTTGTTGCTAGGGGCTGATGCAAGACAGTAGGTCCTAGAATGTTGGAGAAGTAGAAGTTTCGAGAGTAATGCAAGCTTATATAAGGATGGGGAAGAGCTTAGTTAGTGTCAGTTTGGAGTTTAGTCGAGTTTCAGGTTATCAGTTTCTGTCGTCAGCGAAGGTTGTGTATTTTTGGTACTTGTGAAAACAGTGGCAAACAGTGACGGGTTATTGAAGTTTGTTTATCATTGGAACTTGAGAAGACAGCGAAGTGTATTAAGTGTAATTACTGTCAGTGAAGATTATTTTCAGTATTTGTGTAATAAGTGAAGTGTTAGCAAGCATTAAGTGTACTAACTGTGAAGTGTTGTTAAACATTAAGTGTAACTGCAATCAGTAAAGTGTGTATATATAGCTCCAGTGCTTGCGAGAACAGTGAACTTGAAAAGCATTAAGTGGAATTATTTGGAAAATAAAGACAGTGAACTTTAAGGAGCCAGTGTTTATTTTCGCCTCAGCTGATCTTGTGTACTGTACACCTAAAGGCTGACCATAAGAAGAACAACTCACTGGGCAACGTCCTTCCTGTACTGTACTACTGCTGTTGGAGCCTGTGGCAGTGTGGGGACTGGGTCGTAACAATATATACAAGTACAACATCAATTTTTGGACACCCTTGGTTCCAGAGCATTGCCAGAAGAACCGTTTTGCTGTACTAACCGAGGTCACATGTCACATACAATGTAATAATTTGACAGGGACCAAAGGAGGTCACGCATAATAATTCGACATTACACTTCTGACCCACTATCCATCAGTGTATTCACACTGTGAATACACTGATGGATAGTTCACAGTCATGTTCTAATTTTAATTCTTTATGAAACAACTAAGTCTGCTTCGTTATCAAGCTACCTGACAAGTCTACATCATCCGACGTAGTCGAAACAGTCCATCTTTTTTTTTTTTTTTTTTTCATCACGCTCAACACTCCTAATATCTCATAGTATTGCTACTGTTCATTTGCTTCTCCGAATCAGTCAACATCCCTTTTATCTCATAGTTTTCCTACTGTTCATTTGCTTCTCCGAATCAGTCTGCATAGAATTTCAGTATTTTTCCCTCTTTGCTTCGTTATACTATAAGCAGTTGATGAACCAATACCATGTGTGTCACGCAACTTTTGCACAGAACATAACGGTCCAGTTTATTTTTGAAGAGTTCTACCTAATCCTGATTTATTGATTTTGTTTTTAGCATTATGAAAATATCTTACTGCATTAAATTCCCCCAAAATAGATGTTAAAACACCGTTATGACCAGACAGGTCATAATATACTTGAAGATACGGGTGGCCACTGCAGTATGTCACTGCAGCTATACAGATCACTGAGCTCTATAAAATGGAGGAGCTTTCTCAAGTAGGCCTCATAGTTTGTGTGCCCGCCGCCAGGGCAGTGGTGATGTTGTGGCAGCCATGTTTATGCACCTTGCCTGACGCTTGCGCCTTTTCATATCAGCCAATGAATCCGGTATGTATAGGGCCATGGTCCACTGCGCAGCTTAGCAATGCAAAAATGGGCAAAGGAATTCACTGAAGAGAGATGACATTACATTTCACAGGTAACACGTATATCTTAGTGCTAATTGTACAAGATTACTGGATATGTTAAATGGCCAAGAAAAGATTCTTCCTTCTCAAGAAGCACTGGTATCAGCCTCCAAAGGCTATACAGTAGTTATTTGAGCACTTTTATTGGCAAGAGAGACAGGGGAGGCCTCCTCAGTGCAAGTGTGAATGTTGTTACAATATGTCATGAAATTGAAAAATGATATTAAATTTTGCAAAAGAAAAAAATAAAAACATCAGCCTATGCCATCATGTTACACAACATCTCGCACACTATACTATATAGAGAATTATGTGAAAGAACGACACCCGACAACACCACGACACCCCCAGGAGGCGACAACGGAGGGGTAGACGGAGCGAATGGGATGTATGTGCAATATGGGCGCAGGTCCCAGGTAGCCGCTTGCCCCTACTCCCCGGAATGCGCCCAACACGAACACCTCAGCCCGGACACATTACTCTTCTGCCAACCTGGTCTTCATCAGCATCGGGGTGGAGCTGAAGTATTTGCTCCAGGCAGCACCCCAGAGACAGCCTGTAGCTGCTCAGATAAAGAGATGGCCTCTAGCCCCTCAAATAAAGAGACGGCCTTTACCTGCTCAAAAAAGGAGACGGCCTCTAACCACTCCAACAAAGAGACGGCCTCTAGCCGCTCAAATAAGAAGATCGCCTCTAGCTGCTCCAACAAAGAGATGGCCTCTAGCCACTCTAACAAGGTGACAGCCTCTAGCCACGCCCCTGAGACGCCCTCTAGCCACTCTAACAAGGTGACAGCCTCTAGCCACGCCCCTGAGACGCCCTCTAGCCACTCTAACAAGGTGACAGCCTCTAGCCACGCCCCTGAGACACCATCTAGCCACTCTAACAAGGTGACAGCCTCTAGCCACACCCCTGAGACACCCTCTAGCCACTCTAACAAGGTGACAGCCCCTAGCCACGCCCCTGAGATGCCCTCTAGCCACTCAAATAGTGCTGCCTACCCCCCCTGCAGAACCCGTGACGGCCTCCAGCCCCACAAGGGGAGAGAAGGGTATGTCCCCTTTCTTTTTGCAGTAGCCTCGGAGGGCACGACAACGGCAACGGCTTCTAGCTGCACCCGCAGACAGGAAATGGCCTCTAGCTGCTCCTCGCCTACACGTCGCACTTCATATGGGACTCTGGCGACGGCCTCAAGCCACGCCGACAGGAAAAGGACGGCCTCTACCGCCCTCCTCCTGTTGCCCAAGGGACCTTGGCGACGGCCTCTAGCTGCGCCAGGGAGGGGTGCTATAAAAGCCCCTCGCACCAGGTGACTTCGCAACGTGAGGGCGACCTCTGCTCACCTCCACCCACCTGCAGCAGAGCTGGTCATTCCCCTCTCTGCCCGGACTGAGGCAGTCCCCAGGAGGACAGCTTCCCGCTAGTGGACTCGTGGAGGCCCCATGTTGTCCCCAGGACTGTTCTCCATACGACCGGCGCCAGAGGAAGACCCACCCCTGATGGACTCCTGCCCGAGGCGATGCCACAGCCACACCCTGACGGTGACACACCAGGAAAGGGACCACAGTCACCGGGACCCCGAGCACGTCCCTGGCACCCCGGGGCGAGGCCTCCCCAGTCCCCAGCCAAAGCGACATTGTTTCCCCACCAGGTGCATACGAGAACGCTTGGAGAGACTGTTTGGCCCTAGTCCTGTGGGAACAGACCCCTGTCCCCAGCCCCGAGAGCGAGGGGCCCTTTGCTACACCCATCTGCAGCCCTCAGCGAGAGACAACGCCCCTGAGAGTGGTCCCATGGCCGCTAGGCGAAAGGGCTCCTGGAGGGACTCCAGTGACCCCAGGCCCTCACCTGTGAGTCCCCCCCTCTCCCCCCTTACCCACCGACAAGTGACTGTGTGACAAAGGAAACTGAAGTGAAAGACAGTGCTTAAGGGAGAGCCCCCAATTCAATGAAATGTGAATATCAAAACCTAACCCCCCCACCTATGATCATGTCAACATACAGTCAAAGTAAAGTAAAAGACGGTGCCTACGGGAGAACCCCTACTCAGTGCAAAGTGAATACCAGTACCTAACCCTCCCCTCTGTGATCGTGTTCAGTGCATAGCGAACATCAGTCCCTAGCTTTTCCCCCAGTGATCATACTCAGTATAAAGTGAATGGAACCCAAGAGCAGAACACGAGTAAAGAAACTGTGAAATACTAACCTCCCCCAGAATAATAAGACACCACTGTAGAGATTGTGCGTTGTGTAACACCTATACCTAACTCCCTCTCAGAATACTAAGGCACGAGTCTAGAGACAGTGAACTATTGCCACAACCATTCACCCCGAAAACAGTTCTGTGTCTGTCCTGTATCCTGCGTGATACACCTAACCTGTTCAGCAGCCTGAGAAATAATTTGGTGTAAATATTGTGAGATTGTCTGCCTGTTCCTGTATCTAAGAATTTGTGAATATACGTGTAGGTTGTTGCCCAGAGTTTTTATGCTCCGTTTCTCTTATGTTTGTGGTTTAGCTCCGGTCTTGGAAAGAACCCAACTGCAAGTTAGGCGTTTGTAGGACGGGAAGCCGACCTAAAAACATCTAGCATAACAATATGATTGTCTAAACACCCATATGTTTGATAACTCCATTTAGGACAATCATGTTCAGTGACGTGCATAGTCTTTCAGAAGGGCAGGGGCTCAGTTGAAAAAAGGGACACTCCCCTAGCATTTTTTCAATGAAATCAGCAATATCATATTGGCTATATATATGTATACACACAAAGAAATATGTTACAATTGCATGTGGTATATACTCCTGAATTCAGTGCATTATTTTTATATATAAAGCCGATTAATGGAAATAAATAAATAATTGTAAAAAAGACATTTTTAAAATTAATATTGCATGATTTTCAAAATATATGAAGATACTGCAGTATTGGAGTGTGTTT
Organism: Coenobita brevimanus; assembly: GCF_032717465.1. Lineage (NCBI taxonomy): Eukaryota > Metazoa > Arthropoda > Malacostraca > Decapoda > Coenobitidae > Coenobita > Coenobita brevimanus. The sequence goes on from NC_137042.1 coordinate 15,541,404, forward strand.
AGGATATAATTATTCAATTTTACTCAATTGACTTTAATCTCGCTCATCAAAATAAATAACAGTATTTTGGCGATTCGTTATTAAGAAGACAAAGCAAAAAAACTATACTAAAAGAGAGGCAACAAAGATGTAAAAAAGTTTTGTTTCCCTAACAGAGCAATTGACCAGTGGAATGCACTGCCAAACCCAAATGAAATTGTGTGTGTCAACCCCACTGACACATTTAAGGATATGTATGATAAATATTGCTTAGAAAACGGGACAATACGAGTTTGATTCAGTCCTGTAAAAATACAATTGGGTAAGAACAATTAGGTAAGAAACACACACACACACACACACACACACACACACACACACACACACACACATGTGTGAGTGTGTATGTGTGTGTGTGTGTGTGTGTGTGTGGTATACATCATTGCTTGACCCAGAGCGCGCGCGCGGGGGCATGTGTTCTTACCTATTGTCATTATTCTTACCTACAAGTAATTGTATCTTTACAGGAATTAGTCAAGCTCGTACTATCCCGTGTCTTAAACCATTTTTATCATACATTTTGAATTTATGAACTGTTTTGGCACACACTATTTCATTAGATAGTGCATTCCACTGATCGATTGCCTTATTTGGGAACTAAATCTCCTTAAGTCTTTATCGCGCCTCTCTTTTCATGCAGTTTTTAGCAGTGTCCTCTTGCTGATGCTTCCCCATAGGTTATATATTCATTTATGTCTATTTTCTCCTTCCCTGATATGCACTTATATAGCATAATCATGTCTCCTCTTTTCCTTCTCTCCTGTAGTGTTGGCAGATTCAGTTTTTCTAGTCTTTCTTCATACTGTAACTTAGATCCCTGAAGCTTGGTACCCATCTTGTAGCGGCCCTTTGAACTTTTTCGATCTTATCTATGTGTTTCTTGAGATGAAGATTCCAGCCTACCGATGCATACGCCAGGGTTGGTCTGAAGAAAGATGTTATTATCTTCCTCAGCCTGTCTTCATTTATGTATGTGAATGCTATTCTCATATTTGCAAGCAGTGTATACATGTTCCGTACCTTCTCACTTATATGGTCAGCCATAGATAGTCTATTATTGATAATCACACCTAAGTCCTTCTCTCTTTCTGATATGTGTAGGGTTTTACTTCCTAACGTATAATCCCAATCTGGTCTTCTCCCTTTTGTACCAAACTTGATTACATGACACTTGTCCACACTGAATTCCATTTGCCGTGTATTACTCCATTCATGAAGTTTATTTAACTCCCCCCATCCCGACGTTTTCTGGGCAGTGGTACGCCCCAGTCCCGACATTTTTGGACCTTTTTTGGCGGGGCTCAAACATCCGCTTTTGGTGAGAAACATCGAAAATTCATAGAGAAATCGCTCACCTGAGGTTTAAAATACTCGATCTAGGTAGGAGTACCTCCTTACCTTACAGGGTTTTCTATCAGGCTGGCTACAAAGAAAACGAGTTCTATGGGAGGATAACTATTCCACACCACTCATAAACGGTATTTATTTATTTATTTATTTGGTACAAATTTATATGTAGTATATTGGTTTTCAAACAGTAATATAGGCATTATAAGCTTTGTTTCACTCAATAACTCATCACTATTCCTGACCTTTTATTGCCACATTACCTGATCATCATATCTGACTGTTTCTTCCTCTAATGTTTGTCCTCCACATTGTCATCAATTGGGGAATCACTCCGGCCCTTAATTTCGAACCATGGCATGACATGGCTTTACTGGCCAGGTCACCGATAACAGGTGAATTGCTGAGAAGAGGGCATGCAGGGAGGGGGAGGAGGTCATGCTGGGTAAGGCATTGTCCCTGCCTGGCAATTTGTAGAGGAAGGTGACCTGTGTATACGTGCCAAAATCACTCGCGAAAATTGAAAATTGTGCAAATTACGGACCTTGCATTGTTGCCTCGTTAACTTACGTCTCTGGGATATGAGTGCACATCATGTGAGAACGTGAATTCACGTCTCCGGGACGTGGCGGGTTAATTCTTCTTATAGCTCTTTACAAGAGTCTGTTAGTAATTCTCCTTTGCATTTTCGCATCATCAGCAAACATATTTAAGTAGTATTCATTTCCAGTGTTACTATCTATGTCATTCATATACACAAAAAATAGTGCCAGCACTGAGCCCTGCGAAACTCTGCTAGTCGCTTCCCTACATGATGAGTAATTTCCTCTTAGTACTTTTCTCATTTTCCTTTTTCTGAGAAAATCCTGCATCCAACAGTACAGTTTTCCTTGGATTCCTCCTTGATGGTACAGTTTCCATAAAATTCTTTGGTGCGGTACTCTGTCAAATGCTTTCTTGAAATCTATATAGATACAGTCCACCCATCCTTCTCTTTTCTATAATGTTTCAGCAACTCTGTCATAGTAGCTCAACAGATTAGAAACACATGATTTTCCCTTTCTGAAACCAAACTGCCTTTCTGTTATCATACTGTAGCCTTCTAGATGGTTTACCCAAACTTTTCTTATCAGCTTTTCTTGTACAGTATCTTACTTACAATACTGCTTAGTGATACTGGTCGGTAGTTGAGTGGATTTTGTCTATTCACTTTCTTCATTAACCCTTTAACTGCGGGTATTGTTTTGCCCCGACTGGCCTCTCCCGCGGGGGTTTCGACCAAAATGCAAACAAACTTTAAACCTTTATAACTCTGCACAGAATAAATCTAGAGCGAAAAATAAGGTACTATTAGAAAATTCTAACCTTCGGCTTTGCAATGATGTAGGTTTCATGATTTCATTGACTATCACTGGATGGGCAGCGCCATTAGAAGTGAGCGATCTAAAATCACTATTTTTCGCACACACACCATTACCTTCGCTCACACACCATTACCAAATGCCAACCTCATTCTGATAATAATACTATAAACATATATGAACACTGCACATACGATAAACACCCACTCTGTGTTCACTGAGGCAGGTCAAAGGCACTGTAATTGCCCGCACTTCACTGCCACATCAGCGGTGTTGTAATCACATTTTTCGCTCACACACCATTACCAAATGCCAACCTCATTCTGATAATAATACTATAAACATATATGAACACTGCGCATACGATAAACACCCACTCTGTGTTCACTGAGGCAGGTCAAAGGCACTGTAATTGCCCGCACTTCACTGCCATATCAGCGGTGTTGTAATCACTATTTTTCGCTCACACACCATTACCAAATGCCAACCTCATTCTGATAATAATACTATAAACATATATGAACACTGCACATACGATAAACACCCACTCTGTGTTCACTGAGGCAGGTAAAAGGCATTGTAATTGCCTGCACTTCACTGCCACATCAGCAGTGTTGTCACTCACACAGCTGGACAGATACTGATGCGTGTTTGGTCCGGGGTGAGGTGGGGGGTCCAGGGGGTGGGAGGTGGGGGCCCAGGGGGGGGAGGAGGGAGGTGGGGGTCTGCTGGAGTGAAAAAACTTAATAGCTACTCTCCCTTGAAACAATTGGCGCACGGAGAAAACGCGCGGTATTCAAAATATTCACAAACATTCGAGAATGACACCCGCGGTTTGGTCCAGTTTTTGCAATGTCATTCTGGGATGACACCAGCGGTTAAAGGGTTAAGGGAACAATGTTTGCTTTCTTCCAAATGTCAGGTAGTTTACCTTGACCCAAGGATTCCTTGAATATTAAAGATAATGGTCTACTTAACTCCATTGCACATTCATGCAGCACCCAACATGAAATTTCGTCTGGAGCATTTGTTTTTCCTTTGTCTAATTTACTTAACTCCACTTGTATTTATATTTCTGATATCTGTATATCTGGTAATATGTCTGGGCATGCATGTTCCATATCATTCCTCTAAAAATTATTTTCTTGTGTAAAAACTAATTGGAAATTCTTATTTAGTGCTTCACAAACATCTTTCTCTTGTATATAGAGGATCCCTTCACCCGTAAAGGATTGTATTTTATCTTTTACTTTGGTTTTGCTTCGGATGTAGCTGTAAAATAGCTTTAGTTGATCATTACTTTTGTTTATGATGTCCTCCTCAAACTGCTTTTGGGCTTCTCTTCTTATTCTTGTGTATTCGTTTCTTGCCTGTATATAGTTGTTATATGCCCTCTCACTATTATGTCTTCTGTATCTATTCAACAACAAGTCTCTTTTTTATTTTTATTTTTTACGTTCTTTATTAAACCATTTATTTATTTTAATTTCTGCTTCTTTGTGCCCAGGGATGTAATTTTGGACTCTTATTTCATAAAGTTCACGGAATTTTCTATATATAACGTTTAAATCTTGTCCTCTAAGCTCTTTTTCCCAACCTATTTCTAAGAAGTATTTCTTTAGGTCATGATAGTTGCCTTTTTTGTAGTTATGGCTCTTTTTGTACCTCTCATTACTGTTAATTATGTCATATGCAATCCTGAAGTTGTAATTTAATACTGCATGGTCGCTTTTGCCGAATGGAGGGTGATACATAATATTGTCAATATCATTTTTTTGCTTCATAAATATAAGATCTAGTACTGATGGTACGTCAAGTCCTCTTCTTCTAGTGCTTTCTTTTACATGTTGTGTTAGGAAAAGCTCCTACATAAGGTCCAGGAGCTTTTGGTCCCAACAGCTTTCATCATCATTGCCAGACGCCATGTATCCCAGACAGGGTGGCCAAGGGCTTAGAGTTAATTGTTTTACAGGGAGGGGCACTAATCCTCCACCAACCCCACTTGACTGGCTTTTTATATCTAGAGTATTCTAATTTATATTTGTATTGAAATCTCCAGTTAGTATAATTCTTTCAGATTTCTCCTCCATTCTATGCAGCAATGCTCTTAAACTTTGAATTGTGTTCTCTGCCAGGTCTTCATATTCACCTTTCTCCCAAATGTTTGATCTGGGTGGCATGTGTGTGTGTGTGTGTGTGTGTGTGTGTGTGACCACTCTTGGATACAACTGGCTATACCCAAATAGTATATTTATATGAGTCAAGCTTTGTACAGGGTTCATCTAAATGGTATTATAAAATTTTAGAGCAAGTTTAAGCAAAAGTGTTGCCCAAATAACAGAACATAACTAGTTAGTGCAGGAATGTGCTGATGAAGTCACAGTTGCTTCGACTACTCATCACAGGGGAGTAAGATGCATAATTGTAAGTAAAACCTTTTCTTATTATTAACACAAAGGGACCACCATATTAAGTGAAGTAAATGTGGATGGAGTCGGGAAGAGGGAAAGAGTTTGAAAAAAGGATGATTTCTACCAGGAACTGGTCTAAATGGAAACATTCAACAAATTAGTAGAAAGGGTGAACAGATTGGAAAGGGCATTTCAGAGTGAAACGGATGGAGTTAAGAAGCAACTGTGCATGCAGATGGAGGAAAATGAAAAATTAGTAGAGGAATTAAACAGGAAAGGCACAACAATAGATGAGCTGACAGTTGAGGTAGGTTCACTTAAAAGGAAGATCAGTGAAATGGCAAGTACGGTTGTTGAAATACCTACCGTGGCAACCGAGCACCAGCGGGACATGGTGACACCCCCCCCCCCAGGAGGAGACCATGGAGGAGCTCTGAGGGTGCATGCATTGCCAAGACAGTATGGACTTATGTCCCTGACTACCTTGCGCCCTTATTACCTGGAATGGACCCAGCGGGACCATTGCAGTCCGAGTACATTACCCTCCAGCTGGACCAGCCTTTGACAGGTTTGGGGTGGGGCTGAATCAGAGTTGCCAGGTTGGCGGATTTTCCGCCAAATTGGGCGGTATTAAATTGAGGCTGGCAGGTAAAATTTAACATTGGGGGTTGGGCGGTTTTTTGTGCGAGTTAATATCTTAACTGGCGGGTTTTCGGCGGCTTCAGCTCGAGAGGGTATTTGCTAAATTAACCTTACTGTAACTTTTGTCTCTTAGCAAAAACAAGGGTGACCGGAGAGATCAAGATTGAGGGCAGGTGGTGGTGGGTGGAACTGACGAAACCATTAGCACCCGGTCCAGCCCTCCCTCGGGATATGACTCCCCTAATCCACACTCAAACACAGGTCACGGAGCCTGACGGCCATGTATGCCGTGGGCGTGGTGGTAAAATAAGAGAGGCAACATTTCAAAATTAGTCAGGGAGCAGTGAAGGGAGGTTTGCTGGATAGTGGAACTGGGAAGACAATGGGTAAATATGCAAGGTATAACAGAAAATACAATAAAAGCTGTGAAAAAGAAAACGGATTGCAATAATGGATTATCTGTCCCAGGTGATGGAACAAGTGCATTTTGCAAATTTAATATATGACTAATTTGAGGCTAATGTATGAAATTTGTATAAGATATAACTATTTTTCACGTCATTTGTTGCTCACCTGTAAACCTAATATTATTAGTCGGTAATTACTGACAAGGCAGTTTTCGGGCGGGTGAGAAGGCTGACATTTTGGTGGGATTGGGCAGGTTTGGGAGAGGAACTCGGTGGGTTGGCAGTTTCTGACCTGGCAACCCTGCCCGCTGAATACTCAGTCCGAAGCAGCACCCAACTGACGGCATTTAGCAGCACAGAACAAGTGAAGGCCTTTAGCCGCACAAATACCGAGACGGCCTTAAGCCGCCCAACTGCTGCCCCCCCCCCTCTCCTGCAGAAACCAGTGACAGCCTTCAGCCGCACTCGAGGAGAGACGGTAATGCCCCTTTTCCTTCTGCAGCTGCCTCCGGGAGTAAGACACCGGTGACTGCCTTCAGCCACACCCACAGGCAGGTGACAGCTTTCAGTCGCACCTCGACTACTTGTCACTCCCCCTGCAGGACAACGGTGACGGCCTCCAGCCACACCTGTGGACCAGTGACAGCCTCCAGCTGCATCTTCCCTATGGTCATGCCTGGAAATCAGGCCCTGGTGACGGCCTCCAGCTGCACCAACAGGATAGGGACGGCCTTCAGCCACCCTCCTCCTGTGGCCCACAGGACCTCGGCAACGGCCTACAGCCGCACTAGGGAGAGACACTCCAACAAAAGTCTCTCATCCCCCGAGACTTCCCCTTTGGAGGACGACCCTTGCCTGGCTCACCCCTCCTGTAGCCGAGCGGGATGCTCCTCCATTTCTTCCCACAGAGGCAGCTCCCAGGAGGAGCTTTCCTGTCTGGAGGAGGTGTGGCGAGGCCCCATGCTGTCCCCGGGAGTGTGTCCAGTGCAGCCAGCGCCTGTGGGAGACGACCAGCTGACAGACTCCCGCCGGAGACGATGCCACAGTTCAACCCTGATGGCGGCCTGACGGGAGGGAGACCACAGATGCTGGGCTCCCCAAGGTGCCCCTGTAACTCCGGGGCGCGACCTCCCCAGCCCTAGACGACGGCGACCTCCTCCCCAGGGTGGGCACAGACAAGTGTGCCTACTCGCTCTGTTTGGCCCGCGCCCCAAGGAGCAGACCAATTAGCAAGGCCCCAGGAGCAGAGGGCCTCTCACCACGCCCAGCAGCAGCCCACAGAAGACGACGTCATCCCTGAGGGTTGTCCCGTGGCCCTTACGAGAAGGGATACCTGACGGGACCCCTCCTACACCTGGCTGACACCTGGGGGCCACCAGACTCCTGCATCCCAATCGGAGCCCTCTGGTCTGCCCAGTGTAACAGTAATTGACCAGTCTATGGTGTGATACTGGTTTTCATGTTGTATACTGTGCCTAGCTAGTGCCCTGGTGACTGAGTATACTGTGTGTCCTTCATGTTCATACTGTGTACTGTGTCCGACTAGTCCCCCTACCACCGCATAGTACACTGTGTGATACCTGTATTCATACTGTGTACTCGTGACCAAATAATATACAGAGTGAGACTTTCATCCATCTTGTGTACAGTGTCTGTCTAGTGCCCTTACGACTGGATAGCATCATGCGTGATACTGATACACCACAGTCCAGTCAGAGCCCTCTAGTCTGCCTAGCATATTTGAGACTGAATAGTATTTTGTGTGTTACATTCATATTGTATACAGTGAGTTGTAATTAAGATAATACACGTGTAAGGTTGTTGTCCAGAGTATTTATGCCCTGCCCTCACTGGGTTCTAGCTCCAGTCTTGAAGGAGAACCCTAGCTGTACAGCTAGTGTTTCTAGGACGAGAAGTCGACCTAAAAACACCTAGCATAACAGTTGTCAACCCTGTAAGTATTATGGAGGAATTCAAAAATGATTCAGAGACAGTCAGGCAAGCAAGTAGTCTGATAGACCAAAATAATGATAATGAAGAGAAGATAACCCAAGTGAATGAAGTGATGCAAAGTTATAAAGATGATGTGCTGAAATGGTGAAAGTTAGGAAAGACATAGAAACAAGAGTTTAAGAAAAAAGCATTAGAAAGGAAGTGAAAAAAATAATCCAGAACAACCCAAAATTGGTCAAAGATTCAGCAGATATCAATAAATCTAATCACCGGTATAGAGGAGGAAGAAACAAAACACAAAATTTCAAGAGACAAAAAGGAAATGGCAAATATAATGAGCATATTGAAGGAAATATCAGAGGAAATCTGTAATAAAGACGAAGGCTAGGGAGATATGAGAAAAATGGTCAAGGCCACTGAAAGTAACCTTCCAGAGTGTGAACACTGTGTAGGCAATATTAAAAAATGTAAACAAGCTCATGGAAAACGAGGAATTAATAAAAAAAAAAAAAGTATTTGATAAAACAATGCCTAACTCAAGAGGAATTGGGAATACTAAATGAGAAGAGGTAGGAGGCAAAAACAAAGAACGAGGGAAGATCAGAAGAAGAGAAGAGTACTTTTATTTACAAAGTAATTGGAGTGCAGATAAGAAAGTGGTACTTAACCAACAGGGAACAGAAAGGAGGAAGGAGGTAGTTGAGCACCACCTCTCCGTCTCTAAACCTCACCTTCTTTCTCTAACTGAGACTCAGCTGTCTGAGGCAACTGACAGCAGACCCTTTTCTGTATCTTCCTACTTTCTCTATACTCATTTCAAAGCCAAAGGTGGATGTTGCGTATATGTACGCAACGACCTACCTTGTTCTCGTGTTCTTGAACTCGATTCTTCTGAATTCTCTACACTCTGGCTTCGGCTTTCCTGTCATTCTCTGACTAAATATATCTGTGCTGTTTACTTATCTCCTAATTCTACTGACTATCAATAATTCTTTGACTTTCTTACTTCTACGATGGAACACAATTTATCCATATCTCCTTTCTCTGAAATCTCCATTCTAGGAGATTTCAATGTTCACCACCACCATTGGCTCTCCTCTTTCACTGATCCACCTGGTGAACTAGCCTACACTTTTTCTATCCTTAATGACCTAGAGCAGCTTGTACAGCACCCTACCCGTATCCCTGACTGCCTTGGAGAGAGCTCCAACATACTCGACCTCTTCCTTACTACTAATCCTTCTGCTTACACTGTTAATCTTTTCTCTCCATTGAGCTCCTCCAATCACAACCTTATCACCTTAATCTGTCCTATCGCCCCGGTACAGCCTATGGACCCTCCAAAGAAACGTCGTCTGTGGCACTTTGGAGCTGCAGACTGGGAGGCCCTCAGGCAGTACTTCTTTGATTTTCCATGGAATGATTATTGCTTCCATTGACAGGAGCCATCTGAGTATGCCTTGCTCATTACGGAGTTATTCTATCAGGCATGGAAGCATACATTCCTTTCTCATATCCTTTGACTAATGCAAGAAAGCCATGGTTTAATCACGCTTGTTCTAATGCTCTCCGCAACAAGGAGAGGGCCTATAAAAGGTACCAGAGCCAACCCACCCCTGAACCACATCTTTTATACGTTTCTGCCCGGAATCGTGCTAAGTCTGTTTTTCGCTCTGCTAAAAATAATTTCATCCGTACTAAATGCTCTCAACTCTCCAACTCAAAATCTACCCGCTCCTTCTGGCACCTTGCCAACAAACTTTCTACCAACTTTACCTCATCATCCTTCCCTCCCCTTTTCTACTCTGATGGCTCTGTAGCTATTTCTTCTACTGATAAAGCAGATCTCTTCGCTCAGACTTTCTCCTCCAATTCCACCTTAGACGATTCTGGTGCTGTTCCTCCATCACTTCCCTCCCCTGACTTCCTCATCGCTGACATTAAAATTTCTTCAGTTGATGTATTTTCTGCCATTGGTGGTCTCAGTACTAATAAGGCATATGGGCCTGATGGAGTCCCTCCTGTTGTTCTCAAGAACTGTGCTTCTTTGCTTACACCCTGCCTAGGCAAACTCTTTCGCCTTTGTCTATCAACTTGTACCTTTCCTTCTTGCTGGAAGTTTGCTCTCATTCGGCTAGGTCCAAAGAAGGGTGACCATTCCCAACCCTCTAACTATTGTCCAATTGCTTTAACATCCTGTTTTCGAGTCAATACTTAATAGAAAAATTTTAAAGCATCATTCCTGTCACAACCTTCTTTCTGATCATCAGTATGGGTTCCGTCAGGGATGCTCCACTGGTGATTTCTCACCTACCTTTCAGACTCCTGGTCATCCTCCTTTCGAGACTTTTGACGAAAGCTTTGCCATTGCACTTGACATCTCTAAGGCTTTCGATCGAGTCTGGCATAAATCTTTAACTTCCAAACTGCCCTCTTACAGTTTCTATCTTTCTATCTGTGCCTTCATCTATAGCTTCCTTTCTGGTCGTTCTATAGCCGCTGTTGTAGACGGCCATCGTTCTTCTCCTAGATCTATCAACAGTGGTGTTTCTCAGGGCTCTGTCCTATCATCAACTCTCTTCCTTTTATTCATCAATGACCTTCTAAGCTGTACATCTAACCTTATCTATTCGTACACTGATGACTCCACCCTTCATCTTTCCACTCAGTTCCCACAACGTCCATCTCAGCAGTTACTTCAACAAACAAGGGATGAGGCTATGGCACACCTAAAGTCCGACTTGGTTCGTATCTCTGACTGGGGTAAAAATAATCTGGTTGTTTTTAATTCATCAAAGACTCACCTTTTACACCTATAAACCCCGACAAAATCTTCCACAGGTATACTCACTAATGTTTTAATAATATTCAGCTTAATCCTGCATCATCCTTGAACATGCTTGGGGTTTCATTTACTCGGGACTTATCTTGGAAAGATCATATTACATCTCTTGTAAAATCTGCTTCCAAGAGATTAGGTGTGCTAAGCCGACTCCGTTCTTTCTTTATTCTTGCACGATTGCTGACTCTATACAGGGGTTTTATCCGCCCCTGTGTGGAGTACAACTCTCATGTGTTGGGAGGCTCCCCACATACAGCTCTTCTCAATAGGGTGGAGTCAGAGGCTTCTCGTCTCATTAACTCTCCTCCTCATACTGACACCCTTCAACCTCTGTCTCTTCGTCACACTGTTGCATCTTTATCTCTTTTCTATCGCTACTTCAGTGGTCACTACTCCTCTGAACTGTCTGCATGCATTCCTCCACCTCTACGACGGGCGCGTAGCACCTGTCTAGCAGCAAACTCTCATCCCTTTTCTGTCCAGCTCTCTAATGCAAGAGTTAACCGTTACTCCCAGTCCTTCATTTATGCAACAGGTCAGCTCTGGAACTCTCTCCCTCTGTCTGTATTTCCTGCTTCCTATGATCTCCAGTCTTTCAAACGCAGTGTCCAGGCATCTCGACAAGACTGGATCTTGAATTTGGCTCTCTCTTGTATTTTGTTTTTCTCTTGGAAGGAAAAACAATTGAGGGCTCGCGGCCTTTGGTTCCTTCTTCCTCGCATAAAAACAAAAAAGACTCAAGTCATGGCAGGTTTGTAGGCAAGTATGTAAACAAGATGGTTAGGTTCATGTACTCAAATGTAGATGGAATGGTGTCTAACTTATCAGAGATAGAAGACTATATCAAAGAAAAGGAACCACACGTTGTTTGCCTAACTGAAACAAAATTATCCCCAAAGATATCAAACGATATCCTAAAATTAGAGGAATACAATATATGGAGAAGAGACAGAAATTTAAGTAAGGGAGGAGGAACTATAATCTTAACAAAGAAAAATCTACAAGTCAAAGAAATAAAACTAGATATACCCTCACATGTAGAAGTGATTGCATTGGAAATTAACACATATGAAGGGAAAGTACTTGTGGCAAATTTATACGTCACCTAAAACAAACACCTGGGAAAGAGGTGAATATGAAGACCTGGCAGAAAGTACAATTCAGATTTTAAGAACATTATTACACTGCATGGAAGTGAAATCTGAAAGAATTGTATTAACTGCAGACTTCAATTCAAATATAAATTGGAATACTCTAGATATTAAAAGTCATGAAAGCAGTTGGGATCAAATGCTCTTAGATCTTGTGCAGGAATTCTTCCGAACACAGAATGTAAAGGAAAACACCAGAAAAAGAGGACTTGATGAGCCATCCGTACTAGATCTTAGATTTACCAGGCAAGAAAATGAAATTGACAATATATCACCCTCCATTCGGCAAAAACGACCACGCAGTATTAAATTTTGCCTTCTGGATTGCATATGAAGTTACCAGCAATGAGTTACAAAAAGAGTCTAAATTACAAAAAGGGCAAATATCATGACCTGAAGAAGTATTTCTTAGAAATAAATTGGGAAAAGGAATTCAGAGGACAAGATTTAAATACTATGTATAGAAAATTTTGTGATCTTTATGAAATAAGAATCCAAAATTACATCCCACAGCACAAAGCAACAGAAATGAAAATAAAGAAATAGTTTAATACAGAATGTAAAAAGGCAAAAGAAAAAGATCTGCTGTGGAATAGATACAGAAGACACAATAATGAGAGAGCATATAACAACTATAACCAGGCAAGAAATGATTATACAAAGATAAGGAGGGAGGCTCAGAGACAGTTTGAGGAGGATATTGTAAATAAAAGTAGTGATCAATCTAAGCTTTTTTACAGCTACATCCGAAGTAAAACCAAAGTTAAAGATAAAATACAGTCCATTACGGATGAGGGGATCATCTATACAAAAAGAGAAAGATATTTGTAAAGCACTAAATAAAAACTTTCAATCAGTTTTTACAAAAGAAAGAAATTTTGAGAGAGATGATATGAAATATTCATGCCCACACGTATTACCAGATATACAAATATCAGAAAAAGAAGTATAAGAAGAGTTACGTAAATTGTACAAAGGAAAAGCAAATGATCCTAACGGAATTTCAGGTTGGGTGTCACATGAATGTGCAGAAGCGCTAAGCAGACCATTGTATTTAATATTTAAGGAATCCTTAGGTCAAGGTAAACTACCTGACATTTGGAAGAGAGCAAACATTGTTCCACTGTTCAAGAAAGGGAACAGACAGGATCCACTCAACTACCGACCAGTATCACTGACCAGTGTTTTAAGTAAGATACTAGATAAGCTGATAAGGGAAGTTTGGGTAAAACATCTAGAATAACACGATATGATAACAGAGAGGCAGTTGGGTCTTAGGAAGGGAAAATCATGTGTTACTAATCTGTTAAGTTACTATGATAGAGTTACAGTAACATTACAGAAAAGAGAAGGATGGGTGGACTGTCTCTATTTAGATTTTAAGAAAGCATTTGACAGAATACCGTACCAAAGACTTTTATGGAAACTGTACCATCAACGAGGTATCCAAGGCAGTCTCTACTGTTGGATGCAGGATTTTCTCAGAAAAAGGGATATGAAAACAATATTAATGGGAAATTACTGGTCATGGAGGGAAGTGACCAGCGGTGTGTCACAGGGCTCAGTGCTGGCACCAATTATGTTTTTTAGTATATATAAATGACATAGACAGTAACATTAGGAATGGAAGCTATCTAAATATGTTTGCAGATGATGCAAAAATTGAAAGGAAAATTACTAACACAGATTCTTGCAAAGAGCTGCAAGAGATATTGAATAAGCTTCATGAATGGAGCAATAAACGGCAAAAGGGATTTAATGTGGATAAGTGTCATGTAATTAAATTTGGTAAAAATGAGAAAAGACCAGATTGGGATTATAAGTTAGGAAAATCAACCCTACACATATCAGAAAGGGAGAAGGACCTAGGAGTAATTATCAATAGCAGACTATCCCCAGATGATCACATCAGTGAGAAGGTAAGTAACATGCATACATTGCTTGCTAATATGAGAATAGCATTCACATATATAAATGAAGATATGCTGAGAAAGATAATAACATCATTCATCAGATCAACCCTGGATAAGATTGAAAAAGTACAAAGGGCAGCCACACGATGGGTACCAAGCTTAAGGATGTAAGCTAAGGAGAAAGACTGGAAAGACTGAATCTACCAACGCTGTAGGAGAGAAGGAGAAGGGGAGACATGATTATGCGATATAAATGCATCTCAGGGAAAAAGAAAATAGATATAAATAAATATATATCATATGGGGAAGCATCAGCAAGAGGACACTGAAAAAAACTACATGAAAAGAGAGGTGATAAAGACGTAAGGAAATTCAGTTTCCCAAATAGGGCAATTGATCAGTGGAATGCACTACCGAATGAAGTAGTGTGTGCCAAAACTATTCATAAATTCAAGGACATGTATCATAAAAATGGCTTAGTACACGGGACAGTACGAGCTTGACTCATTCCTGTAAAGATACAATTAGGTAAGAACGATTAGGTAAGAACACACACACACACACACACACACACACACACACACACACACACACACACACACACACACACACACACACACACACACACGCACACTTATGGTATGGTACCTTGCTCTAAAATAACTGTGAAGTGTGCCCAGACACGACTTAAGAATGCTGGTTATATTTGATCAACAACTGCTGAAGACAGTAGCATAGCCAATCCGCAAATAGGAGGTTGGTGGGAGGGGACAACGTGGGGGCAACTCCTATTCTGAGGAGGCCCACTGCTTTACGATGTGGACACTTTAAATAATGTGACATTTCAAATTGGGGCTGGGAGCATAGGTCTTACTGGGAGCCCCCACATGGTTATGACACTGGCTGAAGAGGGTCGCCTTCCCGTGGTGGCACCAATATAACTGGCTGGCTTCACTGGCCATTTATACAACGTCAATCAGCTCCCTCCCTGTCCACCGAAGAAAGATGATGAAATGCAAGAAAAGAAAAGCTTCAGCCTGCAGCCTGCCTAGTTTACATTCGTGTAAGCCTAGGCTTACAGCAATAACAACTTGGTTAGCAAATATTCGTGGGACAAATGCTTCTAAAACACTGCACTGGAAATATGCTGAGCTCACAAGCTCCTATAGTAGAGCTCAAAATGTCACTGAGGACCGGAAAGCCCTAACTTATAAGAACTACAGGTGGGCAAAACCTAGTTTAGTGCCTGACCCAAGGAAACAAAAATATCCCATCAAGTCCCAGTTTCGTACTGGCTTATACATCATCATCATCATCATCATGCCAGCTCTAATGACCTCCTAAAGGACGACGTCCATTACGAACAAGAATAAGAGCATATGCCGGAAGTAGAACAGCATCCACCAATTAAATGGACCAATCGAAATAATTAACCATGAATCACTCAGTCCTTCGAAATGCTATTTTGACTTCACGAGCAGTACCATATGCACTTGGCAGGAAAACTTCCCTCGCAAACACAAACGCCAACAGAATGCCACTCTTATGTTTGTCAGGAATTCATATGTCTCTCTGACAATTTTGTTAATATTTTTCGGGTGACAAATTATCCTGGACCAACACTCCTAGGTCCTTCTCTTCTCTCGCTTTTGTGATTGGTTCCTTTCCCATCGAGTAATTAAGTGATGGCCTCATAGTACTTTTACCCATTTCCAATATTTTGCGTTGTTTTTTTATTTTTCACTGAATTTCATTTCCCATGCCAGGCTCCAATCGTAGGCCTAAATCCTGCCCAGATCTTCCTGTAGCATTTTACAGTCCTCTTCAATTTCGCTTTTCTCATTGTCTTTGCATCGTCTGCAAACAGACTTGCATAACTGTTCATTTCATCCACCATATCGTTTACGTAAATCAGGAACATAAGGGGGGCCAGCACCAATCCCTGTGAGACTCCATTTGCTACTTCCCTCCATCCTGACATCCTGTCCTTTATTACTATCCTCATCTGTCGGTGTCTCATGAAGTCTCTCATCCACTCTAAGATGTTCCCTTTCAGTCCTCCCATGAGCCCCAATTTCCTCATTAGTCGCTTATTGGTTACCTTGTCAAAGGCTTTCTCCAGATCGAAGTTCACACAAACCACCCAACTATCTCTCTCCAGTAGCACGTCAGTCATCCTTGGGTACTGTAGAAGCTCACCAAATTAGAGACACAGGACCTTCATTTCTGAATCCAGACTGACATTCTGACAAAATGTTCATCTCCTCCAGATATTTCATTCACCTGTCTTTCAAGATTCTCTCGCAAAATTTTGTGACCATGCTGGTCAGGGATACAGGTCTATAATTGGTATCACGACGCTCCTCTAACTTTTCAGGTACGAAAATCATATTTTTGTGTCCCCAGTATAATTTTTGGGCCTACTTCTTTTAATCATATCATTTTTTTTTTTTTCGTATTGCTAGATATGTAAAAGGAGGTAAGCCCAAGAAATTACTATTGGTCATGTTGGCATTGCCGATATTGAACATGCAGACTCGCTGGCTCGTTCTGCTGCTCGGTCTCTCACGTCTTCTCGACCCATTTCTGCTCTTGATTGTTTTCCTATTCTTACACGCCGCCTCCGTGACCTCCGGCAAACTTCCTGGGACTCCCAGGTCACCAACATGCTTCAACTCGTTAAACCTTCTGTTCTTCCTTGGTCTATTTCCACTAATCCCAATCGTCGATGGGAGGCTGTCATTGCTCGTCTTTGCTTGGGTCACACCCGCTTAACTCACGGTCACTTAATGAGTGGTGACCCCCGCCACCCT
This sequence comes from Coenobita brevimanus, assembly GCF_032717465.1. Lineage (NCBI taxonomy): Eukaryota > Metazoa > Arthropoda > Malacostraca > Decapoda > Coenobitidae > Coenobita > Coenobita brevimanus. The sequence continues at coordinate 15,558,283 of NC_137042.1, forward strand.
GTTCACGCTGTAACTGCCCCCTGACTATCCGACATCTTTTTCTCGACTGTCCGTTCCTACTCCACGCCCGTCACTCTGCTTTTCCCGCTCCCCGTTGCTTACTGATTTGCTTGGTAACTCTCAAATGTTTTTTATTTCTAAAATGATCGCTTTTCTTTCTGCTCTGCGTTTTTTGCATCAAAGTTATCCTTTTTTTTTTTTTTTTGTTACTTTAGTGCCACATAGCCTCCCCAGGCTTGGTGTTGGCTTTTCTCACTGTTCATTCATTCATTCAATGAATTTCAATGAAATTTTGTGGAAGGATGGGCCATGGGCCAAGAGAGAATCGATTAAATTTGGGTGCGGAGCCTGATCCGGCATTGGCGGAGGTATGTGCTCTCTGAATGATGCTCTAGTGTCTAGTTGCTTTAGTGCAACCTCTCCACATCCATTCCACAAGGGTGAGCAATATTCCACCTGAGAGTGCACATGACTTATAAACTACAGCTAACTATGAACCCTGTAGAATAGTCCAGGTTTCTTTGAGGCTGTTTTTGTAAGTGATCTGATATGAGAGGTCCGGCTGAGGGTATTGTTAAGTAGAACACCGAGAATTTCAATACTTTTGGAGACAGGAATATTAGTAACACTGAAGGTGATATAAGAATCTAGCAATAGCTGTCTATAAGTAAATTGTACAGTATATATTTGGTTTTACAAGCATTAATGAGACAAGGTTATTTTGTCCTCATTCAGTGATCCTAGATAAGTCTTGATTTATGGAGATGGCTGTACTGAGTTGTGAGTAGAGATATTAAACTTTGTGAATGGGTGTTTAAGTGTAAATGAACTGTGAAGTGTTGAGTCATCTGCATATGAATGGATAGGATTATGGGTGACAGATAAGAGATCATTAATATGAATTAGGAATAGGGCTGAAACCAGAACTGATCCTTGTGGCACACCGGCATTAATTGAGTGGAAATTGGAATATACATCATCTACTTTTATCTCTGTCTCTGAGATATGAGGAATGCAGAGAAGCAAAAGACATTAGTCCATAACAAGGGGGTTTGAACAGCAGGGAACGGTGCCACACTCTGTCTAAAGCTTCAGAAATATCAAGGGCTATTGCAAGAGTTTCTCCATGTTGGTCAACTGTTGATGGATGGTGTGAGTCAGGAGATTGAGTATATCAATGGCGGGTCTTTTGTGGCAAAAGGCATACTGTCTATCACTAATTAAGTTGTTGGATTCAAGATGTTTAACTATGTGCTTACTCAGTACAATTTCAAATACTTTACCAAAAGAAGACGCGATAGTGCTTTTTCAGTACAATTTTAAATGCTTTACTGAGAGAAGACGTGACAGCTATTAGTCTGTAATCAGAGGGGTCAGAGGAACTTCCTTTCTTTGGAATTGGATGGATATTGGCTTCTTTCCATGAATTAGGGGATGAAGAAGTGCTTATGCATAGTCTGAATTATTTAGGTAGAACAGAAGCAATTTCTAGGGAGCACTTTTTCAAAACAATTGGAGGAATTCCATATGGGCCTGGAGCTTTGTTCGTTCGTAACTTGTCTAGGATGGATTTTACGCATCTAGTCTGTATTTTATGTGGTGCAGTTTCGGGAGGGTCAAGTTCTAGTACTGAGGCATTCTGGCCGACTTTCTCTAAAGTAAAATTTCTGGCAAATGTACTGGCATGGATATTCGCTTTACCACGCGGGGCACTTGTAATGTTACCATCTGAGGGTTTTAGTGGGGGAGTGGGTAATAAGTATGACTTATTAAAGTTATTATTGAAAGAACTGAAAGTTGACCAGAATATTCTCTTGTCATTGAGGTTGTTCAGTAGTTTGGATACTTGGTTCTGAAGAAAGCTTGATTTATCGAGATTTATTACCTCTTTTGCATGGTTCCTAGCAATTTCAAATTGACCGAGTGATTCAGATTTTTTTTTTTTTTAAGTAGGAGTTATATGCTAATGACTCTTGGGTCGTTGTTCTGGCACAGTTGCTATCAAACCATTCTGGGGAGTCCGATCTTTTAGTGAACTGTTGACTTGGTATGAACAATTCCATACCAGCTTTTAGTAAATCATTATTTTTGAACTGGGTAGAACTGGTGTCACTAGAGAAGAAAGACTGCTATGGAATGTCAGGAAGGTAATTCCTGAATCCATCCCAGTCTGACCTATCAAAGTGCCATTGGGTCACCCTGACAGGTTCAGAACAGGGAGGTTTGGGGAAGCTGACTAATGAGGCTTTGATGAGATTGTGGTCAGAGGGTCCAAGTGGTGACAGAACTTTTGTCCAGTATTGATCTGGATTACACTGGGGAACACAACTTTTGGTGCCTGAGATGTTAGACCTGTTACTGGGTATATTGAGGTGGCTGATTCTAAAAATGGCATTAGTTTGTCTCCATCAGCTCTGGTTATCAAGATATGATATATTCCTGATGTTCTCCTGTACTACCAGTTGTGCACAAACATTGCTGACTGGCAATCACTGATGTCGCCTATTTAATACAAAAGTAAGATAAATATCAGCAAAAATATTTTATTAAGTGTTAACCAACAACGAAACACTCAGATAATAATCAAATCAGCATAGAAAGTGATCAATGAAAAAATGTTATTTTCTTCAGCCATCTCACATAAACGGCATTTCAGAGACTTATTGCGGTGAGATGCTGCAGGACAACCACGTTGAATGTTCCAACAGTAATCCACCATCATGTGAGTATCCCAATGTCCCCGGTACCGCTTTTCCATGGTCCTTATGTCTTGGTGAAATCGTTCACCCTGTTCCTCACTTAGATCACCAAGGTTGTCTGGGAAACGATCCAAGTGACTGTGGAGGTGATGCACTTTGATGCCCATTTTACAACCAAGTTGACAAAAAGAAGAGAGCATGTTCTCCACTAGTTCAGAGTAGTTATCTGCCTTAGGGTTCCTAAGGAAGTTCCTTACAACAGCATGAACGAAGACTATGCACAAGCCTCAGTGTTGTCCATTGAATCTTGGAAACATGGGTCTTTCATGAGTTCCCTGCTTTCGGTCCGTTGAAAATACCTGCCTTCAGCTTTTCCATGCTCAGTGCAGGAAATGTTCTACATAAGTAGCCAAAGCAAGCTTCATCTTTATTCAAAGCCTTTACAAACTGTTTCATCAAATCTAGACTGATATGCAGTGGTGACAAAATGATCTTTTCCCTGTCAACCAAAGGCTCTTTGATGACATTCTTTTCTCCAACTAAAATGTTTTCTCTCAGAGGCCACTCTCTTTTCACCCAGTGCTCATCTTTAGATCTACTGTCCCAGAGACAGGAAGAGTAGGGATACTTGGTGTATTCGCTCTGCTGGCCCAGGAAAAAATTCACCATCTTCAGATCCACACAGATCAACCATTGGTGGTCGTGGTATGTCTTCTCCGAGACCAGGGGGACTGTCTCGTGCTGTTCCCGCATACGGTTTGACTGACAGATTGGGATTAATCCATGTTTGTTGCCGTTGTGTAGAACGACACATTTTAAGCTCCGCTTGGAGTTGTCTATGAATAACCACCATTCAATTGATGCATATTTTGATATACCCATTTTGATCAGCAGACCTCGAGCATCGTTGCAGAAAACAAAATCGTTCTCCACAGAGAAGAAGGGCAGTAAATCCCCTTCTCTGTGGCGATAAAACGTGATTTTGGTTCCCGGTTGCAGTCAATTTTTTCCTCTTAGCCTGGACGCTAACAATTCTGATGATTTCTTCGAGAGATTAAGCTTCCTTTTGAGGTCATTCAGTTGGTGCTGACTAAAACCTTCTGCAACTGATGATGTTCCTTTGAAACAGCTGTCACTTCGCCTCAGATGCTGTCTACATCAGTAGCTGATGATTCATCATCTTCTTGAGGGAGCTCTGAAAGATGGCTGAATGATGGGAGAGGTATCTCATCTGAGTGTGCAACAGGCCATCTTGCTGAATCTAGGTCAGGATACTTCCATTTACTCCGGTTACGTCCATTGATACGTTTTATGTTAACCAAACAGAAGTAACTCTCATCACTATGGTTCCTCTGTTCTCTCCAGACCATTGGTATACCAAATTTCGGGCAACTCCTCTTTCCGTTAGTCCATTGTCGCAGATGCTCTACGCTAGTTTTACATACAATGTGCAGAGCCCATGGTTTATCTTGGTCCCCTAGGTGTACTTTGAAATAAGTAAAGTATGCCCATTTCACGAAATCAGTAATAGTTTTTCTCTGTTCCATGAACATGTACTACACAAATATACCAGAAAGTATTTGGATGATTCGAACACTTTCTTCGCGAGGAAGCCATGTTATAACCTGCCTTTAAAAAGAATACAAGGCATCGAGATTGAGGTAATAGGAATGAGTAATGTAATTTCACACACTGATGACTCACAGTCTACACTTACTCTTATTTCCCTAGGCTGCCCTGGCAATCATTTTTTTTTCTACTTCAGCATGATGTGGTAAAAGAGGAAATGTGCAACAGTTAGTAAAACAGTAATCAGAATCAACTGGATAACAATATTTCAGGGTCAGACAAAGGAACAGTAGGACAGCACACTTCCCTCTACGCTCTCTGACTGACTACTAGAACTCTCTCACACTCCTCCACTCCTCCAGGAGTTCTCCTCAACCTGGCAGGTGGTGGTGGTGATGGTGGAGACAGAGTTACAGAGGATACCATATGTATCAACTTCTATCAATCTGCCTATCTATAGCCCGACGTCCTAATCCCGCAAAGGGTGGCCGCAGACAAAACGCCTCCAAGTCGCTCTGTCACCCACCATTTGACTACCCTCCCCCCAACTCATCCCCCCCTCCCTTATATACCTCTCAACTCCATCCCTCCACCTCATCCTCGGTCTACCTCTCCCTCTCTCTCCCTCCACCTCACCTACATACACCCTCTTAGTCAGTTTTTCATTCTCCATTCTTTTCACATGTCCAAACCACCTCAGTGTATTTCTCCTAATCTTCTCAACCACATCCACATCCACCCCACAACGTTCCTTCACTTCTTCATTCGTCAACCTGTCCCTCCACGTCACTCCACATGCTCCTCTCAAGTAACTCATTTCCACTGCTCTCACTCTTGACTTGTTCCCCTCTTGCAAGGTCCATGCCTCGCTTCCATACGTCAGGGTAGGGATCACAATACTACCATGCAGTGACTTCTTAACTTCCATACTCACCTCCCTATTTCTCATCACTGCTTTCAGTGTACCAACGACCTTCCTTCCCTGCTGTACCTTTTCATGCACTTCATCCCCCAAAGTTCCATCCTTACTCATCACACTACCCAAGTACTTGAATGCACTCACATTCTCCATATCCTCACCATCCAGCCTCACTGCACACTCTGTGACTTCATTCCTCTCAAACACCATAACTTTACTTTTGTTTACATTAACTTTCAGCTTCCTCCTCCTACACACTGTCCCAAATTCATTCACCAAACCTTGCAACTCCCATTCATCTTCACTCAACAGCACTGTATCATCACCAAACAGCAACACTGGAAGTTCCCAAATCTCACCCTCATTCATTAGAGCCACCCCCACATCCACTGCCCTACCCTGCACCTCCTTTACAACCCCATCCATATATATATTAAACAGCCATGGAGACATCACACAACCCTGTTTCAGTCCCACATTGATATCAAAGAACTCACTCAGCTCACCAAATAATATTCAGCATAAAATATATTGCATTGTACACAGTTTCTTTGACTGCTCTCATCAGTCTGAAAAGCCTTGTGCCAGTGAAAAGGGGGGAAGGATAACCCAGATAACTCAGGCAATGTAAATTATTTTTTCTAAAAACAAAAAAATGGCCATTCGATGCTTGTAGCCAACCGTTATACCCAGAGCTCTTTAGTTCACATTGTGTAAATTGTTAAAAATCCTCCAGAAAGGTCCCTTTGATGATACATGCATTATCTCATAAAATAGAGCTGCTACAATGAATCGGAGGTTATTTTCTGAATCAATGGCATAAATATATCCAGAATGAGGTCTAAAAACAGAGGCACCAAGAAATTTATTTTATTTTCTTCCCCAGTGATTTGTCAGGAATGGATCAAAGAGATAGGCGGTATGGTCAGGATTATCTTGTATTCTGTTTGGTTGCTTTACCAACTGCGTGAGATTAAACGATTATGCGAGCTCGCATTCTGGCAGAATGCAATAACCATTAAACATTATGTACACTAATATCGCCCAAAACGGTAATATTACTGCTGAGGGTGAGGTTAAGATTCGTCAACAGTGTGGATATGGAGTCAAATACACTGGATTCTGAAGAAGCATTGGGAGAGCAATAGACTACACAGATTTACGGTATTTGGTAATAGATATTTTAGTTTATACAGTGAATAGTCAAAATTAGTTGATGTGAAGTTCAGACCACTGTCAAATGCAACTTTAGATTTTATATAACAACAGGTGCCACCCTGGTTACGGAAGTTTGTGAGGAGATGGTAACCAAGAGAACAAAATAGGGATATTTCGGTAGAGGGAGAGATTTGGGATTCTGTGAGAAGCAAGGCTAGAGGGGATACTGATTGAAAAAAAAAGTGAACTGAATTCAAGTTGATACTAAGGCCACAGATACTGGTGACGTATAGGGCCGTACCTGCGCTTCTCTGCAGACGAGCGTGTACTTTTTTATTTAGGTTCTTTAGTTACCATTCAGTACAAGTCCCAACACTCTGGGGAACACCGTCCCTGAAGGCGAAACAGGGAGGGGTGCATGAGGAAAACAAAATGAGTAACTTAGGGCATAGAAGGTATAGTGGTGATTATCATTACAAGCACAACAATGGAAAAAACGTACAATGATACATACATGGTACCAAGTTGTTACAGTAATTACCAATACATGTTTGAGATGAGTAAAGTGGTACATAGATGCACACGCATGTAAATACGTATGTAGAGAGAGGCACATATGCACACATACATATATGTATATATCTGTACATATATGTGTATATTCATGCACATGCAGCCATAGGCTTACTGCAGGGCAGTACTCCCGAGGTGGATGGAAAGCTGATGACAGGGAGTGCTGGAGCTCCCGTTTCATCAGCCCTCAGGACTAGTTCCTGACCATCCCCCTTTGCTGAACTTTTTCAGTGTCTCAGTTACACAGAGAGTAGGCCAGCATGCTCTCCAGTACAAATTTCTCAATCTATCTTCACCAAACTACATGCACAGTACACACTACACTTCCTATTCAAAATTCACCAAAATGGCATCAATTCACCCAGCCTCGGAGTCCCCAGGGGGGGGGACCATAAATGCCCCCGCCATCTGCCCCTCTCCCGGTGACGACTCGAGGTGCCTGGAACCACTGTCTGACTCTCTTCTTCTTCATTTCTGCAACATTCGCGGCCTTTCATCTAACATTCGCTCTGTTGAGCACCACCTCTCCTCCTCTAAACCTCACCTTCTTTTTCTAACGGAGACTCAGCTGTCTGAGGCAACTGACAGCAAACCCTTTTCTGTATCCTCCTACTTTCTCTATACTCATTTCAAAGCCAAAGGTGGCTGTTGTGTATACATACGCAACGACTTATCTTGCTCTCGTGTTCCTGAACTTGATTCTTCTGAATTCTCCACTCTCTGGCTTCGGCTGTCCTGTCATTCTCTGACTAAATATATCTGTGCTGTTTACTTATCCCCTAATTCTACTGACTATCAAAAATTCTTCGACTATCTTACTTCTACGATGGAACACATTCTGTCCATTTCTCCTTTCTCTGAAATCTCCATTCTTGGAGATTTCAATGTTCACCACCACCTTTGGCTCTCCTCTCCTTTCACGGATCTACCTGGTGAACAAGCCTACATCTTTTCTATCCTTAATGACCTAGAGCAGCTTGTACAGCACCCTACCCGTATCCCTGACCGCCTTGGAGAGAGCTCCAACATACTTGACCCCTTCCTCACAACTAATCCTTCTGCTTACACTGTTAATCTTTTCTCTCCGTTGGGCTCCTCCGATCACAACCTTATTACCTTAACCTGTCCTATCGCTCCAGTACGGCCTGCGGACCCTCCAGGGAAACGTCGTCTCTGGCATTTTGGAGCCGCGGACTGGGAGGCCCTCAGGCAGTACTTCTTTGATTTTCCCTGGAATGATTATTGCTTCCATGGCCGTGAGCCATCTGAGTGTGCCTTGCGCATTACGGAGGTTATTCTCTCGGGCATGGAAGCATACATTCCTTTCTCTTATCCTTTGACTAACGCAAGAAAGCCTTGGTTTAATCACGCTTGTTCTAATGCTGTCCGCAACAAGGAGAAGGCCTACAAAAGGTACCGGAGCCAACTCACCCCTGAATCACATAATCTTTACGTTTCTGCCCGGAATCGTGCTAAGTCTGTTCTTCGCTCTACTAAAAATAATTTCATCCATACTAAATGCTCTCAACTCTCCAACTCGAATTCTTCCCGCTCCTTCTGGCACCTTGCCAAAAATCTTTCTAACAACTTTACCTCATCATCCTTCCCTCCTCTTTTCTACTCTGATGGTTCTGTAGCTATTTCTTCTACTGATAAAGCAGATCTCTTCGCACAGACTTTCTCCTCCAATTCCACCTTAGACGATTCCGGTGCTGTTCCTCCATCACTTCCCCCCTCTGACTTCCTCATGGCTGACATTAAAATTTCTTCAGTTGATGTATTTTCTGCCATTACTGGCCTCAGTACTAACAAGGCATATGGGCCTGATGGGGTCCCTCCTGTTGTTCTCAAAAACTGTGCTTCTGTGCTTACACCATGCCTAGGCAAACTATTTCGCCTTTGTCTGTCAACTTGTACCTTTCCTTCTTGCTGGAAGTTTGCTCTCATTCAGCCAGTCCCAAAGAAGGGTGACCACTCCCAACCCTCCAACTATCGTCCAATTGCTTTAACGTCCTGTATTTCAAAAGTTTTCGAGTCAATTCTTAATAGAAAAATTTTAAGGCATCTTTCCTATCACAACCTTCTTTCCGATCGTCAGTATGGGTTCCGTCAGGGACACTCCACTTGCGATCTTCTCACCTACCTTTCAGACTCCTGGTCATCCTCCTTTCGGGACTTTGACGAAAGCTTTGTCATTGCACTTGACATCTTAAAGGCTTTCGATCGAGTATGGCATAAATCTTTAATTTCCAAACTGCCCTCCTACGGTTTCTATCCTTCTATTTGTGCCTTCATCGCTAGCTTCCTTTCTGGTCGTTCTATAGCTGCTGTCGTAGACGGCCATCGTTCTTCTCCTAGATCTATCAACAGTGGTGTTCCTCAGGGCTCTGTCCTATCACCAACTCTCTCCCTTTTATTCATCAATGATCTTCTAAGCTGTACATCTAACCCTATCCACTCATACGCTGATGACTCCACCCTTCACCTTTCCATTCGGTTCCCGCAACGCCCATCTCAACAGTTACTTCAAGAAACAAGGGATGAGGCTATGGCACACCTAATGTCTGACTTGGCTCATATCTCTGACTGGGGTAAAAATAATATGGTTGTCTTTAATGCATCTAAGACTCAGTTCTTACACCTATCAACCCGACAAAATCTTCCACAGGTATACCCACTAATGTTTAATAATATTCAGATTAATCCTGCATCATCCTTGAACATGCTTGGGGTTTCATTTACTCGGGACTTATCTTGGAAAGATCATATTACATCTCTTGTAAAATCTGCTTCCAAGAGATTCCGCTCTTTCTTTACCCCTGCACAATTGTTGACTCTATACAGGGGTTTTATCCGCCCCTGTGTGGAGTTCAACTCTCATGTGTGGGGAGGCTCCCCACATACAGCTCTTCTCAATAGGGTGGAGTCAAAGGCTTTTCGTCTCATTAACTCTCCTCCTCTTACTGACTCCCTTCAACCTCTGTCTCTTCGCCGCACTGTTGCATCTTTATCTCTTTTCTATCGCTACTTTAATGGTCACTGCTCCTCTGAACTGTCTGCTTGCATTCCTCCACCTCTACGACGGGCGCGTAGCACCCGTCTGGCAGCAAACTCTCATCCCTTTTCTGTCCAACTCTCTAATGCAAGAGTTAACCGTTACTCCCAGTCTTTCATTTATGCAACAGGTCAGCTCTGGAACTGTCTCCCTCTGTCTGTATTTCCTTCTGCCTATGATCTCCAGTCTTTCAAACGTAGTGTGTCCAGGCATCTCAAAATGATCGGATCTTGAATTTGGCTCTCTATTGTATTTTGTTTTTCTCTTGGAGGGAACTGTTACTGCGGGCTCATGCCTTTGGTTCCCTCTTCCTCGCATTAAAAAAAAAAAAAAAAAAAAAAATGTACAGGATAGGTACGCATGTATATAGATATGGGTATGCTTACAGGCGTGCATACATATGCAATATAGATAGATAGATAGATAGATAGATAGACATATATATATATATATATATATATATATATATATACATACAGTACCAGAATGATGGAACATTTTGGAATATATATATATATATATATATATATATATATATATATATATATATATAGACAGGGAGACATATATACATACATATACACCCTAAGTAGATACGTATGCATGGTCACATACACAGGTAGGTAAACAGGAAAAAAACGATATGCATTATAAAATTACCTCTTGATTCAAAATCCCGGCACTAGGACAATACATGCACATGCACCTGATGTGTGTGTGTGTGGACAGCACACACACACACACACATACACACACACATACAAGCTTGTATATATATATATATATATATATATATATATATATATACAGAGAGAGAGAGAGAGAGAGAGAGAGAGAGAGATGGAGCCTCTGTGGTACAGTGGTAAAGTGTGCGTTTTCGTACACTGAAGAACGAGGGTTTGTGCCCCGCCAGGGTAAATAAAATTTGGGAGCGTTATTCAGGCCACGTACTGCATTGGCGGACACAAGGGGTGCTGTGGTTGAACCAGTGCCGCATACTATAAAGTATGCTTGCAGCCAGTCGGCTTGTGCGGGCTGATTACACTTGGTTCACAGACCACACATATCCAAGGCCACTCCAACACCACAATTACACTTACAAGCACTTCTCACCCTACATACAATCTCTACTTGACAGCGTAAGCCACTTGGTAGAGATACATTGGCTATATCGTCCCCAATTCGGTTGGGATAAGCCGGTCCTGCAGTGGACACTCAAACGGCTGATGAGATGACATATATATATATATATATATATATATATATATATATATATATATATATATATATATATATATGGAGAGGATGGAGGGTGAAAGACTGACGAGGAGAGTGTATGTGAGTTAGGTGGAGGGGGAAGAGGTAGGGGGATGCAGAGGAGGAGGTGGAGGGGTGGGGTGGAGAGGTATATGAGAGAGGGGGGTGTGAGTTGGGAGCAGGGCAATGAAATGGCGGGGGACAGGGCGACTTGGAGGCGATTTGTTTGTGGCCACCCCAAACGGGATTGAGGCGTCTGGCAATATATATATATATATATATATATATATATATATATATATATATATATATATATATATATATATATATATATGTCATCTCATCACCCGTTTGAGTGTCCACTGCAGGACCGGCTTATCCCGACCAAATATATATATATATATATATATATATATATATATATATATATATATATATATATATATATATATATTGTTACATAGCCTATGATTTCATCATCCTTTGTGTAATTTTAACGCACAGTATGCTGCATGTTTGATCACGAGCGTGTTCTGCCTCAGTCCCCCCCTTCTACCGTTATAGTAGAGTAAGTCGTTCTCTCTGTTGTCCAGAGCGGGATTGTGAACTCTATGTCCCCATGGCTTCATTTGCGCGTCCTGCTTACAAGTTGTATCAGGCTCTGCTGGCCCCTATATAATGAGCTCAGTCTCTGCATCATTGCCACTTAGATCTGCTCCTCATTTTGTTCACATCTCTGTCCTCCCCTGTACAGATATTATTATTGTGAGTGCTCAAGAAGTCTTCAACCATCTAGCAGCTGTGTGTAATTTGAGTATAACTGTTGTATTTTTTTCTTGTGCTGTGTAGCATAGGGTTAGTTCTTAGGCCTAGTGAGGTCTTGGTGATTGATGTTGGGTTTTATGTCAGTCATTTTTGATAATAGTTTGTATCTGTAATAATTTATCTGGCATTCACTGAGTATTATCTGGTATCTCATTTTATCAGGGCTGACTTGGATAAGTTTACTCTTGCTACTTTCGTGTTAATAGAGGCTATTGCAGTTAACCATATATTTAACCTGTTTATTTGCCATTACATTATCCTTATGAGTCCTGAATGTTTTGTTGTTAATTTAAGCATTAAACTTTAACTTGTAATTTTACCTAACTCTTTTGTTTTGAACCTGGAACTTTACAGGACAGTAGTGACTCTTCGTATTCTCACTTAAAGTGTACATTATCTTTCTCTGTTTCGTAACATAAATTTGGCGACCTCATATCAGGATATTCAGGATATTATCATAAGGATATTGTTTGATATTTTGTGACTGTGATATATTCATGATGGCTACTATTTCTACACTTGATGAAGCCAAAGATTTTTTGTCAAATGTGCAAACAGTGTGTGATATAGAAAACAGAACAAAGAATGAACTTAAGCTTGTTGCTCAACAATTGGGAATTGCAGTTCACTCTCATCATTCTAAAGATCAAATTGTTGGCATGATTAATAAAAGCTTGTTTAATGTAACTCCTCCAAATGAGCAAACGCAGATTGAATTAGCTAAGTTACAGCTAGCCCTGCAGGAGGCTCGTGTGAAGGAAGCTGAATTTCAAGCACGTGCTAAGGAGGCTGAGTCTCAGGCTAAGGAGGCGGAATCTCAGGCTCGTATTGAAGAGGCACAGGTACAGGCTCAGGCACAAATTGAACTTGCCAGGATTCAGGCAGACCATGAGTATCGCATGAAACAAGGTGGAACTGGATCATCTAGCTCTGATGATTTTGATGTGGCTAAAAATGTTAAACTTGTCCCTCCTTTTAATGAATCTGATTTAACAAAGTATTTTCAGTTGTTTGAGAGGGTAGCTACAGGTTTTAATTGGCCTAAGGAGTATTGGCCAGTACTCCTTCAAACTGTTCTCACCGGTAAAGCTCAAGTAACTTATGCATCTTTGCCTCAGGATCAGTCTGATAATTATGATGTAGTTAAGAGCTTGATTCTTAAGGCCTATGAGCTTGTTCCTGAAGCTTATAGAGTAAAATTTAGGACAACATACAAGCAAGATAAGCAATCTCATGTTGAGTATGCAAAAATCAAAGAAGATTTGTTAGAGCAGTGGTTAAATTCTAAGAATGTGGATTCTGATTTTGACAAATTTAAGCAGATGATTTTGCTGGAGGACTTCAAAAGGTGTATTTATAAAGATGTAAGCCTATATCTTGATGAGAAAAGAATAGATAATTTGTCTGATGCTGCAGTTTTAGCTGATGAGTATGTTCTCACTCACAAGAGATATTTTAGAGGAAAAAGGAAAGCTGAGAGTCAGTACGTTGCCTCTACTCAGAGTACAGGTAACAGGAAAGAAAATAAAGATGATGTTTCTCAGGAAGTAAATACCAGCTTCACCTCTAGATTTCAGAAAAGTAAATGTACTTATTGTAGTAAGCTTGGTCATACTACGGAGAGATGTTTCAGGAGACAGCGTGATGTGAACAAAAAGGAGTCTTTAAATATTCAGTCAATTGGTCTAGTGTCCACTCTTGAGAGTTCCCAGAATTCTTTAACTGAGTTAACTGAACCTGCTTTGAGGGGTAACTTAAATTCTCATGATGGAGCTCCTCTTTTGAGCAGTAACGTGGGTGACACTCTCAAGAGTTCATGTGCTAATTTCCTGTCTGATGGTTTTGTCAGTCCTCTGGACAGTAATGACAGGAAATCAGTTAAAATATATCGTGATACAGGTGCTTGCCAATCCCTTATGCTGACCAGTGTTCTAGGCTCTAATGTTAATTCCTCTGATGAAACTGTAATCTTACAAGGTGTAGGGAATAATTACTTCTCTGTCCCTCTGTGCAGAGTGAATTTAGAGTCTGGTTTTGTTAATGGTTCTGTTATGGTTGGGTTGGTTGAGACACTTCCAATGTCAGGTGTAACTTTCTTACTTGGAAATGATATTGGTGGAAGTCAAGTGTGTCCAGCTCCTCAGTTGTCTAGTGAGCCAGTGGCTGTGTCCCAGGATTGTGATGTCCCTGATGTGTTCCCTGCATGTGCTGTCACTAGGGCTAAGTCTAAAGTTACTGGTGATTTAGAGGATAATGATGATGATGATGTTATCCTAGCTGACACTTTTCTTGCTAATTTGGACCACTCACTAGATGAGGCAGTACCCCGTAGTGTTGATAATTTGTCTCGTCAAGAGTTGGTTGAGTTGCAGGTTGCTGACCCTGAGTTGAAAGGTCTAGCTAACTCTGCTTACAGTGAAGAAGAGTCAGCCGGTGCTTCTACTTGTTATTATGTAAAGTCAGGAGTACTTATGAGGAAGTGGAGACCCCCAACAGCATCAGCCGACTGTGAATGGGAGGTTGTACATAAAGTTGTCATCCCTCGTGTTTGTAGGCAGGATATCATTCGAGTGGCTCATGATTCCAGTTTGGCAGGACACCTTGGAGTGAGGAAGACTGTGGCACGCATTTTGAAACACTTCTACTGGCCAGGTATCTTCAGGGATGTTTCCTGGTATTGTAAGTCTTGTCACACCTGTCAAGTTGTGGGGAAGTGTAATCAGACCGAAAAGGTTGCACCTCTAGTTCCCATTCCTCCTTTTGAGGCGCCTTTCACCCGTGTGTTGGTGGATATTGTGGGCCCTCTTCCTAAGACTTCTTCAGGATTTTCTTATGTGTTGACCATGATTGATATGGCTACTCGTTATCCTGAAGCCATTCCACTTAGAAATATCTCAGCAAAGAACGTGGTTAAGGAAATGCTGGGGTTCTTCACAAAGTTTGGTCTGCCTAAGGAGGTACAGTCAGACCGGGGAAGTAATTTCATGTCAAACGTTTTCAAGCAGTCTCTGAAAGAGTTGGGCATCACCCAGATCACGTCTTCAGCTTACCATCCCCAGACCCAAGGAGCATTGGAGAGATACCATCAAACACTCAAATCGATGCTCAAGAAATACTGTTTGGAACATCAGAAAGACTGGGATAAAGGTCTTCCATTCGTTGTATTTGCTGCAAGAGAATCTCCAAATGAATCACTGGGCTTCTCACCTTTTGAACTACTGTTTGGCCATGAAGTAAGAGGACCCCTTAAGTTACTCAAGGAATGCTGGCTGTCGGAGGAAGATGACGTCAACCTGCTGGAGTATGTGATGAATTTCAAAGAACGGCTGTCCACTGCTTTACAGCTGGCGAGAGAGAATTTAGGAGCTGCTCAGGAGAAGATGAAGACTTGGTATGATAAGAAGTCCAGGTTACGCCACTTTCAGCCAGGAGATCAGGTTTTGATTCTGCTACCAGTTCATGGGCAACCTCTTCAAGCCAAGTTTAGTGGCCCTTATTTCGTGGAGAAGAAACTCAGTGATGTCAACTATGTCATCGCCACACCAGATCGTAGAAAGAGCAAGCAACTTTGTCACATCAACATGCTAAAATTATATCACAGGCGGGACGAAAATAATCCAGTCTGCACTGTAGCTGTTCCACCCGAGTCTGCAAGTGAAGCTCTCCCATGCAGTATGTGCCTGAGTGATAGTTTGGGGAAGAATCCTGATATCATGAATGATCTCCAGACTAAGCTTTCTCATCTACCTCCTAAGGAAAGGCAGGAGTTTTCGGCATTACTGCAGGAGTACCCGCAAGTGTTCCGTGCTACTCTAGGAAGAACCACTGTGTTGATGCATGATGTCGATGTTGGAGACGCAAAGCCAATTAAATTGCCTCCTTACCGTGTGAACCCAGTGAAAGTTCCTCTCATCCAGAAGGAGCTTGGCTACCTGTTGGACCACAAGATGATTGAGCCCTGTCAGAGCGAGTGGAGTTCTCCTGTCACTCTGGTCCCTAAGCCAGGTGGGTCACAGCGGCTTTGCATTGACTACAGACGTGTTAATCAGATAACCAAAACAGACACTTACCCCCTCCCTCGTGTGGAAGATTGCATAGACAAGATCGGAAAGGCTAGGTACATAAGTAAGTTTGATTTGTTAAAGGGATACTGGCAAGTACCTATGACTGAACGTGCTAGGGAGATCTCATGTTTTGTGAAATTAGGAGGGACTTTTGCATGTTCTGTAATGCCATGTAGAGATTGTTTTAGAGTAATAAGAAATTTCCTTTGTAAATTTCTTTTTTCTTTGTGGGGAGGTGTTACATAGCCTATGATTTCATCATCCTTTGTGTAATTTTAACGCACAGTATGCTGCATGTTTGATCACGAGCGTGTTCTGCCTCAGTCCCCCCCTTCTACCGTTATAGTAGAGTAAGTCGTTCTCTCTGTTGTCCAGAGCGGGATTGTGAACTCTATGTCCCCTTGGCTTCATTTGCGCGTCCTGCTTACAAGTTGTATCAGGCTCTGCTGGCCCCTATACTGTATAATGAGCTCAGTCTCTGCATCATTGCCACTTAGATCTGCTCCTCATTTTGTTCACATCTCTGTCCTCCCCTGTACAGATATTATTATTGTGAGTGCTCAAGAAGTCTCCAACCATCTAGCAGCTGTGTGTAATTTGAGTATAACTGTTGTATTTTTTTCTTGTGCTGTGTAGCATAGGGTTAGTTCTTAGGCCTAGTGAGGTCTTGGTGATTGATGTTGGGTTTTATGTCAGTCATTTTTGATAATAGTTTGTATCTGTAATAATTTATCTGGCATTCACTGAGTATTATCTGGTATCTCATTTTATCAGGGCTGACTTGGATAAGTTTACTCTTGCTAATTTCGTGTTAATAGAGGCTATTGCAGTTAACCATATATTTAACCTGTTTATTTGCCATTACATTATCCTTATGAGTCCTGAATGTTTTGTTGTTAATTTAAGCATTAAACTTTAACTTGTAATTTTACCTAACTCTTTTGTTTTGAACCTGGAACTTTACGGGACAGTAGTGACTCTTCGTATTCTCACTTAAAGTGTACATTATCTTTCTCTGTTCCGTAACAATATATATATATATATATATATATATATATATATATATATATATATATATATATATATATACCAAAATGTTCCATCATTCTGGTACTGTTTTTGCAATAGTCGCTATCAGCACAGTCACGTGACAGCGACTGGGGTGACCCTGTGCCGCCAGCCGTACCCAGCCAGTGGTGGCAGTCTGAGATACCATCGCGTTTGCTGTTGTTAATGAAGCCACCATTGCCAAGGATGAATGGAAACAGATTCAAGGTGTAATATCTAATGTGCATGTAGTGTGGTGTTGACAGTTGAAAGTAGAGTCATTATGAGATTATACTGGCATACTCTTTGTGCAAGTGAAACTACTGAAAATGTTCAGCAAAGGGAGATAGTCAGGACAAGGTCCTGAGGGCTGGTGAAACGGGAGCTCCAGCTCTCCCCTGTCACCAGCTTGTCATCCTCCTCGGGAGTACCGCCCTGTTCGACTGGTGCTTCAGTCTACTCCCTGTCATAGGCAAAGACACAAATATTTTTACATGCAGTAGTGTGCACATCTGAGTGTGTTTACACAAACCTACATGTATTACCTTGACCTGTCCTATCGCTCCGGTACAGCCTGTGGATCCTCCAAAGAAACGTTGACTGTGGCACTTTGGATCTGCGGATTGGGAGGCCCTCAAGCAGTATTTCTTTGATTTTCCATGGAATGATTATTGCTTCCATGACCGGGAGCCATCTGAGTGTGCCTTGCATATTACGGAGGTTATTCTCTCGGCCATGGAAGCATACATTCCTTTAGCATATCCTCTGACTAATGCAAGAAAGCCTTGGTTTAATCACGCTTGTTCTAATGCTGTCCGCAAAAAGGAGAGGGCCTATAAATGGTACCAGAGCCAACCCACCCCTGAATCACATCTTGGTTATGTTTCTGCCCGGAATCGTGCTAAGTCTGTTCTTCGCTCTGCTAAAAATAATTTAATCTGTACTGAAAGCTCTCAACTCCCCAAT
Organism: Coenobita brevimanus; assembly: GCF_032717465.1. Classification (NCBI taxonomy): domain Eukaryota; kingdom Metazoa; phylum Arthropoda; class Malacostraca; order Decapoda; family Coenobitidae; genus Coenobita; species Coenobita brevimanus. The sequence goes on from NC_137042.1 coordinate 15,576,415, forward strand.
TTCAATTCTTCCCGCTGCTTCTGGCACCTTGCCAAAAATCTTTCTAACAACTTTACTTCATCATCCTTACCTCCTCTGTTCTAACTGATGGCTCTGTAGCTCTTTCGTCTACTGATAAAGCAGATCTCTTTGTTCAGACTTTCTCCTCCAATTCCACCTTAGACGATTCCGGTGCTGTTCCTCCATCACTTTCCCCTCTGACTTCCTCATGGCTGACATTAAAATTTCTTCAGCTGATGTATTTTCTGTCATCACTGGCCTTAATACTAACAAGGCATATGGGTCTGATGGAGTCCCTACTGTTGTCGATAACAACTGTGCTTCTGTGCTTACACCCTGCCTAGGTAAATTCTTTCTCCTTTATCTGTCAACTCGTACCTTTCCTTCTTGCTGGAAGTTTGCTCTCATTCAGCCAGTCCCAAAGAAGGGTGACCGTTCCCAACCCTCTAATTATCGTCCAGTTGCTTTAACATCCTGTCTCAAAAGTTTTCGAGTCTCTTCTTAACAGAAAATTTTAAAAACATCTTTCCTATCACAACCTTCTTCTGATCGTCAGTATGAGTTCCGTCAGGGACGCTCCACTGGCGATCTTCTCACCTACCTTTCAGACTCCTGGTCATCCTCCGTTCGGGACTTTGGCAAAAGCTTTACCATTGGCTTGACATTTCAAAGGCATTAGATCGAGTCTAGCATGAATCTTTAATTTCCAAACTGCCCTCTTACGGTTTCTATCCTTCTATCTGTGCCTTCATCTATAACTTCCTTTCTGGTCGTTTTATAGCAGCTGTTGTAGACGGCCATCGTTCTTCTCCTAGATCTATCAACAGTGGCATTCCTCAGGGTTCTGTCCTATCACCAACTCTCTTCCTTTTATTCATCAATGACCTTCTAAGCTGTATATCTAATCCTATCCACTCTTACGCTGATGATTCCGCCCTTCACCTTTTCATTCGGTTCCCGCAACGTCCATCTCAGCAGTTACTTTAACAAACAAGGGATGAGGCTATGGAACACCTAATGTCTGACTTGGCTCGTATCTCTGACTGTTGTAAAAATAATCTTGTTTTTAATGCATCAGAAACTCAGTTTTTACACCTATCAACTCGACACAGTATTCCACACGAGTACCCACTAATATTTAATAATATCCAGCTCAATCCTGCATCATCCTTACACATGCTTGGGGTTTCATTCACTCAGGACTTATCTCGAAAAGATCATATTGCATCTCTTGTAAAATCTGCTTCCAAGAGATTAGGTGTGCTCCGTACCTTCTTAACCCCTGCACAGTTGTTGACTTTATACACTGGTTTTATTCGCCCCTGTTTAGAGTACAACTCTCATGTGTGGGGAGGCTCCCCACATACAGCTCTTCTCAATAGGATGGTGTCAAAGGCTTTTCATCTCATCAGTTCTCCTCCTCTTACTGACTCCCTTCAACCTTTGTCTCTTCGCAGCACTGTTGCCTCTTTATCTCTTTTCTATCGCTACTTTAATGGTCACTGGTCCTCTGAACTATCAGCTTGCATCCGTCCACCTCTACGACGGGTGCGTAGCACCCGTCTAACAACAAACTCTCATCCCTTTTCTGTTCAACTCTCTAATGCAAGAGTTAACCGTTACTCCCAGTCCTTCATTTATGCAACAGGTCAGCTCTGGAAATGTCTCCCTCTATCTGTTTTTCCTACTTCCTATGATCTCCAGTCTTTCAAACAGTGTGTCCAGGCATCCCGAAATGAACGGATCTTGAATTTGGCTCTCTTTTGTTTTTTGTTTTTCTCTTGGAAGGAACGGTTTTCGGGCCTCTGGCCTTTGGTTCCTTCATTCTTGCTTAAAAAAAAAAAATACACAAAAATATTAAACAATGATGGGTTCATGTAAATAATAAGAAATTATGTTGGACTGTCAGTACTATACTGCAATAATGTATCTTTAATACCCTGAGTAGAGTAAAGTAAGCCTAAGCTCCTTTACCCTTTAAGATTTTATACTTTCTTTTGTAATGTACACCCACGCACCAAAGTTTCTGTACCCCCCTCGGTGGATGGAAGTGGAAGTCAGGGTTCGCGAGAGGGCAGGTGAACAGACAACCGCGAGTGGTAGTTTATTAATGAGCTACGAGGCAAATGGTGAGAAACCTAATGACACTGGATTCGAAACATTTCCACGCTATTCCCCTGCAAAACATTACGCGTTCGAAACATACACAGCATATATTATAACATAGACTACTATGTTATCATGGAGTCCTGTAAAACTGGTCCAGACACGACCCATCTGTTTCCGATCTTCATCAAACAAATAAAACACCGAGCCCGTTGTATATAAGCTGCGACTGGTCATTATCACTGCAGTGATAATTTTTGTCAATATGTTATTCCTGGATTGTCTATACCTATAATATAGATTGAGTGTGGATTTATGCTGATTCCCAAAGTAGCTGTGCGGATGGTTGTAAATATTAACATCATTTTATGTGGATGAATAAACCATATTGTGATGGGCAGTAGAGAGCATTAACCAATAATTAACTACAACCAGATGAAATTAAAAGTATACAACACAAAATATATGAGACAACGAAGATACAGCTGTGGTATCCTGCTCCGCCTCATTATCCAGGCCTTAACCGTTGCTTCATCTCATACGTGCAATATTTTCCTTCGGTCTCTGCCACTTCTATTTCTCTTACCTCCCGGTATCTTACTGCGAGCTGTCATATTCCTTAAGCCCCTGTCAGACATATGCGACTCAAGGTCCGACCGCGGCACAACTCCATGTCATAACGGCTTTTTTTATCGTCGTCCCTTAATTCTCCGACAAAGCGCGGACTCTGGAGCACGGTCGTGAGCCACTGGGATCGTTCCTCTAGCCTCACGAATTTTTAATGCATGCGTTAAAAAATTGTGGCCGCCTCACGACTTGCCAAAAGGTGGGTCACAGTTGCATCTTGGTCGGGAGTGTCGTAGGTTAGTCTTGAAGCAGTCTTAGCCCAATTGGATGCGTCGTGATGCGTTTGTTGTGTGTCAGCGTGCAGTCGCTGACAAAAAAAAAAAAACGTTACGACTGTGTAACGAGTCACCGACCACGACCAGACCATGATCAGACTGCAACCAGACCCTGAGCTGACCATGCAATGCATTTTGACGGTCCAGTCGGCGATTCGGAATCATGGCTCATGACCACATGACAACTGCAAGCAGACCACAAGCAGACCACATGACGACTGGGCTAGGACCGATCCCAGACCACACAGAGAGTGCGCCAAGAGTCTTGGCGAGAAACCTGGCACAGTCGTCAATCTGGCAACACCAGTCACACATGGCAACTGCGTGCTGGCGAGCGAGTGGTGTATAAAGCATGAGAGACCTGCACTTGCCATCAGTCGTGCTTGGCTGCCTGCCTGCATTCACCTCCTCAGCTGTATGCGCTGCCTTCCACCTGCTGGAACGCATCACGTCAGCCCTCTCCCACGCCTTCCATGCCTCCACATCACCCCTCCACGCCTTCACCATGGAACAACAATTTTCCCAGGACCTGATCAGTACTCAGGGCACAACTCATGAGCCCTCCCCTCCCCCGCATGTTGATTCTCCGACAGAGGAGCAGCAGACGGAGGATGTTGTGCCCTGCCCCAGCCGTGAGGAGCCGAGACAGCCGAGGGAGAAGCAGAAGAGAGCAAGGCAGGTCGGACCTCTCAACCTGACGAGTGAGCAGGAGAAGGACCTGGTGGAGTGGCTTAAGCAACATTAAATATTTTACAACAAAAAACTGAACATCTATAAGGACGTGGACGTACGCAACAGGCTACTGGCTGAGAAGGCACAGGAACTCGACTGTTATCGTGAGTAAAAACACATGTGCAATTCTGGTAGGAACTCTTGTCTTTGATGAGCAGCTCTTGAAGAAGGTGTTCCCATTGCCCATACTGGCTTCTGCTGATCCACAGTCGAACCCAGCAGGACCTCGGCTTCTTCTTCTTCTTCTGCTTCTCCCCCTCCTCCTTCTCAAGCTTCCTTTTGTAGACCATAAGGAGTGTCTGGGTGTAAAGGCTTTCTTGCACCCTCAACTGACATAACATGGTAAGCAGCCTCTTATTCCTGACAGTGGGTAGGACGCAGGTGAGGTCCATGGTGATGCGCTGGGTTTCAGTGGCAGTATGATGCCCAGCCCCACCTGGCACTCAGTATATACCTCCATGGGTCAGTTGTGGGGAGGTCGGCAGAGGGTCGGGGGAGGCTCGAGGGGGAGGTCGTCATGCATTCCCCGAACACGTCACGCAGTCGTGTTGCATTCTTGGGTGGTCGTGGCTTACAAAAATCTGTTAAAATTTAAAATTTGAAGACTCGTTGCTCCGTCGCCCCATGGTCACCTTGAGGTCGCCTCGTGGTCGCCTTGTGATCTGGTCGCGTTCTTCAGGACGTCACGACCAGTCATGAGCAGATTAGATTTGGGGCCAGTCGGGAGGCGTGGGAGCCAACTAGGACACGACCTTGAGTCCCGCCGCGGTCGGGCCATGAGTCACGTATGTGTGACAGGGGCTTAAGGGGGTTTCTAGTCGTCCTGCCCTACAATACCTATTGTATTACATTATTCGTCACATCATCACTTCCACACAATGTTTGGACAAGACTGCTGAATCTGTTACTACCATTATTGGCACTGCCACTAACCCCCCTTTTCCCACTGACTGTGTCTAATTTCCCTCAGAATACTACTACTGCTACTCCTATTACTAATCCACTATAAATCTGTATGTTTGTATCAACAGTCACATTGTCTCTGTCCCACCGTCGACAACTCGTCACTTACCATCTACCGCTACCCCAGTTGCACTCCCCTCTCTCCCCCCCACCATCGACCCTACTCCTTCCCCACTCCGACACCACACTACCCCTCACCTAATCCCGGGGCCACCAGGTCTGTTGTCCACCCATTTACCTGTGAATATACGTGGTATGCATTAATAATTATAATAATAACGACAACACAGATGTGCAGTGTTCCTAACATTACATATAAAAACTGGAGACCCGAACGTGCCTATATTACGGAGCACTGATATATTAATCACACAACCGACCGCAGACCGTTCTTATCATTACCATTGAACCCTCCCTATTGCACTTCACCGTGGTAATACAACCCATTGTAGTCCTTTGTTGGATCACTATCACTACATCTGTTCGGAAAAAATAACAGAGCGCACGACATGCCTGCAACCCACTTAAATACGCATGTGACGTTACTGACATCCATCAAATAGCCTAGGAGGAGTTAGTGGACAGACAAACAAACGACTAGACATAAACAGAGGCCGAATGTTTCGCATCGGTGTACGATGACCTGACGTAGATGTTACCATCCTGCTTTGCAGGTGTTATCATGGGATGAGGTCATTACGTGTGACCTCAGGGACTGAGCAGGGAGGCTGCAATGGATCGTGCAGCATGGAAAGCCGCCATTAGGTGACCAAGGCCGACGCATGCAAGCATGTTGGAGCCTTTTCATAATAATAATAATAATAATAATAATAATAATCACGTGAGTTGCGAGGAGCAAGTGGAGTCACACTGAGAGACAGACGGACAACTGAGGAAGTGAAGGAGCGTTGTGGTGTGGGTGTGGATGTGATAGGATGCGTTCGGAGATATACACTGAGGTGGTTTGGCCATGTGGAGAGGATGGAGAGCGAAAGACTGACGAGGAAAGAGTATGTGAGAGAGGTGGAGGGGTGGAGAGGGAAGGGGATCCCAAGGATGAGATGAAGGGATGGAGTAGATAGGTTTATGAGAGAGGGGTGTGTGTGCTGGGAGCAGGGCAGTGAAATGGCGAGGGACAGACCGACATGGAGGGGATTTGTTTGTGTCCACCCCTTACGGGATTAAGGCGTCTGGCAAGAGACAAATAGAACAGACATGCTATTAGGCACGATACAGAGGAGGACAAACACTGAAACAGCATGTGTTGACCCAATGCAGTATCTGTTTGCCATGACAGAAGGTTGGGTTGCTGTCAACCATTAATTTAGTCAGTATTACTATAACTCTACCTTTACATCATATTATGGCACTGTTTGGTTTCATTTGTCAAAGCTGTGTTCACGTGGTTTATCAGTGAGATTATGGTGTCTGTCCTTCTCTGTATAGTGCCTACTACTACTACTACTATTAATTTTATTATTATTATTATTATTATTATTATTATTATTATTATTGCTATAACTATGATAACACCTACAAAGCAGGATGGAAACAGTTTTGTCAGGTCGTCATATACCGATGCAAGACATTCGGCCTCTGTTTATGCCCATTGGTTTGTTTTGTTTGTCCACTAACGCCACCTAGCACCTAGGCTATTTGGTAGATGTCAATGAAACGTCACAGGTGTATTTTGGTGGACTGTAGGCATGTCGTGCACTATGCTCTTTTTCCCAAACAGCTGTAATGTTCCCACAAAGGACTACAGTGGGCTGTATTATCATGGTGAAGTGCTATAGGGAAAGTCCAGTGTTAATGGTAAGAACGGTCTGTGGCCAGTTCTCTAGTTAATATGTCTGTGCTCCGTAATATAGGCTCGTTTGGGTCTGCAGTTTTTGTATATAATGTTAGGAACACAACGCATTTATGTTGCTGTTGTTATTAATATAACTATTATTATCGCCCCTCATTAGAAGGCAGAGAGATAATGTTTTTGCCTGTGTGTGTGTGTGTGTGTGTGTGTGTGTGTGTGTGTTCCCATTATATCTCATGAACAGCTAGAGCTTTCAACATGAAACCTTCAGGGTATCAAGATATGGCCAAAATCTTGGCCGAGCTCGAAAATGGGCACTCGGGGTCAAGGTAAAGGTCACCAAAATGGTTGTTAAAGGTCAACTAGTTTTTTCGCCAGAATTATACACCATTATATCTCATGAACGGCTTGAGCTATCAACATGAAACCTTCAGCATATCAAGGTATGGCCTAAATCTTGGACGAGTTAGAAAATGAGCACTCGCAGTCAAGGTCAAGGTCACCAAAATGGCTGCCAAAGGTCAACTAGTTTTTATTACCTGCATTTAGCACCATTATATCTAACGCACGGCTTGAGCTGTCAACATGAAACCTTTGGGATATCAAGATATGGCCTAAGTCTTGGACTTTGTTAACAGCATATTCTGGAGGGTGATTTCCATTCGACTCCCAAATGCCTTTCTTTGATTATTAATGCATACCACGTATATTCACAGGTAAATGGGTGGACAACAGACCTGGTGGCCCCGATATTAGGTGAGGGGTAGTGTGGTGTCGGAGTGGGGGAGGAGTAGGGTCGATGGTGGGGGGTAGAGAGGGGAGTGCAACTAGGGTAGCGGTAGATGGTAAGTGACGAGTTGTCGACGGTGGAACAGAGACAATGTGATTAGTTGATACAAACATACAGATTTATAGTGGATTAGTAATAGGAGTAGCAGTAGTAGTATTCTGAGGGAAATTAGACACAGTCAGTGGGAAAAGAGGGGGTTAGTGGCAGTGCCAATAATGATAGTAACAGATTCAGCAGTCTTGTCCAAACATTGTGTGGAAGTGATGATGTGACGAATAATGTAATACAATATGTGTTACAGGCTGGACGACTAAAAATTCCCTAAGGAATATGACAGCTCGCAGTAAGATACCGGGAGGTAAGAGAAATAGAAGTGGCAGAGACCGAAGGAAAATAATGCACGTATGAGATGAAGCAACGGTTAAGGCCTGGATAATGAGGCGGAGCAGGATACCACAGCTGTATCTTCGTTGTCTCATATATTTTGTGTTGTATACTTTTAATTTCATCTGGTTGTAGTTAGTTATTGGTTAATGCTCTCTACTGCCCATCACAATATGGTTTATTCATCCACATAAAATGATGTTAATATTTACAACCATCCGCACAGCTACTTTGGGAATCAGCATAAATCCACACTCAATCTATATTATAGGTATAGACAATCCAGGAATAACATATTGACAAAAATTATCACTGCAGTGATAATGACCAATCGCAGCTTATATACAACGGGCTCGGTGTTTTATTTGTTTGATGAAGATCGGAAACAGATGGGTCGTGTCTGGACCAGTTTCACAGGACTCCATGATAACAAAGTAGTCTATGTTATAATATATGCTGTGTATGTTTCGAACGCGTAATGTTTTGCAGGGGAATAGCGCGGAAATGTTTCGAATCCAGTGTCATTAGGTTTCTCACCATTTGCCTCGTAGCTCAGTACCAAACTACCACTCCCGGTTGTCCGTTCACCTGCCCTCTCGCAAACCCTGACTTCCACTTCCATCCCCCGAGGGGGGTACAGAAACTTTGGTGCGTGGGTATACATTGTACCAATCTCAAAAAACACTTTTAAATTCAAATTCTCCATTGGGCGGAAGCAGCATCCTGGGAACTGCAATGCCCTGTTCCCACTGGCACAGATCCGAGCCCCATCCCAACCCGGTCCCCAAAACTGCGCTGCTGGAGTCCCTGCCTCGCCTCCCCTCAGGTCCGCCACAAGGTAGCGAGGGCAAAATTTTCTGTCCGCATGCCCTTGCTGACAACCCTAGTAACGTAGTGGGGTACGTTTTATGGTATGTAAAGCGCAAGTAGATAGGTGCATGAGATAGAGGAAAGTGTTTGGGAGACTATGCTGGCCTACTGTCGTGTTAGAGTCACAATGAACAAGTCAGCGAAGGGGGATGGTCAGGATATCCTGATGGCTAGTGAGACCGGAGTCCCAGCTCTCCCTCTCACCATTCTCATCCTTTCCGGGAGTACTGCCCTGATCGGTTCTGCAGCTTACTCCATATATATATATATATATATATATATATATATATATATATATATATATATATATATATATATATATATATATATATATATATATATATATATATATATATATATATATATATATATTGTTACATAGCCAATTATTTCATCATCCTTTGTATAATTCTAACGTACAGTATGCTGCATGTTTGATCACGAGCGTGTTCTACCTCACTCCCCCTTTCTCCCCTTATAATAGAGTAAGTCGTTCTTTCTGTTGTTCAGAGCAGGATTGTCAACTCTTTGTCCCCTATGGCTTCATTTGCGCGTCCTTCTTACAAGTTGTATCAAGCTCTGCCGGCCCCTATATAATGAGCTCAGTCTCTGCATTAATTGCCACTTAGATGTACTCCTCATTTTGTTCACATCTCTATCCTCCCCTGTACAGTTGTTATTATTGTGAGTGCTCGGGAAGTCTCCAACCATCTAGCTGCTGTGTAATTTGAGTATAAGTGTTATTACATATTTTTTCTTGTACTGTATAGCATAAGTTGTTAATTCGTGGGCCTGGTGAGGTTTTTGTGATTCGTGTGTTTTAGGTGTCAGCTATTATTAATAATATTTTGTATCTGTAATAATATATCTTGCATTAACTGAGCATTATCCGGTTTTCTCATTTTATCAGGGCTGACTTAGATAAATTTACTCTTGCTAATTTCGTGTTAATAGAGGCTATTGCAGTTAACCATATATTTAACCTGTTTATTGCCAGTACATTATCCTTATGAGTCCTGAATGTTTAGTTGTTAGTTTGTGCATTAAACTTTAACTTGTAATTTTACCTAACTCTTTTGTTTTGAACCTGGAACTTTGCGGGACACTAGTGATTTTGGTGTTCTCACTTGAAGTGTTCATTATCTATCTCTGTTCCATAACATAAATTTGGCGACCTCTTACCAGGATATTCAGGATATTATCATAAGGATATTGCTTGATATTTTGTGACCGTGATTTATTCATGTCTACTATTACTACGCTTGATGAAGCCAAAGATTTTTTGTCAAATGTGCAGACAGTGTGTGATGTAGAAAACAGAACAAAGAATGAACTTAAGCTTGTTGCTCAACAATTGGGAATTGCTGTTCGCTCTCATCATTCTAAAGATCAAATTGTTGACATGATTAATAAAAGCTTGTTTCATGTAACTCCTACAGATGAGCAAACGCAGATTGAAATAGCTAAGTTATACCTAGCTCTGCAGGAGGCTCGTGCTAAGGAGGCTGAGTTTCAGGCACGTTCTAAGGAGGCACAGGCACAAATTGAAATTGCTAGGATTCAGGCAGACCATGAGTATCGCATGAAACAAGGTTGAACTGGATCATCTAGCTCTGATGATTTTGATGTGGCTAAAAATGTTAAACTTGTCCCTCCTTTTAATGAATCTGATTTAACAAAGTATTTTTAGTTGTTTGAGAGGGTAGCTGCAGGTTTTAATTGGCCCAAAAAGTATTGGCCAGTACTCCTTCAAACTGTTCTCACCGGTAAAGCTCAAGTAACTTATGCATCTTTGCCTCAGGATCAATCTGATAATTATGATGTAGTTAAGAGCTTGATTCTTAAGGCCTATGAGCTTGTTCCTGAAGCCTATAGAGTAAAATTTAGGACAACTTATAAGCAGAATAAGCAATCCCATGTTGAGTATGCAAAAATCAAAGAAGATCTGTTAGGTCAGTGGTTAAATTCTAAGAATGTAAATTCTGATTTTGATAAATTTAAGCAGATGATTTTGCTGGAGGACTTCAAAAGGTGTATTAAGAAAGATGTAAGCCTTTATCTTGATGAGAAAAGAATAGATAATTTGTCTGATGCTGCAGTTTTAGCTGATGAATATGTTCTCACTCACAAGAGATATTCTAAAGAAAAGAGGAAAGCTGAGAGTAAGTACGTTGCCTCTACTCAGAGTACAGGTAACAGGAAAGAGAATAAAGATGATGTTTCTCAGGAAGTAAATACCAGCTTCACCTCTAGATTTCAGAAAAGTTAATGTACTTATTGTAGTAAGCTTGGTCATACTACGGAGAAATGTTTCAGGAGACAGCGTGATGTGAACAAAAAGGAGTCTTTAAATATTCAGTCAATTGGTCTAGTGTCCATCCTTGAGAGTTCCCAGAATTCTTTAACCGAGTTAACTGAACCTGCTTTGAGGGGTAAATTAAATTCTCATGATGGAGCTCCTCTTTTGAGCAGTAACGTGGGTGACACTCTCAAGAGTTCATGTGCTAATTTCCTGTCTGATGCTTTTATCAGTCCTCTGGACAATAATGACAGGAAATCAGTTAAAATATATCGTGATACAGGTGCTTGCCAATCCCTTATGCTGACCAGTGTTCTAGGCTCTAATGTTAATTCCTCTGATGAAACTGTAATCTTACAAGGTGAAGGGAATAATTACTTCTCTGTCCCTCTGTGCAGAGTGAATTTAGAGTCTGGGTTTGTTAATGGTTCCGTTATGGTTGGGTTGGTTGAGACACTCCCAATGTCAGGTGTAACTTTCTTACTCGGAAATGATACTGGTGGAAGTCAAGTGTGTCCAGCTCCTCAGCTGTCTAGTGAGCCAGTGACTGCGACCCAGGATTGTGATGTCCCTGATGTGTTCTCTGCATGTGCTGTCACTAGGGCTAAGTCTAAAGTTACTGGTGATTTAGAGGATAATGATGATGATGTTATCCTAGCTGACACTTTTCTTGCTAATTTGGACCACTCACCAGATGAGGCAGTACCCCGTAGTGTTAATAATTTGTCTCGTCAAGAGTTGGTTGAGTTGCAGGTTGCTGACCCTGAGTTGAAAGGTCTAGCTAACTCTGCTTGCAGTGAGGAAGAGTCAGCTGGTGCTTCTACTTGTTATTATGTAAAGTTAGGAGTACTTATGAGAAAGTGGAGACCCCCAACAGCATCAGCCGACTGTGAATGGGAGGTTGTACATCAAGTTGTCATCCCTCGAGTTTGTAGGCAGGATATCATTAGAGTGGCTCATGATTCCAGTTTGGCAGGACACCTTGGAGTGAGGAAGACTGTGGCACGCATTTTGAAACACTTCTACTGGTCAGGTATCTTCAGAGATGTTTCCTAGTATTGTAAGTCTTGTCACACCTGCCAAGTTGTGGGGAAGTGTAATCAGACTGAAAAGGTTGCACCTCTAGTTCCCATTCCTCCTTTTGAGGCGCCATTCACCTGTGTGTTGGTGGATATTGTGGGCCCTCTTCCTAAGACTTCTTCAGGATTTTCTTATGTGTTGACCCTGATTGATATGGCTACTCGTTATCCTGAAGCCATTCCACTTAGAAATATCTCAGCAAAGAACTTGGTTAAGGAAATGCTAGGGTTCTTCACAAAGTTTGGTCTGCCCAAGGAGGTACAGTCAGACCAGGGAAGTAATTTCATGTCAAATGTTTTCAAGCAGTCTCTGAAAGAGTTGGGCATCACCCAGATCACGTCTTCAGCTTACCATCCCCAGACCCAAGGAGCGTTGGAGAGATATCATCAAACACTCAAATCGATGCTCAAGAAATTTTGTTTGGAACATCAGAAAGACTGGGATAAAGGTCTTCCATTCGTTGTATTTGCCGCAAGAGAATCTCCAAATGAATCACTGGGCTTCTCACCCTTTGAACTACTGTTTGGCCATGAAGTAAGAGGAACCCTTAAGCTACTCAAGGAATGCTGGCTGTCTGAGGAAGATGACGTCAACCTGCTGGAGTATGTGATGAATTTCAAAGAACGGCTGTCCACTGCTTTACAGCTGGCGAGAGAGAATTTAGGAGCTGCTCAGGATAAGATGAAGACTTGGTATGATAAGAAGTCCACGTTACGCCACTTTCAGCCAGGAGATCAGGTTTTGATTCTGCTACCGGTGCATGGGCAACCTCTTCAAGCCATGTTTAGTGGTCTTTATTTCGTGGAGAAGAAACTCAGTGATGTCAACTATGTCATCGCCACACCAGATCGTAGAAAGAACAAGCAACTTTGTCACATCAACATGTTAAAGTTATATCACAGGTGGGACGAAAATAACCCAGTCTACACTGGAGCTGTTCCACCCGAGTCTGCAAGTGAAGTTCTCCCATGCAGCATGAGCCTGAGTGATAGTTTGGGGAAGAATCCTGATATCATGAATGATCTCCAGACTAAGCTTTCTCATCTAGCTTCCGAGGAAAGGCAGGAGTTTTCGGCATTACTGCAGGAGTACCCGCAAGTGTTCCGTGCCACCCCAGGAAGAACCACTATGTTGATGCATGATGTTGATGTTGGAGACGCAAAGCCAATTAAACTGCCTCCTTACCGTGTGAACCCAGTGAAAGTTCCTCTCATACAGAAGGAGCTTGGCTACCTGTTGGACCACAAGATGATTGAGCTCTGTCAGAGCGAGTGGAGTTCTCCTGTCACTCTAGTCCCTAAGCCAGGTGGGTCACAGCTGCTTTGCATCGACTACAGACGTGTTAATCAGATAACCAAAACAGTCACTTACCCTCTCCCTCGTGTGGAAGATTGCATAGATAAGATCGGAAAGGCTAGGTACATAGGTAAGTTTGATTTGTTAAAGGGATACTGGCAAGTACCTATGACTGAACGTGCTAGGGAGATCTCATGTTTTGTAACACTAGGAAAGACTTTTGCATGTTCTGTAATGCCACATGGTATGAAGAATGCACAAACCACATTTCAGAAGCTCATGAATGTTGTAACAGAGGGTTTGGCAGGGTGTGTTGTTTATATTGATGATGTATTAATCTTCAGTGACAACTGGAAAGATCACCTATGCCATGTCAGTAAATTTCTTGAGCGTTTGGTTCAGGCTAATCTTGTAGCTAATTTATCAAAGTGTGAGTTTGGTCAAGCTAAAGTTCAGTACCTTGGGTACGTAATTGGTGATGGACACGTTGCACCACCAGGAGCTAAGGTTCAGGTATATAAGTGATCTTCCCAGACCTAAAAGTAGGAAAGAGCTACAGAGATTTTTGGGAATGGTAGGTTATTACAGGAGATTTGTTCTTAACTTTTTAATTCTTGTATCAACACTTACAGACCTACTGAAAAAGGGAGTTAAATTTGTCTGGACCGATAACTGTGAATCCTCTTTCGGTAAACTTAAAGCTATCCTATTAAGTCAGCCAGTGCTCGCTACTCCAAATTTTGCTAAGCCTTTTAAGATGGCTGTTGACGCAAGTGATACAGGAGCTGGGGCTGTTTTGCTGCAAGAGGATGATCAGGGTATTGAACACCCTGTATCTTATTACAGTAAGAAATTCACTCCACCTCAAAAGAACTACTCAACTATTGAGAAAGAGCTTTTGGACTTGATTTTGGGTTTACAGAATTTTTCATTTTATTTGTGTTCTGGTTTTGACCCCATAGTCATTTATACCGATCATAACCCACTGAAATTCCTTAGTAAGTTTAAAGATAAAAATCAGAGATTGAGAAGATGGAGTCTACTTCTTCATGAGTATTCAGTAGACATACCACATGTCAAGGGGAAAGAAAATGTTATTGCAGATTGCTTCTCTAGACTTTAGACAGATTGTTTTGGAGTGATAAGAAATTTCCTTTGTAAATTTCTTTTTCTTTGTGGGGAGGTTTTACATAGCCTATGATTTCATCATCCTTTGTATAGTTCTAACGTACAGTATGCTGCATGTTTGATCACGAGCGTGTTCTACCTCACTCCCCCCTTCTCCCCTTATAATAGAGAAAGTCGTTCTTTCTGTTGTTCAGAGCAGGATTGTCAACTCTTTGTCCCCTATGGCTTCATTTGCGTGTCCTTCTTACAAGTTGTATCAAGCTCTGCCTGCCCCTATATAATGAGCTCAGTCTCTGTATTAATTGCCACTTAGATCTACTCCTCATTTTGTTCACATCTCTATCCTCCCCTGTACAGTTGTTATTATTGTGAGTGCTCGGGAAGTCTCCAACCATCTAGCTGCTGTGTAATTTGAGTATAAGTGTTATTACATATTTTTTCTTGTACTGTATAACATAAGTTGTTAATTCGTGGGCCTGGTGAGGTGTTTGTGATTCTTGTGTTTTTTGTGTCTGCCATTATTAATAATATTTTGTATCTGTAATAATATATCTTGCACTAACTGAGCATTATCCAGTTTTCTCATTTTATCAGGGGTGACTTAGATAAATTTACTCTTGCTAATTTCGTGTTAATAGAGGCTATTGCATTTTACCATATATTTAACCTGTTTTTTGCCATTACATTATCCTTATGAGTCCTGAATGTTTAGTTGTTAGTTTGTGCATTAAACTTTAACTTGTAATTTTACCTAACTCTTTTGTTTTGAACCTGGAACTTTGCGGGACAGTAGTGATTTTGGTGTTCTCACTTGAAGTGTTCATTATCTATCTCTGTTCCGTAACAATATATATATATATATATATACCTAGGCTGCTTCCCCCAAGGAAAGGGAGGTAGCCGAGACAGGACGACACACTCCCCATTTACTCACCCATTCAAACACATTTATTCGCATCTTAGCCCCAAAGGGGAGAACGAACAGATCCTCACCGCACCACACCGCACAAGGGTCAACTGCGCAATGCAATCAGTGACATCCGCAGCAGGGTCCGACAGCAGAACTGGTTTACCCCTGCCACATCATAACAGACCCATCCCCTTACCCGCACCTAACCTGACTAGCTGATCAGACCAAATGCGGTAGAATATCCCCTCAGGGCTGTGTCATCACTTATTCATTCACAATTTCTCTCCATTTATTTCTGTCACGCACAGCCACTCTTCCTTGCTCGACAGACATCCCTCTCGCATCCAACGCTCTCTTCACACTGTCCATATATATATATATATATATATATATATATATATATATATATATATATATATATAAAACAGCTTATGCTGTTAATCTTTTCTCTCCGTTGGGTTCCTCCGATCACAACCTTATCACCTTAACCTGTCCTATCGCTCCAGTACGGCCTGCAGACCCTCCAAAAAAACGTCGTCTGTGGCACTTTGGAGCTGCGGATTGGGAGGCCCTCAGGCAGTACTTCTTTGATTTTTCCTGGAATGATTATTGCTTCCATGGCCGGGAGCCATCTGGGTGTGCCTTGCGCATTACGGAGGTTATTCTCTCGGGCATAGATGCATACATTCCTTTCTCATTTCCTTTGACTAATGCACGAAGGCCTTGATTTAATCACGCTTGTTCTAATGCTGTCCGCAACAAGGAGAGGTCCTATAAAAGGTACCGGAGCCAACCCACCCCTGAATCACATCTTATACGTTTCTGCCCGGAATCGTGCTAAGTCTGTTCTTTGCTCTACTAAAAATAATTTCATCCTTACAAAATGCTCTCAACTCTCTAACTCGAATTCTTCCCGCTCCTTCTGGCAACTTGCCAAAAACCTTTCTAACAATTTTACCTCATCATCCTTCCCTCCTCTTTTCCACTCTGATGGCTCTGTAGCTATTTCTTCTACTGATAAAGCAGATTTTTCACTCAGACTTTCTCCTCCAATTCCACCTTAGATGATTCCGGTGCTGTTCCTCCATCACTTCCTCCCTCTGACTTCCTCATGGTTAACATTAAAATTTCTTCAGTTGATGTATTTTCTACCATCACAGGCCTCAATACTAAAAAGGCATATGGGCCTGTAGGAGACTCTCCTGTTGTTCTCAAGAACAGTGCTTCTGTGCTTACACCCTGCCTAGGCAAACTCTTTTGCCTTTGTCTATCAACTTGTACCTTTCCTTCTTGCTGAAAGTTTGCTCTCATTCAGCAAGTCCAAAAGAATGGTGACCATTCCCAACCCTCTAACTATCGTCCACTTGCTTTAACATCCTGTATCTCAAAAGTTTCTGAGTCTCTTCTTAACAAAAAATATTTAAAGCATCTTTCCTATCACAACCTTCTGATCGTCAGTATGAGTTCCGTCAGGGACGCTGCACAGGCAATCTTCTCACCTACCTTTCAGACTCCTGGTCATCCTCCTTTCGGGACTTTGGCGAAAGCTTTGCCATTGCACTTGACATCTCTAAGGCTTTCGACCGAGTCTGGCATAAATCTTTAATTTCCAAACTGCTCTCTTACGGTTTCAATCCTTCTATCTGTTCCTTCATCTATAGCTTCCTTTCTGGTTGTTCTATAGCCGCTGTTGTAGACGGTCATCGTTCTTCTCCTAGATCTATTAACAGTGGTGTTCCTCAGGGCTCTGTCCTATCACCAACTCTCTTCCTTTTATTCATCAATGACCTTCTAAACTGTACATTTAACCCTATCCATTCATACGCTGATGACTCCACCCTTCACCTTTCCATTCGATTCCCGCAACGTCCATCTCAGCAGTTACTTCAACAAACAAGGGATGAGGCTATGACACACCTAATGTCTGACTTGGCTCGTATCTCTGACTGGGGTAAAAATAATCTGGTTGTTTTTAATGCATCAAAGACGCAGTTGCACCTATCAACCCGACAAAATCTTCCACAGGTATACCCACTAATGTTTAATAATATTCAGCTTAATCCTGCATCATCGTTGAACGTGCTTGGGGCTTCATTTACTCGGGACTTATCTTGGAAAGATCATATTACATCTCTTGTAAAATATGCTTCCAAGAGATTAGGTGTGCTAAACCGACTCCGTTCTTTCTTTACCCCTGCATAATTGTTGACTTTATACAGGGGTTTTATACACCCCTGCTTGGAGTACAACTCTTAAGTGTGGGGAGGCTCCCCACATACAGCTCTTCTCAATAGAGTGGAGTCAAAGGCTTTTCATCTCATTAACTCTCCCCCTCTTACTGACTCCCTTCAACCTCTGTCTCTTCGCCGCACTGTTGCATCTTTATCTCTTTTCTATCGCTACTTCAATGGTCACTGTTCCTCTGAACTGTCTGCATGCATTCCTCCACCTCTACGATGGGCGCGTAGGACCCGTCTAGCAGCAAACTCTCACCCCTTTTCTGTCCAACTCTCTAATGCAAGAGTTAACCATTACTCCCAGTCCTTCATTTATGCAACGGTCAACTCTGGAACTGTCTCTCTCTGTCTGTATATCCTGTTTCCTATGATCTTCAGTCTTTCAAACGCAGTGTGTCCAGGCATCTCGAAATGAACGGACCTTGAATTTGGCTCTCTCTTGTATTTTGTTTTTCTCTTGGAAGGAACAGTTTTGCAGGCTCGTTGCCTTTGGTTCCTTCTTCCTCACATAAAATATATATATATATATATATATATATATATATATATATATATATATATATAGATAGATAGATAGATAGATAGATAGATAGATAGATATGGATATAAATATAGATATATAGATATATAGATAGTTGGTAGATAGATAGATAGATAGATAGATATAGATATACTGTATATATATATATATATATATATATATATATATATATATATATATATATATATATATATATATATATATGTGTGTGTGTGTGTGTGTGTGTGTGTGTGTGTGTGTGTTTCTGTCCGTCTGTCTGTCTGTCTGTTTTTACCTAATTGTTCTTACCTAATTGTATCTTTATAGGAATGAGTCTCGTACTGTCCTGTGTCTTAAACCATTTTCATCGTACTTATCCTTAAATATATGAATAGTTTTGGCACACACTATTTCATTTGGTAATGCATTCCACTGATCAATTGCCCTATTTGGGAAACTGAATTTCCTTACGTCTTTATCGCCTTTCTTTTTATGTAGTACTTTGCAGTGTCCTCTTGCTGATGCTTCCCCATAGGTTATATAACCATTTATGTCTATTTTGTCTTTCCCTCAGACGCATTTATATAGCATAATCATGTCTCTTCTCTTCCTTCTTTCCTGTAGTGTTGGTAGAATCAGTTCTAGTCTCTCTTCGTTGCTTAGAGCCCTTAAGCTTGGTACCGATCTTGTAGCGGCCCTTTGTACTATTTCAATCTTATCTATTTGTTTCTTGAGATGAGGATTCAAGACTACTGATGCGTACTCCAGAGTTGGTCTGATGAATAATGTCATCTTTCTCAGCATGTCTTCATTAATTAGCAAGAAGTGTCTACATGTTACGTACCTTCTCACTGATGTGGTCAGCTGGAGATAGTTTGTTAATGATAAGCACTCCTAGGTCCTTGTCCCTTTACATGTGTAGGGTTGATCTTCCTAATTTATAATCCCAATCCGGTCTTTTGTCACTTTTACCAAACCTAATTACATGACATTTGTCCACGTTATATTCCATTTTTCATTTATTGTTCAATTCTTGAAGCTTATTTAATTCTTCTTGTAGCTGTTTTGCAAAGAATCTGTGTCAGTAATTTTCCTTTGTATTTTTGCATCATCCGCAAACATATTTAGATAGCTTCCATTCCCAGTGTTACTATCTATGTCATTTATATATACTAAAAAAAATAATTGGTGCCAGCACTGAGTCCTGTGGGACTACGCTAGTCACTTCTCTCCACGATGAGTAATTTCCCCTGAGTAATGTTCTCATTTCGCTTTTTCTAAGAAAATCCTGCATCCAACAGTACAGGTTGCCTTGGATACCTCCTTGATGGTATACAGTTTCCATAAAAGTCTTTTGTGCGGTACTTTGTCAAATGCTTTCTTGAAACCTAATAGATACCGTCCGTCTATTCGTCTCTTTTCTGTAATGTTTATGTAACTCTATCATAGTAGCTTAATAGAGTATTAACGCATGATTTTCCCTTTCTAAACCCGAATTGCCTTTCTGTTATCATACTGTGTTTTTCTAGATGGTTTACCCAAACTTTTCTAATCAGCTTTTCTAGTACGGGTATCACTGGTCAGTGATACTGGTCGGTAGTTGATTGGATTCTGTCCATTCCCTTTTCTGAATAGGGGAACAGTGTTTGCATTCTTTCAAATATCAGATAGTTTACCTTGACCTAAGGATTCCTTGATTATTAAATACAATGGTCTACTTAACTCCTTTGCACATTCATGTAGCACCCAACCTGAAATTTCGTCAGGACCATATGCTTTTCCTTTGTCTCATTTACTTAACTCTCCCTGTACTTCTTTCTTTGATATTTGTTTATACTTGTGGACATCCATGTTCCATATCATCTCTTTCTAAATTACTTTCTTTTGTAAAAACTGATTGGAAGTTTTTATTTAGTGCTTCACAAATAACTTTCTCGTGTGTGTGTGTGTGTGTGTGTGTGTGTGTGTGTGTGTGTGTGTGTGTGTGTGTGTGTGTGTGTGTGTGTGTGTGTGTGTGTGTGTGTGTGTGTGTGTGTGTGTGTGTGTGTGTGTGTGTGTGTGTGTGTGTGAGTGTGTGTGTGTGTGTGTGTGTGTGTGTGTGTGTGTGTGTGTGTGTGTGTGTGTGTGTGTGTGTGTGTGTGTGTGTGTGTGTGTGTGTGTGTGTGTGTGTGTGTGTGTGTGTGTGTGTGTGTGTGTGTGTGTGTGTGTGTGTGTGTGTGTGTGTGTGTGTGTGTGTGTGTGTGTGTGTGTGTGTGTGTGTGTGTGTGTGTGTGTGTGTGTGTGTGTGTGTGTGTGTGTGTGTGTGTGTGTGTGTGTGTGTGTGTGTGTGTGTGTGTGTGTGTGTGTGTGTGTGTGTGTGTGTGTGTGTGTGTGTGTGTGTGTGTGTGTGTGTGTGTGTGTGTGTGTGTGTGTATCCAGGGTCAGGATCCCACTGCTACCTGGCGCGTCACTGGGTGGCAGATTGGGGAAGGCCTTGCAGATAATTATACGGGTTAGGCTACCACCTTAGGCGGCGCAGAGCATTGGACCCCCTGTCTATTTATAGGACTCCACCGCATATGCTGAATAAGTGGGACAAAAATTACATTTCACCAGAAAACAATGTGCTGGGAGGTGAGATTATTTGCCACAATCCTCTCAACCAAACACGAATTCTACTGTTAATAATTACACGAGTGTTCCAGTTGGATCATCGTCTACCAAAGGACCAACCGTACTGCCTCCTGTGCTTATGGGCTGTGTGCCACAGAAAGTGAGTAGGCACTGAGTCGGCAAATCAGAGATCTGACATTAAACAAACGGAAATCCATGATGATCTACACGTGCAATGTAAGAAGCCTCACAGAAGATTACAAGCTTGATCACTTAACTAGGATATTTTAGGTCTGCAGAATGAGATCCACTGAAAAGAAAAATCAATTCATCACCACGACAGCAGCCACCTATCTCACTACAAGGGACGGCAAAATGAACAAGTTAGTGGTGTAGGATTTCTAACGAATAGAAATCTTAATAAGTTGTTAAATTCAGCAGTGTATCAGACAGAGCAGCATAGATTGTAATTAGACTGAAAAAAAAAAAAATAAATAAAACTGAATGTAATACAAGTATAGGCACCGACTTATCAAACCTCAGATATAAAAACAGAAACATTCTATGATGACATCTCCCAGATTATGGAAGAAGAAAAGCCCACATATACTATATTCAAGGGAGCCTTCAATGCAAAAGTTGGGAAATCTAAAAGTGGAGAAGCTTGTATGGGAGAATTCAGAATGGGAGAAAGGAATGACAGAGGTGAAATGGTGGTAAATTTTTGCTGAAATTTATAAAATAAGAATAATGAGCACATTCTTTCACACAAAGACAGGGAGTAAATGGACCTGGAGAAGTCCAAATGGAGAAACAAAGAATGAAATAAACTTCATTATAGCAGGTAAGAATAACATGATCATAAATGTCACAGTTATCAACAAAAGTAAATATAGGATGAATAAAGTAGGAAAGGTGCTGGGAGGAATGAAAAAACTGTTTAGATGTCGTTCGCTTAGAATGGATGTAAAGAAAAGGCTGTATGAGGGTGTTGTGGTACCGACTGCTTTATATGGGGCTGAAACATGGAATATGGGTGTAGCAGAGAGGAAAAGTTTGAATGTAATGGGGATGAGGTGTTTGAGGAGTACGTGTGGAGTGACGCCTATGGATCGAATGAGAAATGATGAAGTGCAAAGGAGAACTGGAGATGTTCGGAAGACGGCTGATCGATTTGAGCAGAGGGTGCTGCGATAGTTTGGGCATATGGAGAGAATGGATAATGAGCGGTTGGTGAAAAAGATAACTAGATCTGATGTGAGAGGTGTAAGGCTGAGAGGGAGACCACGAATAGGATGGATGGACAGTGTGAAGAGAGCGTTGGATGCAAGAGGGATGTCTGTTGAGCAAGGAAGAGTGGCTGTGCGTGATAGAAATGAATGGAGAGAAATTGTGAATGAATAAATGACGGCGCGGCCCTGAAGGGATATTCTCCTGCATTTTGTCTGATCAGCTAGTCAGGTCATGTGCGGGTAAGGGGATGGGTCCTTTATGATGTGGCAGGGGTAAACCAGCTCTGCTGTTGGGCCCTGCTTCGGATGTCACCGATTGCACTGCGTTGTTGACCCTCGTGCGGTGTGGTGAGGTGAGGATCTGTCCCTTCTCCCCTTTCGGGCTAAGATACGAATGAATGTGTTTGAGTGGATGAGTAAGTAGGGAGTATGTCGTCCTGTCTCGGCTACCTCCCTTTCCTTGGGGGAAGCAGCCTAGATATAGCCTATAGATAGATAGATAGATAGATAGACAGATAGAAATCTAGGAAGTGACCATAGAATGGTGGGTTGTACAGACAGATTCAATTTCAGAGGTGAAAGAAATGATTAAAGACAAAAAATATGCTCAATAAATGTATTCGAAAACAAAGCAGCCTTTCATTTTGAAATAATGAACAGATTTCGTGCTCTAAGTTATGCTGAATGTGACATTGATGAGTTGAATGATAGACTAACAAAAGTGTTAAGAGAAGCAGCTGAGGTAATAGAGAGACCTAATACAATCAAAGCCAAAAAGTATTAAAAAATGATGAACGAGCTCATGAAAAGAAGAAAGGAATTGAAAGTAAAAATAAGGATGAAACAGAAAGAGCAGAATTAAATACGCTTATCAACAAGAGGTCTTTAGTGGAAAAGTTTCTAGAGATGAAAAAAGTTGTATGCGGCCTTCATGGATTTAGAGAAAGCACATGACAGAGTGAATAGACAAGGAATATGGAAAACATTAAGAATTTATGGAGTAAATGGGAAGCCGTTGAATGCCGTGATGAGTATGGTTGAGGGTGTTAAGGCTGCTGTGCGTGTGGATGGTGAACTAATTTTTTTCTATCTCAATGTTGGATTGAAACAGGGATGTGTCATGTCTCCATAGTTTTTCAGTCTGTATATGGATGGGGTTAAAAATGAGATACAAGGTAGGGCAGTGGATTTGGAGCGGCCCTAATGAGAGGGGGAAGTGTCTGGAAACTCCCTGTACTGTTGTTTGCAGATGATACTTTATTGTTAAATGAAGACGAAGCGGAACTGCAGGGTTTGGTGAATGAGTTTTGGAGAGTGTGTAAGAAATGAAAACTAAAGGTGAATGTAGGGAAGAGTATTGTTATGGTCTTTGAGAGAAATTAAGTCAATGAATGCTCAGTAAAGTTGGATGATGAGGGAATGGAAAATGTGAGTGCATTTAAGTACCTGGGTGGTGTGATGAGTAAGGATGGAAGTTTGGAGGATAAAGTGCTTAAAAGGTACAACAGGGAAGAAAGATTGCTGGTTCTTTGAAAGCAATGATAAGAAATAGGGAAGTAAGCATGGAAGTAAAAATGTCACTGCATGATAGTATTGTGATACCATCTCTGACGTATGGAAGCGAAGCCTGAACCTTTGGAATGACACAGGTCAAGAATGAAAACCGTGGAAATGAGTTATCTTGGAGGAGCATCTAAAGTTACATGGAGAGAGAGATTGACAAATGAGGGAGTGAAGGAGCATTGTGGTGTGGATGTGGATGTGACAGAAAGCCATTTGGAGAGGATGGATAGTGAGAGACTAACAAGGAGATTGTATATGAGTGCGATGGAGGAGGGAAGAGGAAGGGGGAGGCCGAGGATGAGATGAAGGGATGGAATAGAGAAGTATATGATAGAGGGGGATGTGGGCTAGGGAGAGGGCAGTGAAATGGCGGGGGATAGGGCGACATGGAGGCGATTTGTTTGTGGCCATCCCTTACGGGATTAAGGCGTCTGGCAATAGACAGAAAGATCAACGAGGGACAGAGAGATAAAAAAGAAAGAGAAACATGGATCAGATCAAAGAAACCACCAAAAAGAGAAAAATTCTGAAGCACGTTCGAAGTAAAATGGCACTAGGAAAGCAGCATATTATACCGCTGAAAGACAAAAACGGTGAAGTCATTAAATGCAGATAGGATGGTGAAGAAAGCTGAAGAATTTTACAAAGAACTGTATGGATCAAAGACAATAGTACGAATAGCTAACTTTTCAGCTGACACAAGTGAAAAATCTGAGGTAACAGCAGACGAAGTAAACATTTCTCATAAAGTATGGAAAGAGGGAAGACCCCAGGAGAAGGTGGAATAGCAGCAGATTTACTGTTGGCTGCAAGAGCAGTAGTACAAAACAGACTTGCCGATTTAGTTACTCAGTGTATAAAGAAGAAAATTCCCAGAACATGGTGTAAAGCAAGTTATTTTGCTTAAAAAAAAAAAAAAAAAAAAAAGGCGACTTAAAAGATCTTAGTAACTATCGATCTATTAGCTTATTAACAGATATTTACAAACTCTTCACTAAAGTCCTTACGAACAGAATAACAACAGATTTTGAGGAAAACCAACCTCATGAACAGGCAAGATTCCGAAGCGGGTATTCGACTACTGATCAACACACAATGAATCAGCTAATTGAGAAAACTGCAGAAAGTAATATACCCCTGCGCTTCGGTGTTGTTGATTACGAAAAGGCTTTCGACTCAGTGGATCACATAGCAATTATAATTTCATTGCAGGAACAAGGAGTAAATGAGAACACTGTAAAACTGCTCGAAAACATATATAAAGAGGGAACTGCTACAATAAAATTATATAAAGACACAGAAAAAAACAAAGATTGAGAAGGGCTCGCGTCAAGGAGATATACTTTCACTAAAATTATTTACTTGATGCCTGGAATATATTTCAGAAAGCTTTACTGGGAGAACAAAGGAATAAACATAGATCTAAACCATTTAAGATTTGCAGATGACATTGTCCTAATCTCAGAAACAGCGATGACACCGCAAAAAATGTGAAATGAACAAAACAGAGAAAGTCTCCAAGTAGGACTAACGATGAACCGGAGTAAAACTAATGTTTAATCCAAATACACTAAAGAGCATCATCAGAACAAGTGAAGAAATTCTTGAAGAAGTCGAGGAGTACAATTATTTAAGGCAAATACTAAAGCTAACAAAAGACCATGATAGGGAAATACTCTTAAAAAAGACGCATTACAATTGGATGGAAAGCTCTGGGTAAACACAGATATATCATGAAAAGTGGCTTGCCAGTATGTATGAAACGAAAACTATACAACGAATGAATAAATCCGAGCTATGATGTGCGGTTGTGAAACCTGGAAACTGACAAAATCGATGGAAAATAAACTAATCTGTTCTCAAAGAGCAATGACAAAGTCAGTGTTGGGAATATCTTTAAGAGAAAGGAAAAGATCAACTTGGGTAAGAGAGCAGACTAAAGTCAAAGACATTATAGAAGTTATAAAAGAACAGAAATGGAGGTGGGCAGGTCATGTAACAAGAATAAGGGATAACCGATGGAGCAAGAGGCTGACTGACTGGAAACCAAGAGATTGGAAGCATAGCAGAAAAAGGCCAGGCAGGAAGTGGAGAGATGAGATAGAAAAGTTTGCAGGCAAAATGCAGCAGAGATTGTCTTAGCCAAGGAATTCATAGAAAAGGTTGGGGAGGCTTTGCTCAGCAGTGGACCTGAAATGGCTGATTATATATATATATATATATATATATATATATATATATATATATATATATATATATATATAGTTATGAAGGGAGATTTGCTAGTTAGGTAGTCTCGTACCAATGAGACGTTTCTCGTTCCGTAAATTCCAGTACGAGTCATCAGAGTTGCCAGTTTGCCTGTTGTTTGTGGCATAGTTTTTCGTAAGTTAAACATTGATTTATTTTTATGCTCTTTTTCTTTATGTTTTATTTAAGTAATTGCTTGTTAAATTATGTATTTTAAGTTCGTATGGTAAATGATTACTGTTATGTAATGTGAGACAACTCTAGCATGTTTTGATGTCTCGTAGTTGGTAACTGTTGTTGTTAGATGGCTGATGCAAGACAGTATGTCCTAGAATGTTGGAGAAGTAGAAGTTTCGAGAGTAATGCAGCTTATATAAGATGGGATAGAGACTGTTACAAGTTTAGTCGGGTTTCAGTTCAGTGTGAGTGAAGTGCAGTCGGTTTGTGAAGTGTTGCTGGCAAGCATTAAGTGTAAGTACTGTCAGTGAAGATTATTTTTTGGTACTTGTGTAATAAGTGAAGTGTTGGCAGGCATTAAGTGTACTAACAGTGAAGTGTTGTTAAGCATTAAGTGTAATAGCAGTTAGTAAAGTGTGTATAGCTCCAGTGCTTGTGAGAAGAGTTAAGTTGAAAAGCATTAGTGTGGAATTCTTTGGAAAATAAAGACAGTGAACTTTAAGGAGCCAGTGTTTGTTTCGCCTCAGCTGATCTTGTGTACTGTACACCTGAAGGCTGACCATAGGAAGACAACTCATTGGGCAACGTCCTTCTTATACTGTACTACTGCTGTTGAAGCCTGTGGCAGTATGGGGTGCGGACGTAACACTGGTGTCAGGAGTGTGGGATAATTTAGGGCTGCAGTGAGTCTAACCTTCGACATGGAAGCAGAAGATGTGAAGACAAGATATCGAGCTGGGCAGGAGGAGGAAATTTCCCTGGCAACATTCGTGAAGCTAATGCAAGCACAGAGTGAAAAACTAGAGGCACAGCATGAAGAACTCAAAGAATAATTACAGGCACAGAAGAAAGAAATCAAACAACAATTGCAGGCACAGAATGAAGAACAGAAAGAACGACATGAATAGCTTCGGGAGGCATTACGGGGGGAGAGATTGTACTACAGGCGAATTTGTGGTTGTGATAGTCCCGAGGAATTTGCTTGAAGAAATTTCTATTTCATTAAATCTGGAATTATAATGGTTATCAAGTTGCAAGTATTTTGTGGATATGTTCGTCTTTCATTAACCCCTTTAGTCTGATTAGAACCTATAATTCATTATTGTTGCCACCCGGCTAGGAATACCTTTGGTTGACTTCTCCTTCTATTAGGTTTTTCCTTGCTCTTTGACCCACCTCACTCTTATAATTGGGAAAAGAGATCTGGACGACGACGACGACGACGAAGGAAGTGTGCATGATGATGATGATTTTAAACATATTAGGAGTACGCCCATGTGGTGAAAGAAGGTAACAAAGGAAGTATCTATAACTCCTACAGCTTGAAAACTGTTATGCTAGGTGATCTTAGGTCGACTTCTCGCCCTAATGACACTAGCTACTGAGCAGGGTCCTCTTTCGAGACCGGAGCTAGAACACACAACAAGAGGAACAGGGCATAAAAACTCGGCAGACCAATCTTACACATATATTGCATTAATCTCGATTTCCTTACAACATATGGCAAATATATACAATACAGGTATTATGGATAATGGCAGGCTTTTGGTAAAAAATATTTACAGTACACAATACATACAAGGGCAATCACCGTCAGTCAATAATATTCGCTAATTGTACATAGGAATTATAGGCATAGTCCATATAGTCCTTCCCGTACAGTCCTAGTGTACCACTGGTTACTTTCATACTTAGGCAATTCTCATTGTATGTTAAAGATGTCACTGTGATTCAGTCTTTACTGTACCACTGATATAAATAAGCCACATAATACAGACACTGTCAGTAGGGAGTCACTGTTATCGCACTAGTGGGTTTTCTTGGGCTGCTGAAACCTGGGCTTATCATATGTGGTGCCCGGGCGCAGGGGGCTGGTCCTCGGGCGTGCCCTCCCATAGGGGACATGGAACTACTGCCGAGGGTGAGGTCGCCCAGGTGTGGTCACGTTCTGGGGTGCAGGGAGGCCCTTCCTTAGTGGGGCTGCAACCTGCCAGGTGGCCCTCAGGGCTTGGGCCAAACAAGGCTAGGAGCCTCGCCTGTCGTTGTCTGCTCCTGGCGGAGGGTCGGTGGCGGGACTGGCTCGGAAGGTCCCGCCCCAGGGTCCTGGGTGTGTCCTTGGTAGGCTGGGGGCTGCAGTCACCACTAGGTTGGACTGCTGTCAGGAGTGGCCTGCGGCGTCCCTTCCGGATTGCGTCCATCAGTACCGGGTGTTGTCCAGGGACAACTCTCAGGGCGTGGACTCCCTCTCCCAGGATAGGGCCCTGCCACCACTCCTCAAAGGACAGCTCCTCCTCCTGGAGACCACACCTGTGGGGAGAGTGGGAAGGGCATCCCGCACAGCCTCTGGGGGGCAGGTGGGCTGTGCCAGGGACTTCCTCCAACGGGGAGGCCCTAGGGACTGTAGACGAAGGGTGTACAGTGGCTGACCCTTCCCCAGTGTGGACAGTGGCCAACGTCGCAGTTCCACAACCCCTGAGGGCAGCAGCAGCAGGGCGTACTGTGGCCGCTTCTTCCCCAGTATGGACAGTGACCGATACCAAGGTGCTACTCACTTAGGTGTAGGCAGATGAAAGGTGTACAGTGGCTGCTCCTTCCTTGACGTGGACAGTGGCTGACGTTGCAGTTCTGCCTTTCTCTGGCTTGCCAGCCAACGTGAGTACAGTGGCCGTCACGTCCAACCCAGGGAGTACAGTGGCCGCCACAGCGGGGCTGGTTCCAGGTGTGGCTGCAGCAGAAGGGCGTACAGTGGCCGCTCCTTCCCTGGTATGGACAGTGGCCGATAACGCGGTGCTACAGGGAGCAACAGCAGAAGGTCATACAGTGGCCGCTCCTTCTCCGGTATGGACAGTGGCCGATACTGTGGTGCTGTCTGGGACTATCAGAAGACAAGTCCCACCCCGATCCTGGCGAGTGCTATGCCGGCTACATTTTCACCAACTGCACTCCACTCTCGCACCAGTGGTGAGAACGGCCGCGCTCGACAATTTGAAGGGCTAACTCGCTCAAACTTAGCAACTCACAACCCCGCTCCAAATTGCCTGTCTGTTAGTGTGTTTATATATCTATTGATCGTGCATTAATTTTTCTCATACAATAAATGCATTATCCCACTGGCGTGAGGTAACATCACAAGGATATAAACGAAAAGCATCATTTGCTGTATATATCTTCACAGTGCCGTGAATACTAAAGAATGAAAATTATACCCACATACTGAGTATTGTGTACATTCATGCACTAGGGTCGTAAAAAGTGGTTCACACCAGCCAGCTAAATAATTATCATTCTCTCTCTCTCTCTCTCTCTCTCTCTCTCTCTCTCTCTCTCTCTCTCTCTCTCTCTCTCTCTCTCTCCACATACTGAGTAACGTGTACATTCATGCACTAGTGTCGTAAAAAGTGCCAGCTAAATAATTTTCATCTCTCTCTCTCCTATTAAAATGAATGTACCATTGCAAAAGGAGAGAGAGAGAGAGAGAGAGCAGCAATAAGAATATTTTCAAGAAACGGACCTAAACCTTTGTAGTGCACCTGGGCTAATCCAAAATGTCCTCACTCCTCCCCCAAAATGGGGTGAGGTGAATGAGAGAAGGGAGTGAGGTCAAGTGCACGAGTACTGTCTGCTGAGAGAGGTCAGTCAGATGCTGCACTTCACCATGGCAACTTCTAGAGATGTTATAGAATTTGAGGCCGAAGGTTTTTCTTCTGTGATACTTAGTGAGACTGAAGACAAAGTACATTTTCGCATAAATGTGAAAAGTGAGGAAGAGTTCCAGCGTTGGAAAGAACTTTATATGCAAAAAAATAACACCTGTTTCAAAGTGAAACGTGTATATCCTAGAGGAGAGAGGAAATTGTTTCATACGACATTCATTTGTCTGCATGGTGCTGTTCTCAACACTGGGAAGAAGACGTATACTGGGTATGTATTGTATGTGCATTGTTTATTATTGCATGCCATGTGTTCCATTATGATGGTGAATATTCCTGAGTTATATATGTAGCTCATATTGTATAGATGACATGCCTCTGTGTAGTTAAAAACAAAGGAGATGGATATATAAGTACTGTTTCTGTACTGACTGAATTTCAAGAAACCTAGCAATTGCCAGTGTTTCGTAGGTTATACAGTTCTTGATTATTAGACTCACGACTGTATGTTTAGAGAAAAGTCGAAGGACAATAAGGGTAAATCAGAACAATTACTCTCTATGTTCTGTTCATAAAAAATACCACCCAGGCTTTTTAACAGGTATATCTTCTCTTCTTACTTGATGACAAAATCACCTCAACTTTGATTTTCCATCACTTCTGAGATACTGTTGGACTCCGTTTCTTATTTGAATATACAGTCGTCACTTTTTATTGCAATTGTTATTATCTCGTGTTTGCAAGTGTCTAGTTTAATCTAATTGAAGCGTGTGTTTGTTATTCTGATATCTATTTTGTTTTGTTAAAGGTGCCCTGTGACAATGGATGTCAACATCCAGTCGATAACTAAAGACAAAATGAAGAAGGACAAACTGATGGAAAAGTATACATGCTTCGTTACCCTGAAGGGTCTTCATAATCACTCTCGCCAGTCTGCAGAAGTCCTCAATCAACTCAGGGTACTTCCAGAAACGAGGGAGACTTTCATTAAGTACTTTCAGCAAGGTAATTATATGTGTAAATATTTTATTGCGCTGCTCAATTTGAGGCTTCTATTACCTTAACAAAACTACTTTAGATTTTTTGTTTCCTAATGCATTACCGGTGGAAAAATATTGTATCTTTGATAAGTGAAGTAGAATATTCTATTTGTGTAAAATTATGAATTACGTAATCAGATTATCATATGCGTGTGTTACTGCGTAATTTTGACACATTCGGTTCTAAATTTGCAGGAATGACAGTACCTCCAGCAGGAAGATATCATGTATTGAAATTGGGTCTGTGTGATGACGTATACGGACAGGCAAATCATGGAATCAACCCATCGGTCCGAGCTATCGAGTATATGATGAAGCAATGGCTCAATGAACAGCATGGTGGACTTGATAATTTATCCATGGCAGACTCCATTAGAAAGTATGCCGCAAACAACCCAGAAGTGACTATACTGCAGAACATTGAAGAAAGTCGATATGCTGTGGTGCATGTAACTCCTTTCATGAGGAGAGTTCACACTAAATTCAGGGAAGCTGGAGAAATAGTCTTCGTGGATGCTACAGGATGTATTGATCAACTCAATACATCACTGATCCCATTTCTCCGTGCTGGACCAGCAGGAGCTGCTCCTCTTGCTCTGCTGTTTACGTCATCCATAGATGAAGCAGCACTGAAGAAAGGTGAGCCTGATATTTCTTGTATATTGTTCAGCCCAACACAGTTATGTACTTCCACAAATGTGTGTGTGTGTGTGTGTGTGTGTGTGTGTGTGTGTGTGTGTGTGTGTGTGTGTGTGTGTGTGTGTGTGTGTGTGTGTGTGTGTGTGTGTGTGTGTGTGTGTGTGTGTGTGTGTGTGTGTGTGTGTCTGTGTAACAGACAGACAGGCAAACAGACAAAAATCAGCAGGAAACTAGGGTAACCTTAAACTTAGTATAGAGCTTTGTTTGTGTACTATAGGTACATATTTACATCCAAATGTATCATATATTCCTTTATCCGCTTTTGTTCTCATTACAGGTTTTGATATGGTAAAATGTGCTGTTGGAGAAAATGCGTTTTATGGGAAGCAATCACCAGAAACGTTCATGACAGACAACTCTAGCGTAATGAAGGGAGCCCTAGCAGCAACCTGGCCTGCAGCTCGACAGTTTTTATGTATTTTTCACTTACTTCAGCAAGTGTGGCGATGGCTACTTGACCTCAAGCATGGCATAAGGAAAGAGGACAACCAGGAGCTGATGGCTGCAGTGAAGTGCCTCGTTTATGCATCATCGAAAGAGGATTTCTTCAAAGCTTTGCAAGAATTCAAGGCTAACCCTCTTTCACAGAAATACACTAACTTCAGAAGGTATTTTTACATTTTGTTCATTCTCTACAAAAGTATTTGAGAAAAAAACACAAGTTGTTAATATTGACTACCTATTCTTTACTTTTACATTTTTAACATTATTGTTATTATTTATTATTATTATTATTATTATTATTTGGACTCCTCACCCTGCCCTTGGGTGGGAAAGGGGGTCCAGATGTTGATGATGATGATGATTATTATTATTATTATCATTATTTTTGTTGTTGTCGTTGTTGTTGTTGTTGTTGTTGTTGTTGGTGGTGGTGGTGGTGGTGGTGGTGGTGGTGGTAGTAGTAGTGGTAGTAGTAGTAGTAGTAGTAGTAGTAGTATCATCATCATCATCATCATCAGTTCCGAATACTGTTACGTACTGCACATCCAAATAGTGAACCGAGATAGCTCTTCAGCTATCTCGGTTCACTAATGGAAAGGAGGGAAGAGTGAGGTATTACGCTCAGGGCTGGTGCGATGCTGCGAGGTCATCACACCAACAATTTTTGCGAGGCAACCATGTGCATCATTAAGGAAGGTGTTCTGAATAGGTAAGTATCTTATCCTCAATACTGCTTTTGGTATATGTAGATGCCAACTAAGGTATATGAATAGTTTACATAACACCCACACACATTCATGCTAACAAATGTAGATATAAAGGATGATTTTCCAAATACCTTCCTCTTTAATACTGTTCTTGTGTTTGACAACAAAGCTCTGTACCTTTTCTTACCTTTGTGTTGTTTTACAGTATATGAATGTAAAAGAGTGTTTGTTGGTCCGTACTTTTAGATGAAATGTCTTTTCAAACATTTTTTTTCTTTGTGTGTGTGTGTGTGTGTGTGTGTGTGTGTGTGTGTGTGTGTGTGTGTGTGTGTGTGTGTGTGTGTGTGTGTGTGTGTGTGTGTGTGTGTGTGTGTGTGTGTGTGTGTGTGTGTGCGTGCGTGCGTGCGTGCAGGCAAGTACTTCCGGAGGGGGGACAAGAGGGGGCAATTGTCCCCCCTCGGAAGGAAATTTGTTTGCCTATGCAACGACCTCTATAATTCTATTGCAGCTGAGTCAGCGTTACTACACTGTGGCACGCATCAGGTATCCCACTTTGGAGAGTGTGCGAACTTTTTGTAGCGACCAGGTGCTGGGGATTCCCCAAGCAGAGTAAAATCGCCTGGCGATAGCCAGAGTAAAATACTAAGTGCTTCAGTAAGCGTGATACTGGTAAGTAACTTGAAACTTTTGCTATTGCACTATAATACATAACATAGTATTAAAACGCCATATTTTTATCTTTATACCTTGTAAGTTGTAGGAGTGACTAGTAATTTCTTACCTATCCATGATACATTGGATTTCGGTATCCCTATGCCTAAGCCATAAGATTTTGAGCGAGACGCTTTGCCTCTTCCCCCCTCTGTGAAAAACCCTGCGGACGCCCTTGTGTGTGTGCATTTGTTTGTGTGTGTGTACTTATGTGTCACATCTTCTGCTTCCTCTTTTTCAGAGGCAAGGCATACGACACAGTTCAGCTGATGATTTTCATGGCTGAAATATTTGACAGTTACATGAAGAAGAGACTTGCAGAGGTTGCACTAGGGAGGCGGAGAACAAAGAATACAAGTATGGGCGCACTGTCCTTGGAAGCAATAACTCCCCTTGGCAACGGGAAATACAAGGTCAAGAGCCAGTCTACTGCATCACTGTCGACCTGGAAGCTGGCTTCTGCGAGTGCAGTGTGGGTGAGAATGACTTGCTGTGTAAACACCAAGCTGCCTGTGCAGAGCACAGCATGTCCATCTTGCCCCAAGTTTTCACTGCTACAAGTGAAAACAGCCGGTGCCTGGCGTCAGTGGCAGTGGGCGAAGACAAAACTCCTCCAGAAAGTTTTCTCAGAGGATTGTTGGAGCCACACCTGAACGCCGAAGAAGAGAACTCCTGAACTTCTGCAGCTGTAGAATGAGAGGAAAATAAACACTACGCACAGGACCAACCAATGTTGGAAGATGACAAGAGTTGCCAGGATCAATGCGGCAATATTTCAGAGTTTGTCGCAGCTCTTCAAAGCGTGAAAGAAAAGTATGGAAACGCAGACACTGTGGACGCCCTCAAGACAGCAGTTAAAAGACTGCAAAAAATGAGAAGTACAAACACGCTGAACAGTATGTTGTACAACCTAGGCAGTGATGTCTGCACCACTGCAACTGGAGCTGGCCGAGGAAAAATTCGGTGTCAGCCAACATTAATTGGAAGACGAGGGCCAGAAAAACCTAGAGAAGAAGCCCCTCTTGGAAAAGGGTGCCGACCCAACTGTATACTGACAGGCAAATAGAAGCGGCCACGAGAATTGTCAGTAAACATCGCTGCCAACGTGGCCAATGTCAAGTCGCATGGAAGCGGCCATTGAAATATTGTATTTGCCTACAGTAATTGCATGCTTAATATATATGATGTGTTTTTGTCTTTTAAGAAAGTTATTCATTAATTCCCAAACATTCTGATCTGCTTGTCTGCAGAACATTCATGTCACTAACTTAGACAATAGTGCATTGAAAGGCTTATATATATATATATATATATATATATATATATATATATATATATATATATATATGGAGCTTCTGTGGTACAGTGGTAAAGTGTGCGTGTTCGTACACTGAAGAACGAGGGTTCGCGCCCTGCCAGGGTAATAAACTTTGGGAGCGTTCTTCAGGCCACGTACTGCATTGGCGGACACAAGGGATGCTGTGGTTGAACAAGTGCCGCATGCAATAAAGTATGCTTGCACCCAGTCGGCTTGCACGGGCCGATTACACTTGGTTCACAGACTACACACACATCCAAAGCCACTCGAACACTACAATTGCACTTCTCACCCTACATACAATCTCTACTAGACAGCGTAAGCCACTTGGTAGAGATACATTGGCTGTATCGTCCCCACTTCGGTAGGGATAGGTCGGTCCTGCAGTGGACACTCAAACGGCTAATGACATGAGATGAGAATGATATATATATATATATATATATATATATATATATATATATATATATATATATATATATATATATATATATATAATCCTATTTACATACTTGATAATATATGAGAGAGAGAGAGAGAGAGAGAGAGAGAGTTTTAGGGAAGAAGTGAGGTCATTTTGGAAGAGCCCAGATGCACTACAAAGCTTCAGGTCCGTTTCCTGAAAATATACATACATGCTGCTGCTGCTGCTCTTTCTCTCTCTCTCTCCTATTGCAGTGGTACATTCATTTCAATTGTAAAGAGAGAGATGAAAATTATTTAGCTGGCTGATGCTGACCACTTTTTACGACACTAGTGCATGAATGTACACAATACTCAGTATGTGGAGAGAGAGAGAGAGAGAGAGAGAGAGAGAGAGAGAGAGAGAGAATGAAAATCATTTAGCTGGCTGGTGTGAACCACTTTTTACGACCCTAGTGCATGAATGTACACAATACTCAGTATGTGGGTATAATTTTCATTCTTTAGTATTCACGGCACTGTGAAGATATATACAGCAAATGATGCTTTTCGTTTATATCCTTGTGATGTTACCTCACGCCAGTGGGATAATGCATTTATTGTATGAGAAAAATTAATGCACGATCAATAGACATATAAACACACTAACAGACAGGCAATTTGGAGCGGGGTTGTGAGTTGCTAAGATTGAGCGAGTTAGCCCATCAAATCGTCGAGCGCGGCCGTTCTCACCACTGGTGCGGGAGTGGAATACAGTACTGCTGGTGAAAATGCGGCCCGGCTGAGGTGTAGTTGACCAGGACTGTTTGGTTGTCTCTGGCCGTGTTGAGGGGAAAAGGGGCGTAGGGCCGTGGTGTACTGGGCCTGTATCGCTCAAACCTGGTGCGCTCTCTTCCTGCCCCTCCATGGTCTCCTTCTGGGGTGGGGGTGCGATCGTGGCTCCGTCCTAGGTGGGGTGTCTCCACAGGGGTGTGTATTTCAAAAACTCTCTTCATAAAAGTGTTTGGTATACTCATCTTAGTCGAGCCTTACCTAAATTTACCATCCCTCCATCTTTAAGGCTGACTTGTGGTAACAGAGTAACGACAGAATATGGTGCAAGTCACGAGGAGGTGTTATGGGGAGGATGCACTGCCGTGGCACTGTCTTTTTCCGCCTCTGAGTTACATGAACTAAGCTGCAAAGCCGTGGCATTGTATTTTTCTGCCATTGAACTACCTGAACTAAGCTGCAAAACCATAGCAATGTCTTTTACCGTCACTGATCTACATGAACTAAGCTGCAAAGCCGTGGCATTGTCTTTTTCTACCACTGAGCTACATGAACTACAGCTGAAGAGTTCTAGCTTTGTCTTTTTCTGTCATCGAGTTACATGGACTAGGCTACAAAGCCGGGGCATTGTCTTTTTCTACCACTGAGTTACATAACCTAAACTGCAAAGCCATGGCATTGTCTTCTTCCGCCAATGAATTACATAAGCTAAGCTGGAAAGCCGTAGCGTTGTCTTTTTCTGCCACTGAGCTACAGGAACTAAGCTGCAAAGCCGTGGCATTGTCTTTTTCTCTGCCACTGAGCTACGTGAACCAAGCAGCAAAAGACTTGACAACTTTCAAAAGTGTTCCATTCCAAAGGTGTTAATGAAGGAAATACAGGGTGGCCCGTAAACAGCGCTCAACTAGAAACTCGCCTGACAGTGAATTGTATACACGGGCATTACTCTGTCTGCTGGTGTGGGTGTGGTTGTGAAGAGGGAGTAGGAAACGAATAAGTGATATAGGACGGGCACTGATAACACTGAATGAGCCGTCTCCGCAACACACATGGAAGTTGCTCTGTCCCGTGGAAGACGTTCGTTATACAGTATATGGATCATCCTGTATTTCATTAACCCCTTCCATCCGATGGCATATTTTCCTCTTTATTCTTGCTTCATACGTTCGGTTTTATTCAGCTCAGAGGAGGCTTTTTGAACTGGGGGCGTAGGGCACTGTGTAATACGGGAAAAATTTAGTCACCAATGTAATGCTGGAAAATTTAGATACCACCGCTAATGCCACCAGTGTGATGACGAGAATTTGTCACCCGGTGCAATGATCAAAATTAGTCACCAGTGTAAACGATCAAAATTTTAGATTATGGGAAATTGGGTAGAGTGATCTTATATGAGAGTTTCAGGGATTATGAAAAATAAGGTAGCGTGATCTTATCATTTTGATTATGGAAAATAAGGTAGCGTGATCTTATTTTGAGAGTGCATGAGCAAAATAGATATTAGTACACTTTGCGGGCCACTCAGTTTTGTCTGTACCAGTCCTTAGAGGATAGCACATTTAAAACTCGAAATAACTTAAACTAAGATTTACTGAGTACTAAGAACTGAGAGCCAGAGGCAGGATCTCACTGCTACCTGGCGCGTCCCCGGGTGGCGGATAGAGGAAGGCCTTGTAGATATACAAGGTACTGTCTTAGACGGCGCGGACCATGGGACCCCCCATAGAGATATAGGGCTCCACTGAATATAACGAATAAGGTGGCAGAAAAAATTACATCTCACCAGAAACTATGTGGCAGGGAGGTGAGATTATTTGCCACAATCCTCCCAACCAAACATGAGTTCTATTGCAAAGTATTTGACGGGCGTTCCTGTTGGATCATCGTCTATTAAAGGTCCAACCGCACTGCCTCCTGTGCTTATGGGCAGTGTGCCACCGAAAGTGAGTAAGCACTGTGTTGACAAGATAGAGACTGGGATATTAAACACTCTTAAATCAATGAAGATCTATGCATACAATGTAAGAAGCCTCGCTGAAGATTACAAACTTGATAACTTAATGGCTGAACTGGAAAACATTAGTTGGGATATTGTAGGTTTGAGTGAGACCCACAGAAAAGAAGAAAAAGTAATTCAGCTAAATGACAGTGGCCACCTATTTTACCACAGAGGAAGGGAAAATGGAAGAGTTAATGGTGTAGGATTTCTAATTAACAGAAATCTTGCAGACAACATCGTTAAATTCAGCAGTGCATCTGACAGAGCAGCAGTGGTTGTAATTAGACTGTGCAAAAAATATACCCTGAAAGTGATACAAGTATATGCACCAACTTCTCAGAGCTCAGATGAAGAAACTGAAACATTCTATGATGACATCTCCCAGATTATGGAAGGAGAAAAGACCACCTATACTATACTCATGGGAGACTTCAATGCAAAAATTGGAAAATCAAAAAATGGAGAAGCATGTAAGGGAAAATTTGGAATGGGAGAAAGGAACGAAAGAGGAGAAATGTTGGTAAACTTTGCAGAAATGTTTAACATGAGAATGAACACATTCTTTCACAAAAGAACAGGGAGAAAGTGGACCTGGAGAAGCCCAAATGGAGAAACAAAGAATGAAATCGACTTCATTATAGCAAATAAGAATAACACAATCACATACGTCACAGTTATCAACAAAGTAAATATTGGAAGTGACAATAGAATGGTAGGTTGCACAGCAAGATTCAATTTCAAAAGGGAAAGAAAGAAGATGATTAAAGACAAAAAGATTTGCCCAATAAAAGTCAGCGAAAACAAAGCAGCTTTTCAGTTAGAAATAAGAAACAGATTTCAGGCTCTCAGTTATGCTGAATGTGACATTGATGAGTTGAATGACAGACTAACAAAAGTCCTAAAAGAATCAGCGGAGGTAGGAAAACCTAATACAACCAAAGCCGGGAAGTATTCAGAGAAGACACTTGAGCTTATGAAAAAAAGAAAGGTAATGAAAGTAAAAACAAAGAAAGATGAAGTAGAACGAGCGGAATTAAATAAGCTTATCAACAAAAGACAAAGAGAAGAAAAAAGAAAGAGAAACATGGATCAAGTCAAAGAAACCATCAAAAATGGAAAAACTCTGAAACAGATCCGAAATAAAATGGCACTTGGAAAGCAACAAATTACATCACTAAAAGACAAAAACGGTGAAGCCATTAAATGCGGAGATATGATGCTGAAGCGAGTTGAAGAATTTTACAAAGAACTGTATGCAGCAAAGACAGTAGTACCAATCGCTAACTTTTCTGTTCACACAAGTGAAATACTTGAGATAACACCAGACGAAGTAAATATTTCTCTTAAAAATATGAAAAGAGGGAAGGCTCCGGGAGGAGATGGAATAGTAGCAGATTTACTGTTGGATGCAGGAGCAGAAGTACAAAATAGGCTTGCTCACTTATTTACCCAATGTATAAAACAGAAGAAAATTCCCAAAACATGGTGTAATGCAATTGTTATTCTACTTTATAAAAAAGGCGACTCAAAAGACCAAACTATCGACCCATTAGCTTGCTATCAGTCATTTACAAACTTTTCACTAAAGTCCTTACAAACAGAATAGCTACAAATTTGGAGGAAAACCAACCTCGTGAACAGGCAGGATTCCGATGCGGGTATTTGACCACTGATCATCTGCACACAATGAATCGGCTAATTGAGAAAACTACAGAATATAATAAACCACTGTGCTTAGGTTTTGTTGATTACGAAAAGGCTTTCGACTCAGTGGAGCACATAGCAATTATAAATTCATTGCGAGAACAAGGAGTGAATGAGAACATTGTAAAACTGCTCGAAAACATATATAAAGAGGGAACTGCTACATTTAAATTACATAAGGACTCAGAGAAAATTAAGATTGAGAAGGGCGTGCGTCAGGGAGATACAATTTCACCAAAGTTATTTACAGTATGCCTAGAAAGTATTTTCAGAAAGCTAGACTGGGAAAAGAAAGGAGTAAACATAGATGGAGAAAAGCTAAACCATTTAAGATTTGCAGATGACATTGTCCTAATCTCAGAAAAAGCAGA
Organism: Coenobita brevimanus; assembly: GCF_032717465.1. Taxonomy (NCBI): domain Eukaryota; kingdom Metazoa; phylum Arthropoda; class Malacostraca; order Decapoda; family Coenobitidae; genus Coenobita; species Coenobita brevimanus. The sequence continues at coordinate 15,616,093 of NC_137042.1, forward strand.
GACGTTGCAAGAAATGTTAAATGACCTGAACAGAGAAAGTCTCAAAGTAGGGCTAAAGATGAACCGGAGTAAAACTAATGTTTAATCCACAAACACCAAAGAGCGTCATAAGAATAAGTGGAGAAATTCTTGAAGAAGTTGAGGAGTACAATTACCTGGGACAAATACTAAAATTAACGAAAGATAATGATAGCGAAATAAAAAGTCGCATTACAATTGGATGGAAAGCTTTCGGTAAACATAGAGACATTATGAAAAGTAGCTTCCCAGTTTGTATGAAACGAAAAGTATATAACGAATGTATAATTCCAGCTATGACGTATGGTTGTGAGACTTGGAAACAGGCAAAATCGATGGAAAATAAATTAATTCGTTCTCACAGAGCAATGGAAAGGTCAATGTTGGGAATATCTTTAAGAGACAGGAAAAGATCAACTTGGGTGAGAGAGCAGACTAAAGTCAAAGATATTATAGAAGTTATAAAAGAACAGAAATGGAGGTGGGCAGGCCATGTAGCAAGAACAAGGGATAATCGATGGAGCAAGAGGTTGACTGACTGGACACCAAGATATGGTAAGCGTAACAGAAAAAGGCCAGACAGGAGGTGGAGAGATGAAATAGAGAAATTTGCAGGGAAAACGTGGCAAAGATTGGCTCAATCAAGGAATTCGTGGAGAAGGTTGGGGGAGGCCTTTGTTCAGCAGTGGACTTATAATGGCTGATGATGATGATGATGATGATGATGATGAAGAACTGTGAATGAAACAAAGCAAAAAAATTTAATCAGGGTCTGTAACTCCAGAATTATGAATCTTTACAACCTAAATTAATATTCAAAGTATACTGATTCACATGGATATATTAATCCCGTGGTCTCAGTCGGACTCTTCGGGAAGAAACCTAAAATTTACCACCAAAGATCTTAAGACTAAATATGTACAATTAAAGAATCATATACAATTGAATACAGTATGCAAATGGACCAGCGATATTCACTTTGCGTGAACTAAGAAAAAGGAGGGGGGTGTGATCTAGTGTTAGAGGTTAGGCAGTAGCTTGAAAGCACGATCTGTGAACGATGAAGAGAGGAGTGGCGATTTCATTATTTAGTATAAATAAGATCAGAGGAAATATCGCCAATTTAACTCACGTATATGAAGACTTATTACACGAGGGAGAAAAGGGGGGGGGAGGATGAGCGTTCGGCACTAACCTGTGAACGATGAAGAGAGAAGCGGTGATCTCATTGTTTGGCGTTGTTGTTGTTGTTTAGATTCTTCCACCTGACAGTCAGAGTGGAAGCGGGCCTATGGTGTGAGGCCCGCCAGTGAATAGCGGATGATCAGGGGTAGCTGGTGCTAGGCGAGGTGGAGTTGGAGTAAGAAGAATGGGCTATGAGGCGGCTGGAGATGAGGACAATGAACCAGGACTTGGTGAGCTGCAGAGCTAGTTTTTCGCCGAGTTCTGTGGGGCTCATGGCGTCAAGCGGGCGTTCAACGTCGGCAGGACTGCAGGCAGGAAGAGGAGACACTGGGTGGTCCGTCTCTATCTCGTCAGGTGAAGGAGGCCTGGTTTTCTTCCCCTTCTTGTTCTTCCTCTTCTTCCTCTGAGGCTCACCGTCAGCAGCAGGTGGTGGAGTCGAGGGGGGGAGGTCCTCTTCTTCCCGGTCGGTGGAAGGGACGGGAGAAGGAGTCCTTTCCTCAGCTACTGACGGTGGGTGGGGAGGATCGGCGGGCGGAGCAGGGTCGACTGTCTCAGCTGTTGGTGCAGTCGTGGTGGTAGTAGTGGCGGTGGCAGCTGCTCTGCTGAGGGGAGCGTCGAGCTGCAGCCTTTTCCGCGGTGTTATGCAGGATTTGGGAGGCTGCAGCGTGTTGGAATGACGCTCCTGACGAAGGGCTGGCCGAGCATCACAAGCAATGCTCTGAGGGATGATAAGGCACGGCAGCCGGTTCTTCTCAAAGATCTGGGGGAGTAGAACAAGCAGCGCCGCCTTATCATCGCCACAGAACGCCTTTGCCGTCGCAATGGACATAGCAACGATCGTGTCCACACCTCCAGGATATCGGGGATCATCAGGCCGGCATCCTCCGGCCAAGGGGCGCCGCCTTGCATGGGCAGTGCCCTGCACGACCGCATCTCGCGGCCCGGTGACCCCCTTAGCCTCGAGACCCTTCGGTGTCTGGACGATGTGGAAAACGACCATCTCGCCCTGGCCTAATGAGAGCGAGGGGTGCCGTGTAGAGGGATCAGCGATCCTGGAACGATGTACGAATACATCGGCACCAGTATTCTGGCGCCGGATGAACCCGTACCCCACCCTCAAGCTGTACCACTTTATGGTGCCTCTGATGGTCTGCGCTCCTCCTTCAGGGCCAATACTGCTAGTGTTAGCCCCCCTCAACGGGCTGTAGGCTGTAGCAGTAGAGGAAGAGGCCATGGTGGACAGAAGAATTGTTGCCACCACCGCTGCTGGACACAAACTGTGTTTGGCATTCGTTCGTTATAGATTGCCTCGCCTTTTGGGAGGCCCGGGCCATATTTTAGCCCAGTCAATGTGTTTGGCTGCGGCTCCCCACCTTATATACTGCAACACAGTATTTGGGAATCGGCTAAAACTTTAACTTATTACCTTGTAATAGTATTGACTCCTATAAGTTCTCCAAACAATATGAAAGATACGTTTGCACTCAACATAAGTAGAAAAGTGACTTACGATGTTTAAAATTTTTGTAATAGGCATAAAGGAATTTTAATCATAACGAAGCCAAATCAATTAGGAATCCGACCAGTTTTATTACCATGCACGGTTCATGTGCCTACGCGATTGTAAACACGACTCAAATAACATGAATTTCGCGCTTCACTAATGCCTATCATCAACAGTCATATTTCAGCCAACTCTCAATCCACTACTGCATAGTTCAAAAAGGGAGCACTATTAACACTGACGTATAAATCTCTAGATCAGAATACAAAGAAAGACATTCGCCATTATTAAACCCTACTAAAATTTCCATGGTTATACGTCTTTGTTAATAACGGCTGGTTCATATGTAATCAAAGTTAATCATATTCACACCAATTCTTGGCTTAGTACTATCAATATCAGAATCATGGTCACATTATGAATACACCTAAGACAAAACTTAAATATAGGACTTAACGGCTAAATCATGAACTGTATGAACTATATCAATACCTAAGCTTAAAATTACACTTACAATACTAGTTTATACTAACTTATACTATACTTAAAAATATGGCGCTACAACTGCATTCATTAGCTTCACTAAATGATGCTCTTACCAACGGAATACAGTTGTCTGAAAGTACCTATCTATCTGTCTGTCTGCTTCTTCATTTATCTATTTGTCTATATCTGCCTGTTTGTATGTATGAATGTCTACCTTCTGCCTGCCAGAGTGTCTGCCTGTCTATCTATCTCGCCAGATGCCTTAATCCTGGAAGGGGTGGCTGCAAACGAACGGCCTCCAATTCCACCTTAGACGATTCCGGTGCTGTTCCTCCATCAATTCCCCCCTCTGACTTCTTCATGGCTGACATTAAAATTTCTTCAGCTGATGTATTTTCTGCTGTCACAGGCCTCAATACTAATAAGGCATATGGGCCTGATGGAGTCCCTCCTGTTGTTCTCAAGAACTGTGCTTCTGTGCTTACACCCTGCCTAGGCAAACTCTTTCGCCTTTGTCTGTCAACTTGTACCTTTCCTTCTTGCTGGAAGTTTGCTCTCATTCAGCCAGTCTCAAAGAAGGGTGACCATTCCCAACCCTCTAACTATCGTCCATTTGCTTTAACATCCTGTATCTCAAAAGTTTTCGAGTCTGCTCTTAATAGAAAAATTTTAAAGCATCTTTCCTATTACAACCTTCTTTCTGATCGTCAGTATGGGTTCCGTCAGGGACGCTCCACCGGCTATCTTCTCACCTACCTTTCAGACTCCTCGTCATCCTCCTTTCGGGACTTTGGCGAAAGCTTTGCCATTGCACTTGACATCTCTAAGGCTTTCGATCGAGTCTGGCATAAATCTTTAATTTCCAAACTGCCCTCTTACGGTTTCTATCCTTCTATCTGTGCCTTCATCTCTAGCTTCCTTTCTGGTCGTTCTATAGCCGCTGTTCTAGACGGCCATCGTTCTTCTCCTAGATCTATTAACAGTGGTGTTCCTCAGGGCTCTGTCCTATCACCAACTCTCTTCCTTTTATTCATCAATGACCTTCTAAGCTGTACATCTAACCCTATCCACTCATACGCTGATGACTCCACCCTTCACCTTTCCATTCGATTCCCGCAACGTCCATCTCAGCAGTTACTTCAACAAACAAGGGATGAGGCTATGACACACCTAATGTCTGACTTGGCTCATATCTCTAACTAGGGTAAAAATAATCTTGTTGTTTTTAATGCATCAAAGACTCAGTTTTTGCACCTATCAACCCGACAAAATCTTCCACAGGTATACCCACTAATGTTTGATAATATTCAGCTTAATCCTGCATCATCCTTGAACATGCTTGGGATTTCATTTACTCGGGACTTATCTTGGAAAGTTCATATTACATCTCTTGTAAAATCTGCTTCCAAGATATTGGGTGTGCTAAGCCGACTCCGTTCCTTCTTTACCCCTGCACAATTATTGACTCTATACAGGGGGTTTTATCCGCCCCTGTGTAGAGTACAACTCTCATGTGTGGGGAGGCTCCCCACATACAGCTCTTCTCAATAGGGTGGAGTCAAAGGCTTTTCGCCTCATTAACTCTCCTCCTCTTACTGACTCCCTTCAACCTTTGTCTCTTCACCGCACTGTTCCATCTTTATCTCTTTTCTATCGCTACTTCAATGGTCACTGCTCCTCTGAACTGTCTGCATGCATTCCTCAACCCCTACGACGGGCGCGTAGCACCCGTCTAGCAGCATCGGGGGAGGCGGTGGCTGAATCGGTAGAGAGGCGGCCTGCAGTCCTGATGGACCCAGGTTCGAATCCCGGCTGGGGCAGGGAACAGTTTTAGGATTTGAATTTCATAAAAGCAGACTTTCCTGATCTACCAGATGACCCGCCAACATGTCATAAAAGTACCCCCGCTAATACCAATACACCAGTCCTGTATGAGACAGCCTTAGCATGTATTCAGTATGGACGGTGGGTGTTAGCGCCGAAGTGGTGACATGTGGAGGTGTAGGAGGACTACTGGACCTTGGGATAGGCTACTCCCCCCGAGATATAGGCCCTGAAGCCTTTGCCCAGAGTCGGACACACACACAAAAAAAAAAAATAAAACTCATCCCTTTTCTGTCCAACTCTCTAATGCAAGAGTTAACCGTTACTCCCAGTCCTTCATTTATGCAACAGGTCAACTCTGGAACTGTCTCCCTCTGTCTGTATTTCCTACTTCCTATGATCTCCAGTTTTTCAAACGCAGTGTGTCCAGGCATCTGGAAATGATTGGATCTTGAATTTGGCTCTCTCTTATATTTTGTTTTTCTCTTGGAAGGAATAGTTTTGCAGGCTCGTTGCCTTCGGTTCCTTCTTCGTCACATACAAAAAAAAAAAAAAAATGTCATACCGTCCTCTGCCATCAGGCTGCCTTTTTTCCAACGCACATCCATCTCACTCATATACATTTCCAAAATATAACAAGTGGTGCCAGGCACAACAAACCTTGCTAAACAACAGTTATTTTTTTGTTGTCAAATACGGACTTATTTCTGCCATTTAGCGTCAGTGCACAATTAAAGTCTAAGGTAATGGCACAAATGTTTTCAAGTTATGCCCTCTGAAAATCTGTGCTCTTGCGTTTGACCTTGCAAGGTCGCTCAAGGTCAAAGGCCATGCTACCAAATGAAAGTCCATATGAGACTTCCTATATCTTGGTAATAGTAAATATATCTTCAATGAGTTTCGAGTTATAGCACCCTGAATATCCGTGACCTTGAGTTTGACCTTTCAAGGTCATTCAAGACCAAAGGTCTTGGTGCTAAATGAAAGCTCATAATGCGAGTTCGTCTATCTTCCTATTTGTAAATATCTCTATCTTCAACCGTATTCAAGTTATAGCCCTCTGAAAATCCGTGACCGTGATTTTGACCTTTTACGTTCACTCGATTGCCTCCAAAATTGAATACTTTTCTTTGGGGGCCAGTGCCCACATATCCTGGAAGTTTCATGCAATTTCATTCAGCCGTTTTTCCGTAATGTTATTAACAAACAAACAAACTAACTAACTCGACCAAAAACAATACCTCTTCGGACTCCGTCCGGGCGAGGTAAAAACACGCTATCGAATCGAAGTGTCTTAATTGCAGAGCTTGTGAGATGAAAAGAGAGCTATGAAGGATGGAAGAGAGCATTTTGAAGGATGGAATAGAGCGCTGTGAAGGTGCAAAGATGATGATGATGATGATCTATCTATCTATCTATCTATTGCCAGACGCCTCAATCCCGTTTGGGGTGGCCACAAACAAATCGCCTCCAAGTCGCCCTGTCCCCCGCCATTTCACTGCCCTGCTCCCAACTCACACCCCCCTCTCTCATATACCTCTCCACCCCATCCCTCCATCTCATCCTCGGCCTCCCCCTCCCTCTTCCCCCCTCCACCTCACTCACATACACTCTCTTCGTCAGTCTTTCACCCTCCATCCTCTCCACATGGCCAAACCACCTCAGTGTGTTCCTCATAACGCTTCCTATCACATCCACATCAACACCACAACGCTCCTTTATATCCTCATTCGTCAGCCTGTCTCTCCACGTGACTCCACAGGCTCCTCTTAAATAACTCATTTCCACTGCTCTCACTCTTGACTTGTGTCCTTCCAACAATGTCCAAGCTTCACTTCCGTACGTTAGAGTTGGTATCACAATACTGTCATGTAGTAACTTTTTCACTTCCATGCTCACTTCCCTGTTTCTTATCACTGCTTTCAAGGAACCAGCAACCTTTCTTCCCTGCTGTACCCTTTCAAGCACCTCACCCTCCAAACCTCCATCCTTACTCATCACACTACCCAAATACTTAAACGTACTCACATTTTCCAATTCCTCACCATCCAACCTCGCTGTACATTCACTAACTTTACCTCTCTCAAAGACCATCACTTTACTCTTCCCTACATTCACCTTTAGGTTCCGTTTCTTACACACTCTCCCAAACTCATCCACCAAGCCTTGCAGCTCCCCTTCGTCTTCACTCAACAACACAGTATCATCTGCAAACAACAGTACAGGGAGTTTCCAAACACTATCCTCTCTCACCAGGGCCACTCCAACATCCACTACCCTACCTTGTACCTCTTTTATTACCCCATCCATGTACAGATTGAACAACCATGGAGACATGACACATCCCTGTTTCAAACCAACTTTCAAAGAGAAAAATTCACTTAGTTCACCATCCACACACACTGCAGCCTTCGCACCATCGTACATACTCTTCACAGCATTCAACAACTTCCCATCTACTCCATATATTCTTAACACTTTCCACAATCCTTGTCTATCCACCCTGTCATATGCTTTCTCCAAATCCATGAAAGCCGCATACAACTTCTTTCCCTTCTCTAGAAACTTTTCCACTAAAGATCTAAGAATGAATATCTGATCTACACAACCTCTTCCCTTCCTAAAGCCTCCCTGTTCTTCTCCAACTAATTTCTCTGTTCTTTCTCTAACTCTGTCTATAAGTATCCTACCATACACTTTTCCTATTATACTAAGAAGACAAATGCCCCTATGATTACCACACACTTCTTTTTCCCCTTTTCCTTTGTACAAGGGAATAATTATACCTGACTTCCAATCCTCCGGGACTCTACCTTCCTCCCAGGCCAATCTGCACATCTTCCACATCCATTCTACTACTATCTCTCCCCCATGCTTCAGCATTTCACCACACACTCCATCAATTCCTGGGGCTTTCCCCGATTTAACTTTCTTCATTGCGTCCACAACTTCTATCCTACTGATTTCTTCCTGTCTTCTCACCTCCCTCCTTCTCCCAGCCATTCCCCAGCCACTTATACTCGCATTACTTCCATCCTCTACGTTCAACAATTCCTTAAAGTGTTCTCTCCATCTGCTCACTTGATGATGATCCATATTATGCTGGGCTTCTTGTATCCTTGAACCGTATTTTAAATGGCACATGAGGTTTCGTAGCAACTCTTCCTCAGCTATTAATTTTGCATATTATACCGTACCTCAACATTCTCTTGAACGTTACTTACACCGTTTTAAGATCACGGTAGTTTGCATCAGTAACATACATGACGACGCTCATGTGTAACGTGCAAAATAAATCGCTTAGAAAAATGGGTTACGAAATCTCCAGGGCCACTTTGAATATAACCCTTTATCTTCCTTAATAAAAGTGTTCCAGAGGACTGGAAATCAGGTATAACTGTTCCTTTATACAAAGGAAAAGAGGAGAGAGAAGTATGTGGTAACCACAGGGGTATTTGCCTTCTTATTGTGACTGGCAAATATATGGTAGAATACCCATTGACAGGGTTAGGCATATAAGAGAGGAGTAGTTGGAGAAGAACAAGGGGGATATAGGAAGGGAAGAGGGTGTGTAGATCAGATATTTGTTCTAAGATGTTTAGTGAAGAAGTATCTAGAGAAGGGAAGGTGTATGCTGCCTTCATGGACTTGGAGAAAGCTTACGACAGGATAGATAGGCAAGGCATGTGCAAGGTATTGAGAATATATGGAGTGGACAGGAAATTGTTGAGTGCTGTGAAGAACATGTACGAAGGAGCTAGGGCTACGGTGCGAGTAGATGGTGAGCTGAGTGAGTTCTTTGATCTAAATGTGGGACTGAAACAGAGTTGTGTGATGTCTCCATGGCTGTTTAATATATGCATGGATGGGGTTGTAAAGGAGGTGCAAGGTAGGGCAGTGGATGTGGGGGTGGCTCTAATGAATGAGGGTGAGATGTGGAAGCTTCCAGTGTTGCTGTTTGCTGATGATACAATATTGTTGAGTGAAGATGAATGGGAGTTGCAAGGTTTGGTGAATGAATTTGAGACAGCGTGTATGAAGAGGAATCTGAAAGTTAATGTAAACAAAAGTAAAGTTATGGTGTTTGAGAGGAATGAAGTCACAGAATGCACAGTCAGGTTGGATGGTGAGGATATGGAGAACATGAGGGCATTCAAGTACTTGGGGAGTGTGATGAGTAAGGATGGAACTTTGGGGGATGAAGTGCTTGAAAGGGTACAGCAGGGAAGGAAGGTTGTTCGTTCACTGAAAGCAGTGATGAGAAATAGGGAGGTGAGTATGGAATTTAAGAAGTCACTGCATGATAGTATTGTGATCCCTACCCTGACGTATGGAAGCGAGGAATGGACATTGCTAGAGGGGAACAAGTCAAGAGTGAGAGAGCAGTGGAAATGAGTTACTTGAAAGGAGCATGTGGAGTGACATGCAGGGACAGGTTGACGAATGAAGAAGTGAAGGAACGTTGTGGGGTGGATGTGGATGTGGTTGAGAAAATTAGGAGACATACACTGAGGTGGTTTGGACATGTGAAGAGAATGGAGAATGAGAGACTGACTATAAGGGTGTATGTAAGTGAAGTGGAGGAAGGGAAAGGGAGGGGAGGACCGAGGATGAGGTGGAGGAATGGAGTTGAGAGGTATATGAGGGAGAGGGGAGTAAGTTTGGGGGAGGGTAATCAAATGGTGAGTGACAGAGCGACTTGGAGGCGTTTTGTCTGCGGCCACCCTTTGCGGGATTAGGGGATCGGGCTATAGATAGATAGATAGATAGATAGATAGATAGATCTTCCTTATATATTTGATATTGTATATACTTTTCTGTGTATGAACTCCTTCAGTCCCAGGATATTTTTCATAATGTATCCTGGCTATATTCAGGCTTATCCCTCCCCCCCATCCTAATTTTGACTTTTGAAAATGAAGGGGTGAGATACAACCTTTACTAACCCCGAAACTGAAGGTGTGTGGCAGTCTTTATTAACTGTAAACAACTGAAGAGGTTTGATATAGTGTTTATTAACCCGAAACTGAAGGGTTTTGATAATCTTTTTTTTAACCCTAAACTGAAGGGGTTTGATAATCTTTATTAACCCTAAACTGAAGGGGTTTGATAATCTTTATTAACCCTAAACTGAAGGGGTTTGATAATCTTTATTAACCCTAAACTGAAGGGGTTTGATAATCTTTATTAACCCTAAACTGAAGGGGTTTGATAATCTTTATTAACCCTAAACTGAAGGGGTTTGATAATCTTTATTAACCCTAAACTGAAGGGGTTTGATACAGTGTTTATTAACCCAATACTGAAGGGGTTTGATGAAGTCTTTATTAACCCTAAATTGAAGGGGTTTGATAGTCTTTATGAACCCTAAACTGAAGAGGTCTTTATTAACTATAAACCGAAGAGGTTTGATACAGCCTATATCAGCCCAAAACTGAAGAGGTTTGATATAATTTTTATTAACCCTAAACTGAAGGAGTTAGATACAATCTTTATTAACACCGAAACTGAAGTGGTCTGATACAGCCTTTATCAATCTCTTCAGTACTGTGACGCTATCCTTAGCTTAACAGAACGGTTAGGGAATAGTGTGATAAAATAGAAAAATACCGGTACGTCACAGGATTGAAGGACTTAATCGTTGCAATGTATGATTCTGTTAAAGATTTTAATGACTGTAACGATCAATGCTGTCTCCTTCTGTACTTGTACACAAGGAGGTCCGTAAGTAGCGTCTCTCTAGAAACTCACCTGACGATGTCTTCTGTGTTGTGGGAACGATTCAGGCTACTGGTGTGGGCGTGGATGGCAGTGGGAGTAGGAAATGAATATGTGATGCAGGATAGATACTGATCACGCTGACTGAGCAGTTCCCATAACATACGAGACAATCGTTTGATTATAATCATGCTAACCTTGTTTGCAGGTGAGCCATATAGAAGCATGTAGTGGCACAGCACTATGTTAGGTCTTTAAAGCATTCTTCTACTCGCCCCCTGCACCACAGAGACGTCACTGAAATACATAAAAACAAAGCTCCCAAAAGGATGCTACTGCAGTCGGCAGAACAGTTTTTGCCTCAGAAATTATCATCATATAAACGTCTAAATATCTGTAGTTGTTCAGTAATTATTCGGATCCCACATTTTAAATTTTAGGTTCAGAAAATCTGTTTCCTTGTGTATGGGGGTACTGATGGAAATGTGATACATACACATTAGATGTCATGTGTTAAGTTCTTCATTAACATCCTAATCATGACCTTTTTCCCCACCCAAGAATGGGATGAGGTAAGGTCCAGAAAACAAGGAAAAATGAAGCACGAGAAAGGGGGAATTATCAACAAAATGCCCCATGAAACAAGCTCTGCCTTGCGGGCCCCACCATCTGCATTTATTATATTTCCTCATTTTACTTTGCACATTTACCTTACATTGACAGAATCAATTCGTCGAGTGTCAGATTAAAAGGGGGAAGCCAATCCCTTCCCGTGTGTTCCTCTGTACAAAATTCATCCCACCAATTCAGTCCCCTGTCAGGTCCCGAACTGTGTCACCTGCCATATCTCATTTTTTCACACACTCATTTACCACATCCAACTACAGTCTTCTTGGTCTTTCATACCTCCTTCCACCTTCAGACGTACTTGCACCCTTTTCACAACTCATAGTTTATCATCAGCATGCATTCTCTCCATATAACCATATCATCTAAGCACACACTTTTCTGTAGGTATCCATTATCAACAGACTTCCTTAACTTCCTTATCGTCTCCGCTACACGCATTCCTCTCACACTCTAAAATAATCTTATTTTTAGTGCCTTAACATGTCTCATGACGTACATGTCTAATGACGTACAAAATTCTAACATCCAGTTATAAATGAGAATACTGACATGCATTTACAACAAAATATAGCACAACAAACGATAAAAGTTTGCATTTTATTTTTTTATACACCAGTGACCGAGAAAAGAGTACTCGGGTATATCTGAGACAAATCCAATGCTACTACTATGCGATAACATTTTTTCTTTCTTTTACACCTCACTTCGCACAACGCGATCTGTTATCATCTGAAAACAATTTGTACCCCCTCCTCTCGAAAGTCTGTGAGCGTCCCTGCGCGCGCACATGTGTGTGTGTGTGTGTGTGTGTGTGTGTGTGTGTGTGTGTGTGTGTGTGTGTGTGTGTGTGTGTGTGTGTGTGTGTGTGTGTGTGTGTGTGTGTGAGTGCTCATAGAGTGTAGGCTATGTGTATGTGTATATGTGCGTGCTTTGTGCATGTATGTGTGTGCGAGTGATCTATACAGTACATAAAAGAGCCATACACAACAACAATGACCGACCTAGTCGTATTTGTGTGTGTGTGTGTGTGTGTGTGTGTGTGTGTGTGTGTGTGTGTGTGTGTGTGTGTGTGTGTGTGTGTGTGTGTGTGTGTGTGTGTGTGTGTGTGTGTGTGTGTGTGTGTGAATTAAACAAGTGCTTATATAATTTGAACCAGACTTGGTTAGCCAAGGCGTTAACTTATCGTTTTTAGAACAATTAGTTGGAGGCAAAGGTCACACGGTAAGGAAATCTTAAGTAGTTCTAATTCGGTTCAGACCAGACGTGGTGGAAAGGTTAAGGGTAAGGGAAGGATGAAATGATTTGATTTTCAGAACAATCAGTCAAAGGTCAGAGTCACAGGACAAGGTCAAATGTTCAACCTATCACTCAAATGGTTTTCAGTCAGTGCTGACCAGCTCAGTGTAAGGGCTGATGGGGTCAGCCAAGGGGTAAACCTTTCTTTCTAATACTCGTTCAATATTTCAGGGTAGCAGGGCAAGGTTAATTCAGTTTTGGTCCGATTTAGACCACACTTGGTGGATGGGCTGACGGTTAGGCAAGGATGAAGTAATTCAGTTTTTATAACAATCGGCTGAAGATCAAGGTCGGGGGTTGAAGACAAATGTTCGCCTCTTTGACCATTTTGGGGTAGCGGGTATGACACACTCTGAGTGCTCCTTCTTGTTTACAGCTTTCTCCATGAACAAGACGACGGAGAAAGTACGCAAGCACCACTTTCATATACCTGGCGTCTCAAAACGCACAGAAAACAGTGGGGTAATGATAAAACACTCCTCCCCAGGACTCTCATTATCCACCCTTGACTCTCATGCACTCTTTCCTTGTACAGTAAATACCGCCCATGTACTGGTTTATCCTTCACTAACTCACTATCCTCTTTTCCCCCTGCTCGCTACATGTTTAAATTTTCCTACTAGTCATCCCACTCATACTACTTATCTCCCTGCCGTTCTGAGCACAGCCTTCATAAATTCTTTCCGTTCATCTCGCTGTTTATTAACCACTTTGCTGCACTGGCGTCTTTCGCATTTTGTTTTTGCAGTCTTTATACATATCTCTCTTTTTTTTTTTTTTTTTTTTTTTTTAGCTGGAAAGAAAAAATATAGTCTTCATATACTTGCTTCACTATAAGAGGTCTATCCAAAACTCAGCAAAACATTCTGAAGGTAGCAGGACTGAAAGTGTGTGTCATTAGAATGAAAAATTAGCCTCTTCAATCAGATGGCAGATTTTGTGTTTTTCTGCTACTAGACGATTTCATCAATCTCGGGGAGGACCTCAAGTTGTGACGGTATTGATGAAGGTTATAGTTAACCCTTCCAGTTCTACATTTTAAGTTAAAGTACGTCGTCCAGAGGTAGCAAGAATAAACTATAAATAGATGTATTACATACATGCAGGACCATGACAACCATTATATGAGGCGCCGGTAAAGCTTACAGGAACAAAGTATCTTTTGCCCATAAATCCTTACCCCTGCATGGTTTTAAGGGGAAAGAAATAATCATTTACCAGGGGAGGAGGGGAACGGCCCTCGGGGGTAACATCCTGGCTAAAACCTGTCTCGAATGAAAGTTACCTCTACGAGAAATTTTGCTTTTCATGATAAAATGCAATGGAAGTGCATACCGGCGTTTTCTGTCCCTGGAGCTGCCTCCCCCCCCCCCACCCCAACACCTCCTCTATGTGGGAAGTGGGGAAGTCCCATCATGACTAAAAACTTGGTCCGGGCTGAGATGTAGCACTGGTCAAAAATTTGCTTTCCGAGGTAAAAAAATATGACAGTGCAAACTGGTGTTGTCCAAGCAACTCTACCCCTCCTCCACTCGTGGGGGCAGTCCTCTGGGTCCTCACTCTGCCTAAAACCTAGTCTGGGTGGAAGTCTACCATTGCAAAATTTTGTGTTCTCATGTAACTACTATGGTGTTTCTTCCTCGGGACTGTCCCCCCAGTAAGGGGCTGGGGAAGTCCCATCCTGCCTAAAACCTGGTTTGGGTGGTGATCTACCACTGTACAAAATTCCGTGTTCGTTGGTAAGAATTTAAGATCGTGCATATTGGCGCTGTCCGGAAGCCCCTGGGACTGCCCCTTCCCCCTCGGAGGGCAGCCGTTAGAGACCCATCCGTGCCTAAAGTCTTGTCCAGATGGAGGTTTGTAACTGCCAAATTTCGGTGTCTCTGCATAAAATAACACCCAGCCACCCATTCATAAGACCCTATCCTTGAAAACTGTAGTGTAAGTGTGTGAACGAGTGAGTTATTCAGTGACACAGTTAGGGACAAGCGCTTAACTGAGCCGCCTCTGTGCGTGGGTGCGGCAAAAACAACGTCAGCAGATTCATTCATACAGTATAACGCCGTCATATCAGCAATGTTGTGTGTGTCATATGCCGTTTGTTATTATCAGTAAATGAAGTTGTCTTGTGCAAAGAGTTACGTCATTTAAACATATTCGTGTTGCTGCCAAAACACTTGCAAATTCAGACGTATGAGAGAAAACCGACCAAAAAAAAAAAAAAAAGGAGCTACAGGGTTATTCACTGTTGCAAGACCCAAAGAACAATGAATTTGTTATTAATGAAGAGATTTATAAGAACTTTATAGGAGCTTCTTATCTCATTAACTCTCCTCCTCTTACTGGCTCCTTTCAACATCTGTCTCTTTGCCGCACTGTTGTTTCTTTATTCTATCGCTACTTCAGTGGTCACTGCTCCTCTGAACTGTCTGCTTGCATCCCTCCACCAGTATGGCGAGCACATAGCACCCGTCTAGCAACAAATTCTTGCTCCTTTTCTGTCCAACTCTCTAAGCAAGAGCTAACCGCTACTCCCAGTCCTTCATGTATGCAACAGGCCAACTCTGGAATTGTCTCCCTCTGTCTGTTTTTCCTACTGCCTACGATCTCCAGTCTTTCAAACGCAGTGTGTCCAGGCATCACGAAATGAATGGATCTTGAATTTGGCTTTCCGTTATCTTGTTTTTGTTTTTTTTCTTGAAGGGAGCAATTTGCAGGCCACTGGCCTTTGGTTCCTTCTTCCTCGCATTTAAAATAGAAAAAAAAAATAATACTTTATTCATTTCATTATAGTTTATCTACAGTTACATCAAGTACTGACAACACCGGTAGTTTCCATCAACTCTTAAAACATAATAAAACCCAGTTTTCCACACCTGGAAACATCGCGTGCAACATATCCTCTGCGAAGGCTGAAGTCTCCCTAAGGATACTTTCTTTGAACTGATCGAGCACTTAAGCCTTGTTGCTAAATACGCTTCTCATAAGATGGCCCCATTGGGATAAAAAATCCAGTGAACTTACGGTCAAACCTTCAGTTACCAAAGAGGATATTATAACTATAGATCAGTGCAATAGGCCAACGATGCTATTCAGTACCGCGATGGTGAGTGAGTGGAAGATACATCTGTAAGTTCAAATATCGAGGATATTCTCAGTCCCTGAACATAATTAACACAGACTGATGTGTGGGAGTGTGGAGTTGAACTGGAATCCGTTTATTAACAATTGATATATTGGCGATAATCTAGAGCCTCAGAAAACTGAACCACCCTTTATAAATTTACACGAGTTTTTCAATGAATACAACGAAAGAAATAGAAGTGAAAGAAAAGCATTCGGAAGCCGAATGCTAATCCCCACCAGAATATGCTGTTGGCCAAGTTACAAGCTACTTGCAAACCAAATGAAGAAAATTAGCAAAACTCTACGGGATTCCGTCACCGCGTTT
Organism: Coenobita brevimanus; assembly: GCF_032717465.1. Lineage (NCBI taxonomy): Eukaryota > Metazoa > Arthropoda > Malacostraca > Decapoda > Coenobitidae > Coenobita > Coenobita brevimanus. Next base: position 15,632,205 of record NC_137042.1, read on the forward strand.
CACAAAAAGCCATTCCACATTAAAATGAGATGACCTTTGGCAGCCAGTTTGGTGACCCTGACTTTGACCTCGAGTACCCATTTTAGAACTCGCCCAAGATTTTGGCCATACATTGATCTCCTGAAGGTTTCCTGTTGATTGCTCAAGCCATTCACGAGATATAATGGTGCTAAAGGCGGGCGATAAAAACTAGTTAACCTTTGGCAGCCCTTTTGGTGACCTGTACCTTGACCCAGAGTGCCAATTTTCGAACCCGTCCAAGATTTTGGTCATATCTTGATACTCTGAAGGTTTCATATTGATAGCTCAAGCCGTTCATGAGATATAATGGGAACAGATACATAGACAATGGTAACACACACACACACACACACACACACACACACACACACACACACACACACACACACACACACACACACACACACACAGACGCGAGCAAAAACATTATCGCTCCGCCTTGCGAAAGGTGGGTGATAATAAGACACTGGACGAAGTAGGAACAGGCTACACTGTGCGGTGACAAATATAGACGTATTTGTTTAACCACCAGTTCTACGACGCATATTTAAATCCGAGAGCGTCTCTACAAAATACGCAGTCCGTCAGTCACTCACTAACGATTTTTGGAATCGAGACGCTTAGCCCCTGTAGAATATAACCCTCTCGCGTGTTACTTTTGTACATGTTGATAACTTCAGACGATTTCGTTCTGCTGAAGAGACTTCTCGGGAGGAGGATTTATAAATAGCCTGGCCTTGATTATTTCCCTCATTACTAAAGATTATTCTAAAGCTGAATAAAATCGCCTCGTGGTTGCCTGAGAAAAATGAAAAAAAAAAATAATAATCGGACTGAATGGCCTAAGTTCAACACAGCAGAGGGTGAATGATTTATTCCATATCAGCTGAGAACCAACAACACTTTGTAATGCAACTACCGTGCGAGAAAATCATGATTTAAATAAAGAAATAAGATACAAATACATCAGCCACAAATATGATTATTACATTTCTGAAACTCAATGCTGTAAAACATGTAGACACACACACACACACACACACACACACACACACACACACACACACACACACACACACATACACACACACACACACACACACACACACACACACACACACACAAAGCCAGTTTCTTTAATGCAAGACTTAACTGACACTCTCATTCCTTTATATGCAACTGGTGAGGTATAGAATTTTTTTTCTCAATATTTTCCTACAGTATTCTAAAAGCAATGAATCCAGACATTCTGAAATGAGCGGAGCTTGATTTTTACTCTCGATATTTTTCTGGGAAGGACACATTTTTCATGGTTCCAGCCTTATTTTATTTTATTAGCTTATCCATTTTCTTCCATATACATTTTTACTGGTATTTTCATACTGACTTTTCTTTGTGGCAAACCCAAGACGAATTTAATAAGTTACGGGAATTCTCTGACAAAAGATTAAATTCATTATGTCTCTTTGTTAGGATGATATTATTTTCGTCCTTGAACAGAGCCCTTTTTCACTGGTATAGAGCCATTTTTCTACGATAAATACTTCGATTATATGGAAACACTCGTATGTTGGAAACAAGCTTTGGATTTGGAACTGGTCAGGAAAACTCCCCTGTTTTTTACTTCCTGGTCATTGATTGCTTTCTGAGATTAAGGTCACGCTGTTATTCCTCTGAAAAATTCTCTCCCATTATACAGAGTCAATTCCAGTTCCCAGATAATCTCTCGAATACCTAATCTTCACATGCGTCGTGACAGACAGAAAGGTTGAGGTGTTATTGCAGATGGAAATCTGAAGGTGATGTTGACCAGAAGTGGTGGTCTCAGTCACCATGAAGCAGTCGTGGAGTCAACTCAGCTTGCTCTTCTTTCTCCTCCTTTTCTACGCTCCCGCTGTGGCCGCATCACTTCAGTTTTCTTCTTTACAGTCAGGTAAGCCATACGAGCTGCCAACCACGTCACTTGTACAGTTGTTTTATATGGCTGTCACCAAGTATAGCAACGGTACATCATCTAATACCATACTCTCCTCTATCCCAGACTATCCTGCCTTGCTCCTCCAAGCTCTAAGAGCATTGGTGTCGGGTCCACTGCGTGGCCATAACCTACTGCTGGTCACCGACGACCACAGCCAGCGTCTGCTTGACGTGGGTCCGGTGGTGGCAGTGGCCGGAGCTTCCTTTACGCCCGTCTTCCTTGCCACCAAACATTCTCTCCTCCACACCGCCCGTCCCGCTCACCATACCAAAGGCTCCCTTCTCACCGCAGTCATTCTCTTCCACCACAACCCCACTGCCTTCTTCCTCCTTCTGGCAGACAACAGACACTGGAACCCCAACTACCTCGTTCTTTTCTGCCTGAGCCAACACCTCAACACCACGTCCTTGCTCGCTCAGTCGGTAGTCCAGCGTTCACAGTTCATCTTACTCCTGCAGCCAGCAGTCAAGGCTGGCCAGCTCCGCCTCAACGCCTACACCAGCCTGCCCACCCAACACTCTGCACAAGGCCGCCCGCTCACCAAGGCGCCCCTCGGTGTCTGGACTCCCCAGAGGTTTAGCAAACGTCACTCGCTCTTCCCGCCAAGATTCCTTGATTTTGGAGGCAAGGTGTTCCGGGTGGGAACTATTTGTACAGATAATCCTTTTGTATACAAAAAGAACGGTATATGTGTAGGAATGAACCCCGATACACTACGGATCATTGGAAATAAACTAAATTTTTCACATATACTTATTCAAAAAGACATTATAATATGGGGAGTCAAAGTCAAAGGGAAGTGGGAAGGACTGATTGGTGCTTTGCATGAAGGAGAGTCAGATATGGCAATCAATTCGTTAATTATCACCCGTGACAGGACTTCTGACTTTGACTTCACATATCCATACTTTGAGTTCAGCTTTGGACTCTTAGCTGGTGTGCCGCCTCCCGCCCCTCGCTGGAAGAACGTCGTGTACCCTTTTTCCACTCTTATGTGGATCCTTGTGTTGGTTACAGCAGTAGCGTCGTGCACAGTCTTGGCATTCCTTCTGTACCAGTTCCATTACATCACTGATCTTCTCGGCTACTCTCTCCAGGTAACGTGTTTTAGTTCTTGAACGTCCATCATTAGTAAAGGGTGTAGTGATACTCTTTACTCTAACTTGGACTAAAATTGCCATCTCTTCATCTCGATTGTTGAAGTGTAACAGAATATGACGCTAGTCATGAAAAATTGTTTCCAAACAGATGTAAAGCTAACTAAAGCATTGCCTCAATCTGCCACTGACCCAGTGAAATATGCTGCAAAAGGACGATAATCTGGGTCAGGTTAGAGTAAAAAGAATGTGGCATCTTCATCGTCTTTGCTTTTTCTTTGTTGCTGTTAATCATGTCAGTAGAGTTGTTTTCACATTTCGTGTGCGGTCACCAAAATCCTCATTCATTATAAAACACTCTGGGATAAACCACATAAGTGATGGTTGCAAATGGAATTTATAGTTTGTACCTCAAACAATATAAAAATGTAAAATATACTGGTCGTCCGTGTTCTTAAGATAGAAATTGTGAAGGTGCGGTTCACCCCCGAATTTATGAAAGATGCAATATTTTTGGCACATATGATGAGAGTAAAGAGTGACTGGGATCTCTGCTTTGTTGCTGGGTGCACAGTGCAACGCGGCATACTGGCTAACCACATCTAATGGTCGTCGCTTCTGTATGTTAGGCTACTGTAAAAAACTGAGGCTTGTCACATGCCTTAGCCCTGGAAGTTCTACGAATGGGAGCGTCAAACTAAGCTGATCCCTTTCAGGTCGTAGGAACACGAGGCTAGGCCACCAATTCTAGTCTGGAACAGTTAGGCGCAAGAGGCTGACTTACTCTTCCTACAATGCGTGGAGAGATAAATGGTTTCTTGTAGACAGGAAGATCATAAAGTATGTTGGGTGGTAACCATACAACCAAATGACGCCGGTGGTATAGTGGGCTAAGGCGTTCCAGTCAGATGTAGCTCACAAGGGTTTCAGTCCGTAGGATGGCTGGGGTTTGTTACTCGTTTGAGAGAGAGAGAGAGAGAGAGAGAGAGAGAGAGAGAGAGAGAGAGAGAGAGAGAGTAAATATGTGCACAGGAAAGGAGTAAAGAAACTTTTTCAAAGAGCAGTTTTCTAAAAGTTATGGGAACAGCCCTGTTTCTAGCGATCAGTTCGGAACAAAGCGCTACAAGCAGATGGGAGAGAGGTTTTAGGCTACTAGTACAGAATGGAATGTGGGTCATTTTTTTCAGCGCAGTATTAACCCTTCAGTAGGATGACGTACTACACCCTTTTTACTTTAACTTGGCCTAAGATTGACATTCCTCCATCCTGTGTACTAAGTTTTAGCAACAGAGCAACACTAGCATATGACGCCAGTCATGAAGTGCAATGGAAAGTATGTAGAATCAACAGTGTTTAATTTTGTCACTAAGCTACCTGAAATAAGCTGCAGAAGGACGAAAATCTAGCCCAAGTTAGTGTACTACAGTAGTACACTAGTCGTAGTAGTTGTAGTCCAAGGTTAATCTGAAACGTGAACCCGGTGGATTGCAGGCTAAGTTCCTCTTCTCCGGCAGTCTACCATTCCTCTGTTGGCAGGAAGCTGACGGAAGTTAGTAAAACTAGGGAGCAGTGATGCCCGGCTCTATCGGTGCCATCACGCGCAGGCGTCCCTCTGCCACACCACGACGTCTTTCGATTTAATGTCATTACTGCCAAAAGCTTTTGTTGGGTATAAAAGAACTTTGCTTGGCAGTCATTAGAAACTCTTTCCCTCACACCCACTACGAAATATCTCATGGAATCTAAATACAATTGTCATGCAGCTTAAAAAAAAAAGATAAATAAATAATCGTACAGCGAAGTTGTTAATGTCTGTAAATGACACAGAAAAATACTAGATGACGCAGCAAGTCGGTCTGCGTTACTTACAGTGATAATGGGAAGATAAGCTAAAGCAAGTTACATTATTACACGTCGATATAACCCACATCAATAACTAAAATCAGTCTACTGTACAGGCGTGACATAATACTTTAATGTCTACAGCAAGAAATGCTGTATTTGAGTGGGGCCCCATTATCACGATACACATTCCCGCTGCCTGGACTTCCAGTGTCTTCAGCTGTGAATAACTGCATATGTATAGTCTGCCTGGGCCACAGCAGGAATCCGTTAAAGGCAACACATTCACTGCGGCTCCATGCCAGTGGTTTCCCCCAATTATTTTGTCATTAAGCCATTCTTTCACAACCACCTTCACAAAGACCCCGTCCCCACCTGACTGAAAATCAGCAATAACCTGCGTCTTTAAAACAGCGATCTTAAGATTAATGGAAATATTTCCCACTGAAAAATATGTTTAACCTCTCACTCATATTTTTTCTCCCAATGCTACACAGAACATAACTGCCAACCTGAAGATGCTTATGTGAGGAAGACATCAGTGTATCTCCTCTTTTCACATAGGATAAAAAATAATAATAATAATGAACCAGGGGAAACACTTCTGAGAGTGCACGAGTAATTGACATTCAAGACAGCAAGATTATACTCATCATACAAGTATCTCATATGCATTAGTCCTTCATCAAAATTCTCCTACTTTTTTTTGTACTTCCTGGTTTACGCTTAATTCATTAACTGCGCATCACATCACTAACATATAATATCCTATACAAACCTCAGTGTGTGATAAAAATCTTCCTTTACGAGCATCTATAGACGTTGTTGTATGGAAACTTTGTTAAAGGAACAGGGAAGAGAGTTTAAAGCAAGTTACAGATGCATTTTGAATGAGTTGGGCGCACTCAAGAGAGCGCGTACCTCCGCCAAAGCCTATACTAGCCAGCTTAGAACACCACCAAAATTTAATAAACTCTTCCCGGCCCATGACCGATATATTCACAAAGTTCCACAGAAATTCAGCAATAACTTTTTTAGACATCTCGTGGACAAACACAAACAAGCAAATAAACAGACGGACAAACAGGGGTGCGTACATAATCTACCACTCCGACTTCGTTGGCGGAGGTTATAAACAGCAAGTAGACCAGAGAATCTCATCCCTCATGCCACTCACAGACTTCACTGGGTCAGAACACCATACTCATTACCAGAAACACGTGCAGTATACATTCTGCGTCTAGGTTTCCCCTTCCTCTGTACCAGAACAAGATCTAAAGACTCTTGTATTTAGATCTTGTACAAGATATTCACTCTCTACAGTCAATAAGTAACGCAAAGACTTAACTGCTGGATCATCATTTCATTTCAGACATTACCATTCTTGAATTAAAGTAATTCAAGATAATTTCATCTCTTGGTGTTTGTGTGTGGCACAGATGTGTTCTGTGTTGCTGAACCAGCCCATGCCTGGGGAAGTGGTGTCGGCGTGGTGGGCGCGAGTGTGGCTGGTGGTGTGGTGGGTGGCGGTGGATATCCTGGCGGCGGCGTACATGAGTAACCTTATGTCTGTGCTCACCGTGCCTGTCTACCCCTACCGTATCCAGACAGTGGATGAACTAGCCGCATCTGACAAAATGTAAGGACACACTCACGCTACTTTCTCTTGGTCCACACATAAACACATGGTTGCTTGGCCCCGTGTCGTGTCGTTTGCGACTCTTGATAATACATTTCTTGCAACACACAGACGGTATACAGATGTCCATAAAACGAGACAACAATTTCCCTTTATAATGGTTTTAAGACACTGGGTACACTGTATTCTTTTTTCACAAAAATTGAAAAAAAAAAAAATGCTAAGACAGTGCCAGACAGTTGCTACTAAGTGATACGTCAGAAGCACAAACAGTTCCTAGAAGGCTATCATATTACTAAAATAATGATTTTTGGTAATGAACAGTGTAGTCAACATTCAAGGTCCTTCTTACCTCTGGTCAAATCTGCTCAGTGTTCCAGAACTGTAATAGGAAACTAAACCAATCACGAATCAGAAAATATAAAATAATGATTCTGTTCCAGCAAGCGAACGAGAACAGTTAATATATTGCATGTGGTTGAGCATGTCACCAGAACTGGGTTATTTTGGAGACTTACAGTACCGAGGTACACACTGCATGTGGTTGAGGTATCCTTTGTATAGCACATGGTAGAGCATGTCACCAGAACTGGGTTATTTTGGAGACTTACAGTACCGAGGTACACACTGCATGTGGTTGAGGTATCCTTTGCATGGCACATGGTAGATCATGGCACCAGAACTGGGTTATTTTGGAGACTTAGAGTACCTAGGTACACGTCACCAAAAACTTATGACAAAGTAACGATTCACAACAAGTAATTGCTCAAAATACTCCACCATATCTGAAAATTGCAGAAACGCACCTAATTGAGCACCAAAACTGGGTTATATTGAAGCCTATTAAAGCTACGGCAGGCCTATGCCTATTAAAGCTACGGCAGGCCTATGCCTATTAAAGCTACGGCAGGCCTATGCCTATTAAAGCTACGACAGGCCTATGCCTATTAAAGCTACGACAGGCCTATGCCTATTAAAGCTACGACAGGCCTATGCATATTAAAGCTACGGCAGGTCTATGCATATTAAAGCTACGGCAGGCCTATGCCTATTAAAGCTACGGCAGGTCTGTGCATATCGTTGGAAAATTTATTGAAAAGCAAATAGGTGTTAATGGATTTTTCTCAAAATTCGCCGTCATATTGTTGATTGAAGGGATCACCGAACTGAGCGCCAAAACCAGGTTACCCCGAGAATCATTAAAGCTACACCAACCTACACACCTCTTTAGAAAGTTGTCGGAAGTGTAATGGGTGTTACTTAAGTATCATCTCAATATTTTCCACTATACTGCAGCAAGCAGCTAAAAAAGGGCCACATAGAACACCAAAAGAAGAGCATCTCGGAAATCATTAGAGCTTCGACAAGCCTGCGTACATCGATGGAAAGTCAAAATAAAGTCCGCAGACTTAGATAATAATAGTATCTGTTATCCTAATCGATTACAGATTTTCATATGATCGTAATCGTAAATGATTACATTCATATCATTTGCAAAGCAATCGCAATCGTAACTGATTACGTTCGAAAAGTAAACGTAATCGTAACTGATTACGGTCATATTTATTTGCAATGCAATCCAGTCGTAATTGATTTCGTTCGAAAAGTAACCGTGGTCATGAATACTTTTACGATTACATTGTCACCTCTTCAAATATATATTTCACATCTCTATAAAAAGTTTTATTTCAGTCTACAGTTCATACTCATGAACCTAAACTGTGTGTGTTCTTTTTAGTATCAGTCTAATTTTGTACACCCTACCGTGTTGGGCAATATGATGCCAGATAATAGCTACAAGTAAAACAATGTCCAAAGAAATAAGAATAATAATATTCATGCTCTACCAATGAAAAAATGAACATGGACGACACTGTACAAGTCTAGCCATACGTACCGGAGTGAGTGATGATTGACTGAATCAAACAACCGACACAGTTCACGGTTCTTGGTTGTTCCGTTCTTACCACGGCAGCGTCGTTGGCAGCTGTGTCGGCTGGACTGCTTGAGCTTTCGACAAACTTAGTCTGAAGTGACACACATTGCTTTGTTCCAGATTGTAATCACCAGCCTGAATCTTTGGAGTACAGTTTCTTTCGCGTTCGAGAGGATGGAAACGAAAATAAAGGCGGGAAACTATAATAAGTAGAGTCAACAAAACTCCCACTTCATGTCACGACGATGCAGCTGTCATTTTAGAGATAGTAAGAAAGTAAAGCGATCTGGTCGATTAAAAGAATAAAGAAAAAAACAAGAAGACGTGCAGGATCAAGAAACAAATATATGGTCAAATGAGCTTGAAGCAGGTCGTAGTAACGTTGAACCTGTCAACCCTGCTTCAGTCAGAAAATATTCTCCAGGCAGAGTTAAAATGCTAAGAGGGAACTTGGGTCTTACAAAACTGAAGCCATATATCAAAGATAATATCATTCAGCCAAGAATGGATGATGATATACAGTATTATGGGGATGACTTCTATCTGTAATAGTGTTGAGATATATGAAGATATTTTTTGGTAAACTATTTTGCAGGATAGAAGTTGAATCAGTCCCTTTAGGAGACAAAATTTTAATGAAATTTCGTAAAGTCTGCCAGACTTACTGTATTCTTCACTTGGCTAAACAATTTGACTGTAGTAGAGCAACTGAAATTTTCCATTACATTAATGCATCTCTTCGTCTGCTGTTTGAAGACTGCATATGAGCAATTCCTACAAGAAAAATGAAATAACCATCTCTTGCCAGATCCTTTACTTTATATCATTTAAAAACTGTAGAATGGTTACAGACTGCACACACTGAAACTGCTGTTGCATCCAGGATGTCTGCTCAAAGGCTAACATTCAAGCACATCGGGAAGAGTAAGAACTCAAAGTTCCATTTTGGGGTGCACCAAATGCGTTGTTCAGTAATGTTAGTATTTTGTAAAGCAGTTGCAAAAATATCAGGAATACGCTCATTCCATTGCTGGGTACTTCGTTTTATTATTATTGTTTTTTTCTTATTATTATTTATTAAACAGTCCCTGAAAAGGTCTCAAACACTGTTCTTCCATTCCACAGTAAAGAATAGTTTAGTATCAATTGCTGAGGGCTTCATATCACTCTAATTATAAGTTGGAAACTTAAACTGTAAAATACGCACTAAGGACGCTTGGATGCTCAGGCAACCCACTGAAACATCAGGTTCGTCGTCATCTGTTGTCCGACTCTTTCTAGCTAAGTAACCTTTACGATTTGGCCAAATCAATGGGGAATTAGTTAGGAGATAGGAGAATAATAACCAGGTAAGCTGGAATATCAATTACACCTAAACCTCCCAAGAGACTTATGTGAATTTACTTAAGGTCGTGTTAGACTAACAGTCGTCAGATAAGGGAGTGTACAAAATTTCTGACATATGTTTTGGTGCCCCGAGTGAGGCTAACAGATATGTGCTGAGGCACAGAATGATTTTTAGGTTGTGTTCGTTGGGCACAGCCTACTCCCACGTTCTGTAAAAGTTGATGACGTGGAAATACGTATATACAGAGCTCTGGGTGGAAGGTTGAGTTCCTTTTCTGATGATGAGAGGCTAAATACCGTATTAGATTGGAAGCATGACCGAACTATCCTTTTCTTGGGAGGAAATGATATTTATGAAGATTTGGAAGTTTATGAAATTGTTGAAAACATCCTAGCTGTAATAGGAGCCATTGAAGGTTCATGTAAATCCTCTGTTACCATAACCTTCTTGAACCTAGAAACCTACCATATGGTTCACCAGTTTGCTATGGTACGTATAAATTAATTAGCAGAGCCGTGAATAGAAAGCTGCAGAGGATTAGGAAAGGGAAGGATTTTATCCACTTTAATGCAAAGCCTTTCCAATCAACTCTGAAAGCCGATGCTATACATTGGAATTATCATGGTAGAGAAGAGGTTCTGCAGATTTTTATACACAGAATTGAAGAAAGGACAGTTCTATGCTGTACAAGCTTTGGATGGGCCTATGTTATACTAAGATGTTAATAGTTCTGAGCTCAGGGAAATATGGGTTATTTGGAAACTGAGTGTGGGGATAAAGACAGAACCCTAGAGGTTTAACAACCCAGGGAGATAGGTTTAATACCATAAACCCAATCCCTACACTCCTCAAAATTTTAAATAATTAGATAACTACTAAGCTGGGGTAAATTTGTGGTTGAAATTAATGACTAATCTAGTAAATTAGAAATCAGTCAACATGTCTATTTCCTTGCTACAGAGATCTTCTAGTAGTAAAGCAGGATGGGTATCGAGAGCCATAAATGATTGCAGACAATCGTTAGATAAAACACCTCTGTCCAGGGAGAAATTAAATAGTCTCCTGAATATACTAAAAGACAAATGGAATATGTATGAAGAAGGTTATGTAAATTTAGAAGGAGCCATAGTAAAAGCTGATGATAAAGATCTCTTAGACTCGGAGACTACCAAATTTGAAGGTAAATTAGAGGATTATTTAACCTTAGTGAAGTTATTAGAGTCAAAATTTGCCGAGACTGCCGCGGAAATACAAGTTGTGGAACAGTGGAGTAAAGCTGTACTACCATAAAATACGCTTCCGGAGTTTGATGGGGAGCAAAACTGGAAATCCTTTTGGGATCAATTTCAATACTTAGTTCATGATAGATCAGATCTCCCTAATGGGTGTAAACTCACATATCTGTTAGGATAGGTCAAGGGGACGCCTTACAAGCTGATAAAGGAATTACCAGTGGAAGAAAACAATTATGAGGTGGCATTGACTATCCTTAGACAGAATTACGAAGACAGGGAGCAGGTTATCACCCAGTTACTGAAGGCTCTAATTGAATTACCCATACCTAAAAATTATTTTGATTCCTTGCAAAATTTTAGGATTGCGATGAGTTGTAATTTAAAGGCTTTAGATACTTCCCAAGATATTAACGCAGCAGATTGAGTGGTTTCTAGAATTGTGTTCTTAAAGCTTCTACCAAGAACCAAGGATGCCTTGTATGGTAGGTACCAAAAGCATAATTTCTCCTGTGAGGAGATTGAGGAAGGTTTAATGCAACTCTGTAAACATTTGCAAGGAACAGTAAAGCCTGCTGAGATTAAACAGAAGGCTGATATGAAGAAAAAAAAAAACACAAACCAACTGGTTGGGAAACCTAAGTCAGAGAAGGCTAAGTATGTACTGTACTGTACCTATAAAGAGAGATGTACTTTCCTTAGTTCTTTAAAAGCTGAGGATAAAATATTAAAGACAAGAAATAGACAAGGAAAATAAGGAGGCAAAACTTTCCATTGTAAAGGACAGGAAAGTTTGTGCATTTTGGGGGCGCAACATTCCAGTGTATCTTGTCAACATTATCCTGATTATGCTTCTATAGTAGCAAAGCTTCAGGAATTGGGGTGTTGTATAGTTTGTATGAATTCCGAACACACTTCCGCGGACTGCAAGATTAAACTACCTCTTTGTTTCAAATGTAAAAGGGATCATCATCTTAGTGCTTTATGCCCAAGGATGAAAAATGAGGTTCCTAAACCTGCGTCAATATGACTATTGCAAAGGGGAATACTCCAGTAGTAATGCCAGCTGCAGTTCCAATAGCAGATGTGAAGGTAGTGATTGAGAATAGAAACCTATTAGCATGTACTCTTTTTGATACGGATGCTCAGAAAACCTTCATTTCTGCAGACACTGTGAAGAAATTAAAGTTACCTATTATTGGCAAAGTAACTCTAAGCCATTATAGGATTCTAACTATTAAGGAAGCTCAGTCTTTTGATTTAGTTAGACCTGCAATGCATCTAGGCAGATATAAATGCCGTATAACAGCAGCTGTACTGGATATTATGGAGACAAGTATATATGTAAAAGGACTGAAGGAAACCTCTGATCATCTACAAAGTTCAGGGATAAAGTTGGCTAAACGGAATGTGGAATCAGATACTGTGTGTCCCATAAAAATGATAATTGGTTTTGATTACTGTGGAAGATTCCTACATAGGACTTTCAAGAAGAATAAGGTACAGTTGTTCAAGAGTCCAGGAGGTAACCTTATTATGGGTCAGTTGCCTTTTCCAAAGCAAGCTAAAGGAGAGGCCAAATTAGTAGACTCAGTCTTTGTTACCCCCACACAGTCATTGATGGTAGCTAGAATTGGTGCAGAACTAGAACCTACTCAGATAAATTACTTGTTGGATGAAAAAATTGACTCTGGACACAAATTGTGGGACCTAGACAGTGTAGGAATACACTCTGAGGAACCAACTCCTGAAGATAAAATAACTTTGGATTTGTATAACCAGTCAGTGGAATTTAAGGATGGACAGTATTGGGTAGGATTACCATGGAAACTAAATCATTCGGAGTTCCAGCAAATTACCAAGCAGCGAAGGCTCAGTAAAATTCTCTTCTAAGGAAGTTGAGAGACAATCCAGAACATCTAACCATACATAATAATATTATAAAGGATCAATTGAAGAATATATTTATAGAAGAGGTAGAATTCCCTGTTAACCATAAGGAGGGACATTATTTTCCAAATCATGCTGTAAGCAAGGATTCAGTAACTATTCCCATAAGGATAGTTTTCAACTGTAATAGTAAAACGTCCAAAGGATCAGCTAGCTTGAACGATTGCCAGTACTCTGGACCTACACTAACAGAGAAGTTAGGGAATGTACTTCTAAGATTTAGAGAGAAACCTTATGCTTATAAAGCAGACATTATTAAGGCTTTTCTCAGAATAGGACTGAGAGAAGAGGATGGGAAATTTACAAAATTCCTCTGGCCTGAAGACCCTCAAAATGAGGATAGTCCATTGAAAATTTACTGTTTCCGGTCGGTGCTCTGACTCTTGTGCTAGTCTTTTCCTACTTTGCAACACTTTAAAGCATCATTCTAGCAATGCCAAATGCCCAGAAATAGGGCAGGTTTTTTACATGGATAATTTGCAAGGTGTTGCTGATACAGAGTCGGAAGCATTGAAGGCTTATGAAGTAGCCAGTTCCCAATGTGGGAAGGCAAATTTGCCGTTACAGAGCTGGAATACAAATTCACCGCTTTTGAGGAATAACATACAAGAAGACTATCCAAATAATGACATTCCCAAAACTCAAAATGTGTTGGGTCTTAACTGGGACACAAGAGCTGATGAAATAAGTCTGATACCAATTAAGTTCTCTGATGTCACTCTCACAAAGAGGTCTTTGTTAAGTCAGGTCTCCATGTTATTTGACCCATTAGGATTGGTCAGTCCTATAGTTATTAGGGGCAAATGTTTAGTGCAGGAGGCTTGGCGAGAAAGGTTAGACTGGGACACTGAACTGGATGAGACATAGGTGGAGCAGTGGGAACAGATTAGAAAGGAGTTTGAAACCACATCAAGCATATGTATTCCCAGGAAAATAAACAGTAATGAGAAGTCACACTTACACATATTTTGTGATACTTCTCAGAAGGCATATGGAGCAGTAGCTTATTGCGCAACAGGAGAGGATAGTGAGATTATTATGTCCAAAGCCAGAGTTGCGCCAATTAAAGGAAGAACCCTACCTCAAATGGAATTGGCTTCCATAGAAGTAGGAACTAAATTGGCCAGGTATTTGACCACTGCTCTTGATACTCAGTTTGAGGATACCTATACTGTATATGGACTGAAAGTGAGATTTGTCTTTACTGGATAGGGAAGGAAGACAGTAATATTCCTTTCGTCCGCAATAGAGTGAAGACAATTAAAGAGCTGTCTTCCAAATTTAAATTTATGCATGTATCCTCCAAACAAAACCCAGCTGATCTGCTCTCAAGAGGTTCGACTGTAAAGAGACTGATCAAAGATAACTTGTGGTTTAGAGATCCTAAATGGTTACTCAATAAAGATTGGCCTGAGCAAAAACAGTATCGTATTGCTAAGGTTAGTGTAGTAAACTTGGATCCTGTAGTACCTGAGCCAGAAGTAATTGACATTAGCAGATTCTCATCAATAAGACAACTTATTAACAACACTAAATTAGTTGTAAAATTTCTGAATAAGAAAGTGGGGTTGCAGAAGTTTGATTCCATGGAATATTGGCTGAAAAGGATACAAAGGAATTATTACTGAGAGATATATGACCTTTCAGGCCAAGGCACTGGAAACAAGAATAAGCTGGTAAGAGATTTAGGCTTGTTCTTAGACGGTAAGGGTCTAATTAGATGCCAGGGCCGAATAATAAAGGCTGATTTGCCTCTCCAAACTAGACATCTCATATTATTACCCAAGAGAGGATATTTTGTACAGTTAATTGTACAAGAAGCCCATGATTTGACTCTTCACGGAGGTGTGCCGCAGACTTTGGCCCGAAACCGGGAAAGGTATTGGATCCCTAAGGGTAGACAGGTCATAAAGAAATATCTCAAAGGTTGCATGACATGTACGAGGTAGGAACAACGACCATATGACTATCCAGGACCACCTGCCTTACCAGGGGGTAGGGTAAATGTGAGTCGGCCCTTCAAAGTAACTGGAGTTGATTACACAGGGGCTACAACTGTTACGGGTGAGGGAACTCCCCATAAGGTGTATATATGTCTGTTTACTTGTACCTGCACAAGGGCAGTCCATCAAGAAATGGCAGAAGATTTAAGTTCAGAGACCTTCCTGAAAGTATTTAGAAGATTTGCCGCTAGAAGGCCTTGTCCTAATATATTAATAAACGACAACGGAACAAAGTTCGTTGGAGCAGCACCTCTACTTTTAAATATAATGAATGACCCAAAAGTTGAGTCGGCGCTGGGAAGCGTAAATTGTACCTGGCAGTTCATAGCTCCAGGAGCACCATGACAAAATGGATTTACCGCATGAATTATTGGTATTGTGAAGAACTGCCTTAGAAAAACCTTACACAGAACTAAGATCACAAGAGAGGAGTTGAGAACAGTGATAACTGAAACTGAGGCTAAGATTAATGGTAGACCCCTAACCTATCTAGGTGACACTAGCGTTTCGATTGAAGCATTGGCACCGGCTCATATGTTGCATGGCCGAAAGCTCCATCTGGTGCCTTGTGTGGATACCCAGGAGGAAGTAGATGATCCTAGAATAGAAAATAATGAATTAGGGCAACATCTGCTGGAAGGATATCAACATCTGAAAAAAGTATTGGACACCTGGAATAGACATTGGAGTGAAGAATATCTTTTGAGCTTACGAGAAAGATTTTATGGGGCTCAGGTTGCCAGCAATAAGTCTGTTATAAACATAGAGGATGTGGTATTAGTAAAAACAGAACAACCAAAATCCCAGTGGCCATAAGCTAAAGTGATCTCCACGCACCCAGATTCAGAGGAGGTGCTGAGACTCATAAAAATAAAAGTACGGGACATACCAACATAAAAACTATTGATAAACTGGTACCCCTTGAGTTAACAGCTACCCCGGAGACAGTGGATGGTGGAGAGCAACTGGGTCACGATGCGTGACCTAGAAGGGCCGCAGCACACAGGGTTCTCAAGACCTATGGAGAGAACTCCTGGCTATGGGTCACATTACCATGATACAGAGTATCATTTTTCGCCCGGCCCCAAATCTGTGGGAAATATTTCCCCCAGAGCAGTTGCGCTCTTTACCATTTAAAATAGTCGTCCCTGGTTAAAAGCAGAGGAAAACCTGGAGAACGTTAATAACTATTCAAGCGGTTTTATAGCCCAGAGATTACGTACTCTTTAATAATTCTTATTATTAATAAATTAAATGCTACTGTGTTTAATCCTTGTGGACAACTATATTGTAAATTCATGTAAATACTTTGGAATTTTCCATTGACCTAATTGTGCCTGCGTGGTGAGTATGAAATGCCTCACGTGAAAAACGAATGAGGGTTTAATACATGTTTACATAGACAAAGGGAATATTTGGCTTGGCTTTAGTTTAATTAAATCTAAGATTAATTTTAGTTAGATTCGCCTTGTATATATCATGAAGTAACCTAACTGTATTTTGGATTGAAATTGAATAATAGTTGGCACCTCTACAATCCTATGAGGGATCAGAGACTCGCCATGCTCATGCACTCTGCTACCAAAGCTCGTTGAATTAGCATGCTGTAAAATACGCACTAAGGACGCTTGGATGCCCAGGCAACCGACCGAAACATCAGGCTTGTTGTCAACTGTTGTCCGACTCTTTCTAGCTAAGTAACCGTTACGATTTGGCCAAATCATTGGGGAATTAGCTAGGAGATAGAGAATAATAACCAGGTGAGCTGGAATATCAATTACACCTAAACCTCCCAAGAGACTTATGTGAATTTACTTAAGGTCGTGTTAGACTAACAGACATCAGATAAGGGAGTGTACAAAAATTTCTGACAGAGTATATCAACAGTGGATCTTTCGTTGCAAAAACCATACTGTCTACCGCTAAATAAGTTGTTGGACTCAAAATGTTTAACAATGTTCTGATTAATAAGTCTCAAATACTTTACCAAGAGATGTAATGGCTATTATCAGGGCCGGATCCATCATTTTATTAAACGGAGGGGGGGCGTCATTAGCATTTTCAGATCCAGGAGTAAAGTGTGTGTGTGTGTGTGGGGGGGGTGATGCACCGTACCAACCCAGCTCGCTAACAAATCATCCATTTGATTAGAACATGACCTACGAGAAAACGTATTATCTTACAGGGAATTGTGTAAGGATGTGATCCGAATCAATTAGTGAGAAAATCGTTGTTACAATGTCTCTAACATAGTATTCTATGAATTATAAAAACATCGATGATCATGCAGGGTCATACGACGGCGCTAACCAAGTGAATAATGCTCTTCTACAGACCCTGATTTCTAGTCATTTACATACATGAAGTTTACATAATCTGTTGGTAATTCAATATACACTATTATTTTCACTAGTCCTGTGAATGACTGCAATGGAAGTTAACATTCTTGACATAATTTTAAGTCAATTAGGAGTAAATTTCACACAAATGAATAGTGGCTTACCAGAATCGGAGCCAGTTGAAATGTCCAAGATTCTAGACACTTCAGACTGATCTCTCTGGTCTGCAACTTCTGCTCGCACTAAAACAAATGAAGTGATCACTAATCATTCACTTTGTGATGTATTTCGGGACAATAAAAAGGCCTAGGTTTCACTGAACCCTAGTCAGTTCCATATTGTAACTTTCTGCAAGGAGACTCAACAGACTGATATGTTCAGACACTTAAGATATTTAGACAAAGCAGGGGTGAAGATGTAACAATATGGAAATAGTTAACATACCTATATAAGATTAGTAAGATGAGTTTCTGATCAAAATTACTGACGACTAACGATGGGAACTTACCTTTTTTGCAAGCAAAAGTGTCAGTCAGTGAGATTTGGCACTGAATGACATTCATTGTTAATAATGAGCTGCAAATCACTATTTCAAAAATCAGTATCCCACTGAGCCCTGAAAAAAAAAGTAAAATTTTTGTTACACTTATATGATTCATTCCTTTTACCACAAGCAGTGATCACCACCATTACTGTACTTAGGAATTATAAAAATGCGAGAAATTATATTAGGTCTAACTAAAAACTTTCGTTGAAAATTCGACTCATGAATAGTAGCAAAGAAAAACTTCATGTCAGCAAAACTAAAAATGAAAATAAGGTGTAATTATGTGTGAAAAGCAATATGCATTCCTCTTCTAGCGTTTTCACTGTAGTTACCAGTATACTGCAAAAAAACTTACATCTGTCACCGTCATCCGACATGTTGACGTTCAAGCTGGCTAAGCTCAAAATTTAGTTAAATGACTTAAGTCTGCCCTTAACATTATTACTGTCATAAGCTACCAACAAGGAAGAATACACTGAACTTAATCTGTATGTGTTTCTTTATATGCACAGTAAAATAAATATAATACTTCGCATAAACATAAAGGATCGCTAAATAATGCACACACACCACTGAGCTGTATAGTATGGAGGGACTATCTCCGCCGCGAGCGTGTGATTTTGGCCGCCATATTGAAATCCCTGCACTCGTCGCTTATAATACAAAAACATGAAAGGATTGTGACATTTTTTCTTCCCAGTTCAACGAATTATATGGGATACATTTAGCCAATGAGTGTAAAACAACGCCAAAGGTTGCAGTAGTGCAGAATTTACCCTTCACGGCACTAAGGCAGAGAAAGGTAATGGCAGAAAGGGAAAAGATAGTGTGGTATTAACGTTGAAATTACAGTAATGCTGAAGCTGTTTTACGTGAAGGTAATGGTGTTGAAATGGTGTGGGAAGTCCTTGGACTATCCATGTCGTGAAACCAAATGTCCAAATTGATAAAGGCCGAAAGAAACATGCAAATGTCTACAAGAGAATGTGAACAGAAGAGAAGAGGGCACGGAGAGAAAGACTGGAGATAAATGGGCCCTTTTTAGTGGCCTCATTCATGCAGGGATATTGGGGAAGAATCTTCGCACCCCACCCCAGGTGGGCAGTAATGTTATAGAACTTGCAGCAAGATATATATCTTACTTGTGAAATGGAACGCCATCTCTCTTCAGTGAATTCCTGTACCCATTTTTGTATCCGTAAGCTGCATAGTGGACCATGGCACTATATTTTCCGGAATCATCAGCTGCTTTCAAAAACCCACGGAGTAACTCAATACAAAAATCCGAGTGTTATGAAGGCGGTGATTTTTTTTCTGCTTTACAAAGCGATTCGCGTCTATGTGTGTTTATCTCCTAAGTCACATGAAATGCAATTTGCATCCACTTGCCTGCAGTGTTAACTAAGGTCGACGGTTGATGTATGGAACAGTTCCTAACTCCTCTGGCTCATTTTCATGTACTGATATTCCCTATTAAAATACCTGCCGCCGGACCACCCACGCCGCCACCCCCACCCCATCATCGAGCTGCTACCACACCACCACCCCAGGAGGACACAACGGTGGGGCTAGTGACCCAGTACAAGAGGGTCACCAAGACACTACTGTCCTGAGTCCTTTTTCCCCGCAACTATCCCAACACCAGGTGAGCGGAAAGAGGCAACAACCTTGTGAGCGGGACAGCCGTCACCAGAATCGGGGTGGGACTGAACAAGATTCAGCCCCAGGTAACACCGCGTCGACGGCAACTGTACGTGAAGGGGAAGGAGCAGCCACTGTATGCCCTTCAGTTACCACCCCAAGGGCAGGAGGCCCAAGGGAAGGAGGCCCAAGGCTATGACCAGAAGCACACACCAGGGTAAGGGGACCCTCGGCTACGGCCTCAGTATGTACCGGAGAGGGCGCTGCCTCTGTGCACCCCTCTCCTGCTGTTCTCTCCTACGGGAGCAACACCGCGTCGACGGCCACTGTACGTGACGGGGAAGGAGCGGCCACTGTACGCCCTTCATTCATGGCTCTCAGAGCACTCCCGACACAGGAAGTCCCTTGCGCGGCTGACCCCTTCCCTCTCAGCTGCGTGGGACGCCCTTTGTTACCATCCGGGAGTGTTGCCCCAGAGGTGTTGCCAGAGTGGTGGCAAGGCCTGATCTAGGCCCTACCTCCTACCCCTGGGAGATCCCTGCTCCTGCCGGACACCCGACAGAGACGGTGCCGCAGCTCACCCCTGTCGGCGCCTCCCCCTACAGGCGACTGCAGTCCTAGGACCCCCAGGTCCGACCAGCAGCCTCCAGGTGAGAGCAACCCAGGCTCACTCTCCCCATGGAGCCAGAGGCGACAGGCCCACCTCCTACAGCTGTTTGGCCCCAGTCCTGAGGGCCACCTCTCAGGTCAATGCCCCCAGACCGGAGGGCCTCCCTACACCCCACCAACGAGGCTCCAATACGAGGGCCTCCTCTCAGGTCGAGGCCCCCAGACAGGAGGGCCTCCCTGTACTCCACCGACGACCAGGACCCGGGCAGTGACTCCCCTGCGGCCAGTGTATTGCCCTCTACAGGAAGGCTCCCCCTAGGGCCTTCCCCACACGCCCGTACTCCAGAGTGATTCATACCCAGGACACACGGGAAAATAGTGATGCCCCTTGTACCGAGAACAACCAAGGGGGAAAATAACAGTGAACAGTGACAAAGTGAGGGCCAGCGTAATACCAGTGAAAGTTACCATTAATTTATAAGAGCCCAATACCCGGCAGAATAGAAAATAGCCTGAGTCCCAAATAAGAGAACTTATAGTAATAGTGAACCGAGACTAGGGTGCGCGGGAGAATCAAAAGTCTGTGTTTAAGTGCCGTCGCGATTAAGTGACTATATCAAGTGTCGTGATCCGCACCCTGTCTAGTTATAGTAGTATTCACCCCAGTGACTCTTGGCCTTGTTCATTCCCAGTGCGTCGGACTAAATATATATTCTGCCTAAAGACAAAACAAGGTATCGCAATATTATAACTAATAACATAAGTGTACACGTATAATACTGTGTCTCAAGTGTAACTGTGAATCTTGGTGTTAAAGGCTAACTCTGTGTCCCTGTCTACTGTATATCCAATACCACTCTATGTTATATTGTAACGGTGAAGAAATTAAGGCAATAGATGTGTTAAGGTATACTGCCTAGTTTTTATGTCCTGTTCCTTTGTGGGTGCTTTACTTCCGGTCCGAAAAGAGGACCCCGCTCAGTCGCTGGTGTTCTTAGGACGAGAAATCGGCCTAAAAACACCCAGCATAACACTGGTGGCCAGCGGTGGTTCTGGATCCGAATAAAGCACGGAGGAACGATAAAGGAAAACTTGCTCAATGACAGCCAAACCTCACATTCAATTGCCGAAATTCAACCCGGACCAATGTGACATTGATGTGTACTTGGATATGGTTAAACCCCTCTTAGACATAGGGTTCGGCTCAGACAGAGAAAAGATAGCCGTCACATTATCTAACCTGGGTAAAATAATCGCCATTGTCGCACCAAAAATCGTCCCAGAATTGACATGGGACCAATTCTCACACATTGTGAGACAGGCTTTCATGCCTTCCATTGGCAGAGTTGTTGCTCTCTCTCAACTCGACGCCCTCACCTATGACGGTAACCTAGACGACACCTTCGTCCAGGCTCGGCGCCTCGTCAGCGCCGCTTATCCCAAGGCAGCCACAAATACTCGGGATATACACACTTTCAATGCCCTGCTGAGGATTCTCCCTAGCACAGTCAGGGAACATTTCTCCATCTATGATCCCTCAGGGAACATGGATCAGGACCTGCAACTCGTCTGATGTCTCCTCGCCGCCCGTCCCATGCCACAACCTATCCACGCTGTGAGCAGATTCCCCACACCCAAGACCCCCCCACCAAAACCAAAGCCGCCGCCTCACCAATCACCCACGGAGCCGCCTCCTACTGTGCCCAGGGTCCACCCGTAGAAGAAACGCCCCAACCCGAGGGATCAAGGCAACCTCATCACAATTAATCCTTGGGAATTCACGGCCTGCAGTCGCACCTGCCCCCTGCACGACATAAGAGAGCAGCTCAAGGCAAGCAGGTACAGAACCTTTCCACAAGGGCACAAAAAGGTCTCCTCCTTAGAAGACGATGCCCAAGAAGATGACGCGCCGCTCCTAGCCTACCCAGGACTGGACGACGGCCACGGCCACCCTCAGCAGATAGATTTTTAGGCCCGCCCCTGCACCTCCCCACGGTGGCGGGGGCCACCTCACACAACTACAGGCCCCCAGTCTATGACAAAATTTGGCTGAATGGGGTCAAGGCTAGACTACTGGTAGACACGTGAGCAGCCAGGTTATGCCTCTACTCCCACTTCTACTCCCGGCACACCTCTGCTTTCGGCCCTCTTCTCCCCACCTCAACCAACCTCTTAGATGCGGGGGATGGCCCCCTACCCATCCGTGGGGAAACCCGGGCCCTTCAAATCAGCACTCACCAACGAGTGTCCATCAATCAGCCCTTCATCATATTTGATTCCACATGCCGTCAGTATGATGGATACCTTGGTCTGGACCTCATCCAAAAACTCCACGCGACCATCGATTGTCATCAGCGTCGCCTCCACTTCAGTCCAGCCCGCCCCAACCAATCATCAATCACAAAATGAAAAAAAAAAACTAGAAGATGAAAGAAAAACAACACCAGCACCCACACACCATGCTCACACACACACACATCCCTAACACTCACTTCCCCCAACCCACCTGTACATGCAACACCACCCCAACCTCACTCAACGCCTCACTCCATCCCTCTCCATCTCCATCTCCCGCTCCACTTCTACTGGCCCCCTGTCCATCTTTTCCCGCCACTATCACTTCCACAGTGACCATTCTACCCCACCATGAAGCTTGGGTGAAACTAAACAGACCCTCAGGTACCTCCGTCCTTTGCTCGCCTTCATTACCCACCGAACCCCTCTCATCCTGTTTAGTGTCCCCCACCTTCCTCCCCCCCTATGCCCAAGAGATCCGTATCGCAAACCTCGCCACAACACCACTAACTCTACCATGAGGACTCATCATTGGTGACACGGAAGAAGCCGAACCACGGCAAACACCACCCCCTAACCACCCCACGCTCCCCGACCTACCATCACATCTATCCCCTTCCCAAACCAACAGCCTTCGACAACTACTCCTGGTCTTTCAGGACCTTTTCTCCTCCGGCCCAACAGACCTCGGCCACACTACTTATCTCAGTCACGAGATACACATGACTGGACCTCCCATTCGCCAACCATCACGTCGGAAAAATCCTAATCAACGGGCAGAAGAAGACCAGCAGGTCCAGGATATGCTTGATGCCGGTGTCATCTCCAACTCCACCAGCCCGTGGTCCTCACCCGTTGTACTCGTGAGAAAAAAAGACGGAACCATGCGCTTCTGCGTTGATTACCGCAGAGTGAACAACATTACCATCATGGACGCCACGCCCCTACCCAGAATCGTCGAGTCTCTTGACTCGCTGCATGGCTCAACATGGTTCTTTACCCTAGATCTGCAATCAGGTTACTGGCAGGTCCCCGTTCACCCAAATGACAAACAAAAGACCGCCTTCTCAACCTTGAATGGGAAACACTACGAATTTAACGTCCTTCCCTTCGGACTCTGCAACGCCCCCTCCACATTTTCCCGCCTCATTGAATCTGTCCTGAGCGGTCTGACCTGGGAAACCTGCTTGGCCTACCTGGATGATGTCATAGTCTTCAGTCACACCTGGGCCGACCACCTCTACCGCCTCAAACAGGTGTTCCAACGCATAAGCCAGGCTGGGCTCAAACTCAAACCCACAAAGTGTGTCTTGGCCAAACGATCAGTCTCCTTCCTTGGGCACGTGATCAATGCCGAAGGCATCTCCCCTAACCCCAACAAACTACGTGCGATCGCCGACATCCCCCAACCTCGCGACGTACACGAAACCAGAGCCTTCCTAGGCCTAACCTCATGTTACAGATGCTTTGTAAAAGGATTTGCCGACATCGCCAAACCCCTCCATGACCTGACAAAAAAGGGCGAACCATTCACATGGACAGAACCAAGAAAAACTGCATTCGACACCCTCAAGTCCAAGTTGATCTCTGCCCCCGTTGTCGCATTCCCAGATTACAACCTCCCCTTCCGTCTATATACCGATGTCTCCCTCATAGCCATAGGGGCTGTCCTTGCCCAAGGCCAAAACGGCCGCGAACACATAATCGCCTGTGCCAGCCGCACCCTGAATCCTGCTGAAAGAAATTACGCGGCCACCAAACGTAAGTGCCTCGGTATCATCTGGTCCCTCGAATACTTCCATTCATATATCTCCGGCACCCACGTAGTTGTCATTACTGACCACCAATCCCTACAGTGGTTGCGCCAATCCAATACCACCAATGCCCAACTCATACGATGGCGAGAAGCACTCAAAGAGTATGATTTCAAGATATCATACCGTCCAGGCAAGCTGCACACTAATGCAGACGCCCTTTCCCGCCTTCCCATCAATGCCATTTCCCCGGAACCAGACCTTATCCAAATGTGGAACAATAAGCAACGTCCTACCTGGATCCCCCCAAGCACATTCGCCAAGCTCCACCTTCACGGCAATCACCTGTTCGATCCCAATGGCCACATCGTCCTAGACCCTACCACCACGCATGACACTATGCTGCACCTTCACGCCAACAATGGCATCCACCTGGGGACTAAGAAACTCTTACAAGTCTTCAGTGATATGTACTGGACACCTAACCCATCCACCATTCCCAAAAACATCATCCAATCCTGCTGCGCCTGTGCTTTGGGGAAAGACATCACTCGCACACCCGGCCCTTCTGGAAAACTAACAGCACAGAGACCGTGGCAATTACTTTCCCTTGACGTCGTCAGCCCCCTCACACCCAAAGCAGGATACAAATTCATTATCACGTTCGTGGATGTGTACTCGAAATTCATCATCACATGCCCCGCCAAAGATCACAATGCTGTATCAGTTGCCGACGCCCTGACCCGCCACATCTTCCCTTATTTTGGCATTCCCCAAGCCCTGCACTCGGATAATGCCCCAGAATTCACTGGCAAAGTCTGGGAAGAACTGGCGAATATCTTCGGTTATCACATCTCCCATTCATCCCCCTACTGGCCCCAAGGTAACAGCATCTGCGAAAGGGGCCATCGCTCCCTCATGAACCAGGTCCGGACACGCATCATGCAAACAGGGAACGACGAATGGCCCCCCCATGTCAAAATTGTTCAATGGGGCCTCAACACATGCCCACGAGATGACGGCATAACCCCCCACGAGTGAGTTTTCGGGGAAACCCCGCTCCTCCTACCACTCTGCCACCACCTCCACCCGCCCACCCCGCCCTCCACCACTGACCCCCTTCCCCACCTCAAACGCCGCCTCCACCACCTCCAAGCCCAACAAGACCTTATGCCCAACACCAACCACTCCAACCCCTACAAACCTGGCCAGTCCGTCGTCGTGGCACACCTACCCACCCCCACCAAGACCTCCCCCCGGTTCGATGGTCCCTTCAAAATAGTTCGAGTCCCTAACCCCTACCAAGTGATCATTGACCAACAAGGACAGCAATGCACATATCACAATCGCCACATGCGACCTTTTCACCCCTCCAACAATGACCACCCTCACACCCGCGCACCCCACACCTCTTCCCGCACACCTGTCCCCTCCGCGTCTTCTGAGAATTACCCCCCAACTCCTACTCTTACTCTTTCTCGCCCTCACCCTCCACCTCACCCACAACCACGCCGCCTCCTACCACACCCACTCCCGACAGACCACCTCCACCGCCTACATCACCGCCCCCGCCCGACGCCACCACCTCCCCACAACCCACCACTCACCCCCCTCCCACCTGTCCACCCACCACCTCCCACACCACACCACACCACATTCCAGCCCACCACGCACAAGCAGCACCTGCCCAACCTCACCCCCCCTACCCCGTGACCATTCTCATTATACGCACCACACTGCACCCCCACCCGGCTCCCACCCCCCAACGGCAGCACGCCGTCACCACCACCATGTGCACAACCACCCTCACCACCCACACCCACCCTCACTACCACCACCACCAGGTCAGGACGCCTTTCACGCCCACCCTCCCGATACACACCAATGCCGCCACCCACCGCCCACACACCCCACCATCCACCACCACAAACCACCCACACCCCAAACACCTTCCCCATAACCCTCCCTCTCCACCAAGCACGATGGAATCCTCCCAAATCTCAATTCCCCAAAGTACAACTCTCCTCCCACCGACCCGTCCCCCATAAAAGCCCCAATCTCCCGTCACTCGCCAGCATTCAGCTTTTACCTCCTCACCAGGCACCATTCCCTGAGATGAGGATCACCAGAGTACATTGGCTACCCCACGACTGCCCACATGTCAGGATCCGGGAGACACATCACCTTCTCCGCCTCTTACGCCGGACTGACCACCCATCCTTCCTCCGGCTCACTCTCAACCCCCACCAAGAGCCAAACCCCGTCACCTTCCACTGGACCAGCCTCCTACAACGCCTCACCTCAGCCCATCAGACATCCACCACCACAACATACCACCTCCAGTCATGGGGTCGTGACTTCTTTACCATGGAGGGTGGTAAAATACCCGCCGCCGGACCACCCATGCCACCACCCCCCACCCCACCACCGAGCCGCTACCACACCACCACCCCAGGAGGACACAGTGGTGGGGCTAGTGACCCAGTACAAGAGGATCACTGGGACACTACTGTCCTGAGTCCTTTTTCCCCACAACTATCCCAACACCAGATGAGCGGAAAGAGCCAACGACCTTGCGAGTGGGACAGCCGTCACCAGAATCGTGGTGGGACTGAACAAGATTCAGTCCCAGGTAACACCGCGTCGATGGCCACTGTACGTGACGGGGAAGGAGCGGCCACTGTACACCCTTCAGTTGCTTCTCATAGGGCGGGTAAGCTCATGGCTATGGCCACAGTATGTACCAGGGTAAGCAGACCCAAGGCTACGGTCTCAGTACGTGCTGGAGAGGACACGGACTCCGTGTACCCTTCTCCTACCTTTTCCTTCTGTGGGAGCAGCACCGCCAGCACGGCCACTCTACGTGCGGGGGAAGGAGTGGCCACTGTACGCCTTTCAGCTGTGTGCCATAGGAGTCACGGAACCGCGTTCACGGCCACTGTACGTGACGGGGAAGGAGCGGCCACTGTACGCCCTTCATTCGTGGCTCTGAGAGCACCCCTGATGCAGGAAGTCCCTTGCGCGGCCGACTCCTTCCTTCTCGGCTGCGTGGGATGCCGTTTGTCACCATCTGGGAATGTTGCCCCGGAGGTGTTGCCAGAGTGGTGGCAACGCCCGATCCAGGCCCTACCTCCTACCTTTGGGAGATCCCTGCTCCTGCTGGACACCCGACGGAGATGGTGCCGCAGCTCACTCCTGTTGGTGCCTCCCCGTACAGGCGACTGCAGTCCTAGGACCCCCAGGCCCGACCAGCAGCCTCCAGGTGAGAGCAACCCAGGCTCACTCTCCCCACAGAGCCAGAGGCGACAGGCCCGCCTCCTACAGCTGTTTGGCCCCAGTCCCGAGGGCCACCTCTCAGGTCGAAGCCCCCCAGACCGGAGGGCCTCCCTGCACCCCACCAACGAGGCTCCAGTACGAGGGCCTCCTCTCAGGTCGAGGCCCCCAGACAGGAGGGCCTCCTTGTACCTCACCGACGACCAGGACCCGGGCAGTGTATTGCCCTCTACAGGAAGGCTCCCCCTAGGGCCTTCCCCACACGCCCGTACTCCAGAGTGATTCATACCCAGGACACACGGGTAAATAGTGACACTCCTTGTACCGAGAACAACCCAGGGGGAAAATAACAGTGAACAGTGACAAAGTGAGGGCTAGCGTAATACCAGTGAAAGTTACCATTAATTCATAAGAGCCCAATACCCGGCAGAATAGAAAATAGCCTGAGTCCCAAACAAGAGAACTTATAGTAATAGTGAACCGAGACTAGGGTGCGCGGGAGAATCAAAAGTATGTATAAGTGCCGTCGCGACTAAGTGACTACATCAAGTGTCACGATCCGCACCCTGTCTAGTTATAGTAGTATTCATCACATTGACTCCTGGCCTTGTTCATTCCCAGTGCATCGGACTAAATGTATATTCTGCCTAAAGACGAAACAAAGGTATCACAATATTATAACTAATAACATAAGTGTACACGTATAATACTGTGTCTCAAGTGTAACTGTGAATCTTGGTGTTAAAGGCTTACTCTGTGTCCCTGTCTACTGTATATCCAATACCACTCTGTGTTATATTGTAACGGTGTAGAAATTAAGGCAATAGATGTGTTAAGGTATACTGCTTGGTTTTTATGTCCTGTTCCTTTGTGGGTGCTTCACTTCCGGTCCGGAAAGAGGACCCCGCTCAGTCGCTGGTGTTCTTAGGACGAGAAGTCGACCTAAAAACACTCAGCATAACACCTATACTAACATGTGCCTTGCCTGACAGTCAGCAGATGATGAGTGCAGGTGTGTAATGTAGACAGACATTACACATTTGCAGGCGATGGTGTTCTGTTGGTCGAGGTACTTTAGGTAAAAAATATAAGCAATATGAATATTTAGTTTGGTTTAGTTATTTGCATCTTTAGGCGTTAGTGTAGGTTAGCATTTTTTAAAAATTAGGTTTAGATGTGTTAGAATAATTTAGTATATTTTCATTTTTTTTCATTTTTTGTTAGTTATTTTTTAAACTTAATATTAAATTATTCACATATCTAAAAATAAAATAATAAAAATGTAAAATAAAATGACCAGGGCCGGTTGGTTGCCGTAAAAAAAAAAAAAAATGTAAACCTTATTTGATCCCAGCCTTAACTGTACCTAATATTAGCCTACACCACTGGAGTCAGAGCAAGCTGATACATGAACACCACTGGAGTGAGAGAAGGCTGATACATGAGCACATTGTGGTTTTTGCATTTATATACTGACTTACTACCTCCAAGAAGAAACAAGAGACGATATTGTAATAGCCACACTGTTGGTTGTTTGTTTAACACTAGAATGCAAACGTCGAGTCTGAGACCCCCATCCCCATGCTGATCACGCGATCACTCCGTCGGATATGGGTGCAGGCCAGCTGCCCGCTTCAGTACCTTCCTCCCTTGTGTTGCTCTTGTAGGGGAAGGTCATGTCTGTCCGCTCTCTCCACATGTTTTTTCAATAGGCCTATTTTGGGCCTCACAGACCCAACATTTGTGTTATGCTGGGTGTTTTTAGGTCGACTTCTCGTCCTAAGAACACCAGCGACTGAGCGGGGTTCTCTTTCCGGACCGGAAGTAAAGCACCCACAAAGGAACAGGACATTAAAACCAGGCAGTATACCTTAACACATCTATTGCCTTAATTTCTACACCGTTACAATATAACACAGAGTGATATTGGATATACAGTAGACAGGGACACAGAGTTAGCCTTTGACACCAAGATTCACAGTTACACTTGAGACACAGTATTATACGTGTACACTTATGTTATTAGTTATAATATAGCGATACCCGTGTTTCATCTTTAGGCAGAATATATATTTAGTTAGATGCACTGGGAATGAACAAGATTAAGAGTCCGTGGGGTGAATACTACTATAATTAGACAGGGAGCGGATCGCGACACTTTATGTAGTCACTTAGTCGCGGCGGCAGTTATACACAGACTTTTTGATTCACCCGCGCACCCTAGTCTCCGTTCACAGTTACTGTAAATTCTCTTATTTAGGACTTTCACAATTACTATAAGTTCTCTTACTTAGGATTCAGGCTATTTTCTGCTCTGCCGGGTATCGGGTTCTTATAGATTAATGGTAACTGTCACTGGTTTTACACTGGCCTTCACTTGGTCACTGTTCACTGTTATATCCCCTTGGGTTGTTCTCGGTACAAGGGGCATCACTATTTACCCGTGTGTCCTCAGTATGAAACACTCTGGAGTACGGGCGTGAGGGGAAGGCCCTAGGGGGAGCCTTCCTGTAGAGGGCAATACACTGCCCGCAGGGGAGTCACTGTCCGGATCCTGGTCATCGGTGAGGTACAGGGAGGCCCTCCTGTCTGGGGGCCTCAACCTGAGAGGAGGCCCACGTACTGGAGACTCGTTGGTGGGGTGCAGGGAGGCCCTCCGGTCTGGGGGCCTCGACCTGAGAGGTGGCCCTTGGGACTGGGGCCAAACAGCTGTAGGAGGTGGGCCTGTCGCCTCTGGCTCCGTGGGGTGAGTGAGCCTGGGTTGCCCTCGTCTGGAGGCTGCTGGTCGGGCCTGGGGGTCCTAGGACTGCAGTCGCCTGTAGGGAAAGGCGCCGACAGGGGTGGGCTGCAGCACCGTCTCCGTCGGGTGTCCGACAGGAACAGAGATCTCCCATGGGTATGAGGTAGGGCCGGGATCGGGCCTTGCCACCACTCTGGCAACACCTCCGGGGCAACACTCCCGGATGGTGACAAAGGGCGTCCCACACAGCCGAGAGGGAAGGGGTCGGCCGCACAACGGACTTCCTGCGTTGGGAGTGCTTTCAGAGCCACGAAAGAAGGGCGTACAGTGGCCGCTTCTTCCCCGTCATGCACAATGGCTGTGAACGCGGTTCCGTGACTCCTAGGGCACACAGCTGAAGGGCATACAGTGGCCGCTCCTTCCCCCGCACGTACAGTGGCCGTGGTGGCGGTGCTGCTCCCACAGGAGGAAAAGGCAGGAGAAAGGTACACGGAGTCCGTGTCCTCTCCAGTATGTACTGAGATGGTAGCCTTGGGTCTGCTTACCCTGGTACGTACTGCGGCTATAGCCGTAAGCTTACCCGCCCTATGAGAAGCAACTGAAGGGCGTACAGTGGCCGCTCCTTCCCCGTCACGTACAGGGGTCATCAACGCGGTGTTGCTCCCATAGGAGGGAAAAGCAGGAGAGGGGTGTACAGAGGCCGCGCCCTCTCCGGTACGTACTGAGGCCGTAGCCGAGGGCCTGTCTACCCTGGTACCTACTTTGGCCGTAGCCGGTAGCTTATTTACCCTTAGAGAAGCAACTAAAGGGCATACAGTGGCTGCTCCTTCCCCATCACGTACAGTGGCCATTGACACGGTGTTGCTCCCATAGGAAAGAACAGCAGGAGAGGGGTGCACAGAGGCAGCTCCTTCCCCGGTGCACACTAAGGACGTAGCCGAGGGTCCCCCTACCCTGGTGTGCACTTCTGGCCATAGCCTTGGGCCTCCTGCCCTTGGGCCTCCTGCCCTTGGGGTCGTAACTGAAGGGCGTACAGTGGCCGCTCCTTCCCCGTCACATACAGTAGCTGTCGACGTGGTGTTACCTGGGACTGAATCTTGTTCGGTCCCACCCCGATTCTGGTGACAGCTGTCCTGCTCGCAAGGCCGTTGCCTGTTTCCGTTCACCTGGTGTTGGGGTAGTTGCAGGGAAAAGGGACTCAGGACAGTAGTGTCCCGGTGACCCTCTTGTACTGGGTCACTAGCCCCACCGTTGTGACCTCATGGGATGGTGGTGTTGTAGCGGCTCAGTGGTGGGGTTGAGGGTGGCCGGGTGGGTGGTCCAGCGGCGGGTATTTTACCACCTTCAGTGGTAAAGAAGTCACGGCCCCGTGGCTGGAGGTGGTATGTTGTGGTGGTGGATGTCTGGTGGGCCAGGGTGAGATGTAGAGGCTGGTCCAGTGGAAGGTGACAGGGTTTGGCTCTCGGTGGTGGTTGAGAGTGAGCCGGAGAGAGGATGGGTGGTTGGTCCGGCGTAGGAGACGGAGAAGCTCGTGTGTTGCCCTGATCCTGACATGGGGGCAGTTGTGAGGTTGCCATAATACCCTCTCAATCTTCATCTCTGATGGTGAAGTGGGAAGTTTCCACGATGCCTGACGAAGGGGGAAGGTGATGAGGGTGGTGTTTGGGGTGTGGGTGGCATGTGTTGGGGAATGGGGAGCAGGATGGGGAGGAGATGGAGGTTTGGGGGTGTATCTAGATGGTGGGCAGGAGAGGCGTTGTGATCTGGTGCTCGTGGCGGTGAGGGTGGGCGTAGGCAGTCATGGTGGTTGGGCACGTGGCGGCATGGGCTTCTCTTCATGGTTGTGGGCGGTTGTTGGTGGTGGTGTGGGGAGTCTTGTGTAGTGGGCATGGTCGGTGGGTAATGGGTGGCCAGGAATGGATGAATGGGTGGAGTTGGTGGCAGGTGGGGTTGGTGCACGTGGGGAGTTGGTGAGTGATGTGTTGCGTGGGGTGGTGCTTGGTGGGGTGTGGGTGGGGTGTGGTGGGAGTTGTGGTGGTATGGTGGTGGTGGTGGTTTCTGCGGCGGTGAAGGTGGGAGTTAGTGATGGGTGGTGTGGTGCGGTGTCGGTGATGGGCGTAGCGGACGGTGATTGAGAGTGGTGGGTTGGAGGAGGTGGGGTATTCGGAGGAGATGCAGGCGGAGGTGAGGTTGGTGAAGGATCAGAATCGGAGGAAGGTGGTGGTGGGTCAGGTAAAGGTGAAGTGGGGGAAGGGGTTTGTGGGTATGGTGAGGTTGAGGGTGGGGTGGGGGAGGTGAGCAAGGAAAGATAGGCGGGTGAGAGTGAGGAGGAGGATGTTGTGATAGGGAAGGCGAATGAGTTGGCCGTGTTGGCGGGGAAGATGAGTGGCGGGGAAGTGATGGTGGTGGGTGGTGCGGGGTGGTAGGTGGGAGGGAGTAGACAGGAGGCGGTGGTTTGGGGAAGTAGGTTAGGGGAAGATGAGGAAAGGGTTGTAAGAGGCCTGTGAAGGGGGAGGCAGGCTTTGTGTTGGGGAGGAATAGGAAGGGGGGAGGTGGTAGTAGTGGAGAAAGTGGTGTGTGACGTGGGAAGGTTAGGAATAGGGATAGGAATAGGGGAGGGTAAAACAGAAGAGATAGTGAGAGGAGAGGAAAAGGAAAGATGACGTTTCCCCCTGTCGTAGACTGGGGGAGATGTGAGGTGGCCCCCGTCATTATGGTGGGATGCGAAGGCAGTGGGGGGGCACCTTCTGTGCCTTCCTCATCTTACTTTCCTTCTTTGAGGCTTGGGGCAATCGGCGTATGGCGGGGAGGCTTGTAGGTGCTCTTGTGTTCTTTTGCTGCGCCGGGCAGCTTTCAGTTGTTCACGAATGTCGTTGATTGGGCACTCAGGGCAGCAAGGAGAAAATTCCCACGGATTTACGGCGATGAGATCCGTGGGGAATTGCTTGATTTCACTGATGCATTGGGGGAAGGAGTGGACGGCTAGAAGGCGCCTTATTAAGTTGATTTCTTGATTCAGGTCTCCGGTCGGATCATGTATTATGAATTGTTCTTTAATGAATCTGGGGAGGATCCTGAGGAGTTTGTGGAATATGAGTTGTTCCCAGGTTTTTGCGTCTGTGCCCGGGTACGCAGCAGTGACGAGCTGCCTAGCCTGGATGAAGGTGTCATCGAGGCTTCCGTCGTATGTGAGGGTGTCTAGTCGCGATATGGCTACAACTGTGCCCAGAGATGGCGTCACTGCCTGTTTCACAATTTGTTTGAATTGATCCCATTTTAGTCTCGGGACGATTTTCGGAGAAACAGTAGCAATTATTTTGCCCAGGCTGGGTAGTGTGACGGCAATCTTTTCTCTGTCTGAGTCGAACCATGTGTCTAAGAGGAGTTTAGCCATATCCAAGTACACATCAATGTCACATTGGTCCGGGTTGAATTTCGGCAATTAAATGTAAGGTTTGGCTGCCATTGTGCAAGTTTTCCTTTATCGTTCCTCCGTGCTTTATTCGGATCCAGAACCACCGCTGGCCACCAGTGTTATGCTGGGTGTTTTTAGGTCGACTTCTCATCCTAAGAACACCAGCGACTGAGCGGGGTTCTCTTTCCTGACCGGAAGTAGAGCACCCAGAAAAGAAAAGGACATAAAAACCAAGCAGTATACCTTAACACATCTATTGCCTTAATTTCTACACCGTTACAATATAACACAGAGTGGTATTGGATATACAGAAGACAGGGACACAGAGTTAGCCTTTGACACCAAGATGCACAGTTACACTTGAGACAGTATTATACATGTACACTTATGTTATTAGTTATAATATAGCGATACCCGTGTTTCATCTTTAGGCAGAATATATATTTAGTTAGATGCACTGGGAATGAACAAGATTAAGAGTCCGTGGGGTGAATACTACTATAATTAGACAGAGTGCAGATCGCGACACTTCATGTAGTCAGTTAGTCGTGGCGGCACTTATTCACAGACTTTTTGATTCGCCTGCGCACCCTAGTCTCTGTTCACAGTTACTGTAAGTTCTCTTATTTAGGACTCTCACAATTACTATAAGTTCTCTTACTTAGGATTCAGGCTATTTTCTGTTCTGCCGGGTATTGGGTTCTTATAGATTAATGGTAACTGTCACTGGTTTTACACTGGCCTTCACTTGGTCACTGTTCACTGTTATTTCCCCTTGGGTTGTTCTCGGTACAAGGGGCATCACTATTTACCCATATGTCCTGGGTATGAAACACTCTGGAGTACGGTCGTGAGGGGAAGGCCCTAGGGGGAGCCTTCCTGTAGAGGGCAATACACGTCCTGCAGGGGAGTCACTGCCCGGGTCTGGTCGTAGGCGACTTACAGGGAGGCCCTCCTGTCTGGGAGCCTCGACCTGAGAGGAGGCCCTCGTACTGGAGCCTCGTCGGTGAGGTGCAGGGAGGCCCTCCGGTCTGGGGGCCTCGACCTGAGAGATGGCCCTCAGGACTGGGGCCAAACAGCTGTAGGAGGAGGGCCTGTCGCCTCTGGCTCCGTGGGGTGAGTGAGCCTGAGTTGCCCTCGTCTGGAGGCTGCAGGTCGGGCCTGGGGGTCCTAGGACTGCGGTCGCCTGTAGGGAATGGCGCCGACAGGGGTGGGCTGCAGCACCATCTCCGTCGGGTGTCCGACAGGAACAG
Source organism: Coenobita brevimanus (assembly GCF_032717465.1). Classification (NCBI taxonomy): domain Eukaryota; kingdom Metazoa; phylum Arthropoda; class Malacostraca; order Decapoda; family Coenobitidae; genus Coenobita; species Coenobita brevimanus. Next base: position 15,667,117 of record NC_137042.1, read on the forward strand.
AGATCTCCCAGGGGTAGGAGGTAGGGCCGGGATCGGGCCATGCCATCACCCTGGCAACACCTTTGGGGCAACACTCCCGGATGGTGACAAAGGGCGTCCAACGCAGCCGAGAGGGAAGGGGTCGGCCGCACAAGGCATTTCCTGCATCGGGAGTGCTTTCAGAGCCACGAATAAAGGGCGTACAGTGGCCACTTCTTCCCCGTCACGCACAATGGCCGTGAACGCGGTTCCGTAACTCCTAGAGCACACAGCTGAAGGACATGCAGTGGCCGCTTCTTCCCCCGCATGTGCAGTGGCCGTGCTGGCGGTGCTGCTCCCACAGGAGGAAAAGGCAGGAGAAAGGTAAATGGAGTCCGTGTCCTCTCCGGTACGTACTGAGACCGTAGCCTTGGGTCTGCTTACCCTGGTACATACTGCGGCCGTAGCCATAAGCCTACCCACTTTATGAGAAGCAAGTGAAGGGTGTACAGTGGCCGCTCCTTCCCCGTCACGTACAGTGGCCGTCGACGCGGTGTTGCTCCCGTAGGAGGGAAAAGCAGGAGAGGGGTGCACAGAGGCCACGCCTTCTTCGGTACGTACTGAGGCAGTAGCCAAGGGCCTGTCTACCCTGGTACGTACTTTGGGTGTAGCCGGTAGCTTATCTACCCTTAGAGAAGCAACTGAAGGACGTACAGTGGCCGCTCCTTCCTCATCACGTACAGTGGCTTTCGATGCAGTGTTGCTCTCGTAGGAGAGAAAAGCAGGAGAGGGGTGCACAGAGGCCGCGCCCTCTCAGGTACACACTAAGGCCGTAGCCGAGGGTCTGCTTACCCTGGTGTGTGCTTTGGCCGTAGCCGTAAGCCTGCCTGCCCATTGGGAAGCAACTGAAGGGCATACAGTGGCCTCTCCTTCCCCGTCACGTACAGTGGCCGTTGACGCGGTGTTGCTCCCTTAGGAGAGAACAGCAGGAGAGGGGTGCACAAAGGCAGCGCCCTCTCTGCTGCACACTAAGGCCGTAGCCGAGGGTCCCCTTACCCTGGTGTGCACTTCTGGCCGTAGCCTTGGGCCTCCTGCCATTGGGCCTCCTGCCCTTGGGGTGGTAACTGAAGGGCGTACAGTGGCCGCTCCTTCCCCATCACGTACAGTGGCCATCAATGCGGTGTTACCTGGGACTGAATCCTGTTCAGTCCCACCCCGATTCTGGTGACGGCTGTCCCGCCCACAAGGCCGTTGCCTGTTTCCGTTCACCTGGTGTTGGGGTAGTTGCGGGGAAAAGGGACTCAGGACAGTAGTGTCCCGGTGACCCTCTTGTACTGGGTCACTAGCCCCACTGTTGTGACCTCCTGGGGTGGTGGTGTGGTAGCAGCTTGGTGGTGGGGTGGGGGCCGGCGGGGTGGGTGGTTCAGCGGCTGGTATATTACCACCTTCAGTGGTAAAGAAGTCACTGCCCCGTGACTGGAGATGGTATGTTGTGGTGATGGATGTCTGGTGAGCCGGGGTGAGATGTTGTAGGAGGCTGGTCCAGTGGAAGGTGACAGGGTTTGGCTCTCGGTGGTAGTTGAGAGTGAGCCGGAGAGAGGATGGATGGTTGGTCCGGCATAGGAGATGGAGAAGCTGGTGTGTTGCCCTGATCTTGACATGGGGGCGGTTGTGAGGTTGCCATAATACCCTCTCAATCTTCATCTCTGGTGGTGAAGTGGGAAGTTTCCACGATGCCTGATGAAGGGGGAGGGTGATGGGGGTGGTGTTTGGGGTGTGGGTGGCATGTGTTGGGGAATGGGGAGGAGGATGGGGAGGTGATGGAGGTGTGGGGGTGTATCTACATGGTGGGCAGGAGAGACGTCGTGATCTGGTGCTCGTGGTGGTGAGGGTGGGCGTAGGCGGTCATGGTGGTTGGGCACGTGGCGGCATGGTGGTGGTGTGGAGTGTCTTGTGTAGTGGGCATGGTCGGTGGGTAATGGGTGGCCAAGAGTGGAGGAGTGGGTGGAGTTGGTGGCAGGTGGGATTGGTGCACGTTGGGAGTTGGTGGGTGATGTGTTGCGTGAGGTGGTGCATGGTGGGGTGTGGGTGGGGTGTGGTGGGAGTTGTGGTGGTACGGTCGTGGTGGTTGTTTCCGCGGCAGTGAAGGTGGGAGTTGGTGATGGGTGGTGTGGTGCGGTGTCGGTGATGGGCATAGCGGGCGGTGATTGAGAGTGGTGGGTTGGAGGAGGTGGGGTATTCGGAGGAGATGCAGGCGGAGGTGAGGTTGGTGAAGGATCAGAATCGGAGGAAAGTAGTGGTGGGTCAGGTAAAGGTGAAGTGGGGGAAGGGGTTTGTGGGTATGGTGAGGTTGAGGGTGGGGTGGGGGAGGTGAGCAAGGAAAGAGCGGCAGGTGAGAGTGAGGAGGAGGATGGTGTGATAGGGAAGGCAAATGAGTTGGCCATGTTGGCGGGGAAGATGAGTGGCGGGGAAGTGATGGTGGTGGGTGGTGCGGGGTGGTAGGTGGGAGGGAGTAGACAGGAGGAGGCGGTTTTGGGAAGTAGGTTAGGGGAAGATGAGGTAAGGGTTGTAGGAGGCCTGTGAAGGGGGGGGGCAGGCTTTGTGTTGGGGATGAATAGGAAGGGGGGAGGCAATAGTAGTGGAGAAAGTGGTGTGTGACGTGGGAAGGTTAGGAATAGGGTTAGGAATAGGGGAGGGTAAAATAGAAGAGATAGTGAGAGGAGAGGAAAAGAAAAGATGACGTTTCCCCCTGTCGTAGACTGGGGGAGATGTGAGGTGGCCCCCGTCATTACGGTGGGATGCGGGGACAATGGGGGGGCACCTTCTGTGCATTCCTCGTCTTACTTTCCTTCTTTGAGGCTTGGGGCAATCGGCGTATGGCAGGGAGGCTTGTAGGCGTTCTTGTGTTGTTTTGCTGCGCCGGGCAGCTTTTAGCTGTTCACGAATGTCGCGGATTGGGCACTCAGGGCAGCAAGGAGAAAATTCCCACGGATTTACGGCGATGAGATCCGTGGGGAAATGCTTGATTTCACCGATGCGTCGGGGGAAGGAGTGGACGGCTAGAAGGTGCCTTATTAAGTTGATTTCTTTATTCAGGTCTCCCGTCGGTTCATGTATTATGAAGTGTTCTTTAATGAATCTGGGGAGGATCCTGAGGAGTTTGTGGAATATGAGTTGTTCCCAGGTTTTTGCGTCTGTGCCCGGGTACGCAGCGGTGACGAGCCGCCTAGCCTGGATGAAGGTGTCATCGAGGCTTCCGTCATATGTGAGGGTGTCTAGTTGCGATAAGGCTACAACTGTGCCCAGAGATGGCGTCACTGCCTGTTTCACAATTTGTCTGAATTGATCCCATTTTAGTCTCGGGACGATTTTCGGAGTAACAGTAGGAATTATTTTGCCCAGGTGGGGTAGTGTGACGGCAATCTTTTCTCCATCTGAGTCGAACCATATGTCTAAGAGGGGTTTAACCATATCCAAGTACACATCAATGTCACATTGGTCCGGGTTGAATTTCGGCAATTGAATGTGAGGTATGGCTGCCATTGTGCAAGTTTTCCTTTATTGTTCCTCCGTGCTTTATTCTGATCCAGAACCACCGCTGGCTACCAGTGTTATGCTGGGTGTTTTTAGGTCGACTTCTCGTCCTAAGAACACCAGTGACTGAGCGGGGTCCTCTTTCCGGACCGAAAGTAAAGCACCCACAAAGGAAAAGGACATAAAAACTAAGCAGTATACCTTAACACATCTATTGCCTTTATTTCTACACCGTTACAATATAACACAGAGTGGTATTGGATATACAGAAGACAGGGACACAGAGTTAGCCTTTGACACCAAGATGCACAGTTACACTTGAGACACAGTATTATACATGTACACTTATGTTATTAGTTATAATATAGCGATACCCGCGTTTCATCTTTAGGCAGAACATATATTTAGTTAGATGCACTGGGAATGAACAAAATTAAGAGTCCGTGGGGTGAATACTACTATAATTAAACAGGGTGCGGATCGCGATACTTCATGTAGTCACTTAGTCGCTGTGGCACTTATACACAGACTTTTTGATTCGCCTGCGCACCCTAGTCTCTGTTCACAGTTACTGTAAGTTCTCTTATTTAGGACTCTAACAATTACTATAAGTTCTCTTACTTAGGTTTCAGGCTATTTTCTGTTCTGCCAGGTATCGGGTTCTTATAGATTAATGGTAACTGTCACTGGTTTTACACTGGCCTTCACTTGGTCACTGTTCACTGTTATTTCCCCTTGGGTTGTTCTCGGTACAAGGGGCGTCACTATTTACCCGTGTGTCCTGGATATGAAACACTCTGGAGTACGGGCATGAGGGAAAGGCCCTAGGGGGAGCCTTCCTGTAGAGGGCAATACACTGCCCGCAGGGGAGTCACTGCCCGGGTCCTGGTCGTCGGTGAGGTACAGGGAGGCCCTCCTGTCTGGGGGCCTCGACCTGAGAGGAATCCCTTGTACTGGAGCCTCGTCGGTGGGGTGCAGGGAGGCCCTCCGGTCTGGGGGCCTCGACCTGAGAGGTGGCCCTTGGGACTGGGGCCAAACAGCTGTAGGAGGCGGGCCTGTCGCCTATGGCTCCGTGGGGTGAATGAGCCTGGGTTGCCCTCGTCTGGAGGCTGCTGGTTGGGCCTGGGGGTCCTCGGACTGCGGTCGCCTGTAGGGAAAGGCGCCGACAGGGGTGGGCTGCAGCACCGTCTCCATCGGGTGTCCGACAGGAACAGAGATCTCCCAGGGGTAGGAGGTAGGGCCAGGATCGGGCCTTGCCACCACTCTGGCAACACCTCCGGGGCAACACTCCCAGATGGTGATAAAGGGCGTCCCACGCAGCCGAGAGGAAAGGGGTCGGCCGCGCAAGGGACTTCCTGCATCGGGAGTGCTTTCAGAGCCACGAATGAAGGGCATACAGTGGCCGCTCTTTCCCCGTCACACACAATGGCCATGAACGCGGTTCCGTGACTCCTAGGGCACACAGCTGAAGGACATACAGTGGCCGCTCCTTCCCCTGCGCGTACAGTGGCCGTGCTGGTGGTGCTGCTCCCACAGGAGGAAAAGGCAGGAGAAAGGTACACGGAGTCCGTGTCCTCTCCGGTACGTACTGAGGCTATCGCCTTGGGTCTGCTTACCCTGGTACGTACTGCGGCCGTAGCCGTAAGCTTACCCGCCCTATGAGAAGCAACTGAAAGGCGTACAGTGGCCGCTCCTTCCCCGTCACGTACAGTGGCCGTCGACGCGGTGTTGCTCCCGTAGGAGGGAAAAGCAGGAGAGGGGTGCACAGAGGCAGCGCCCTCTCCGGTACATACTGAGGCCGTAGCCGAGGGTCCCCTTACCCTGGTGTGTACTCTGGCCGTAGCCTTGGGCCTCCTGCCCTTGGGGTGGTAACTGAAGGGCGTACAGTGGCCACTCCTTCCCTGTCACGTACAGTGGCCGTCGACGCGGTGTTACCTGGGACTGAATCCTGTTCAGTCCCACCCCGATTCTGGTTACGGCTGTCCTGCTCGCAAGGTCGTTGCCTCTTTCCGCTCACCTGGTGTTAGGGTAGTTGCGGGGAAAAGGGACTCAGGACAGTAGTGTCCCGGTGACCCTCTTGTACTGGGTCACAAGCCCCACCGTTGTGTCCTCCTGGGGTGGTGGTGTGGTAGCGGCTCGGTGGTGGGGTGGGGGGTGGCTGGGTGGGTGGTCCGACGGCTGGTATTTTAATTTGTATTTGAGTATATATATCTATATATATATATATATATATATATATATATATATATATATATATATGTGTGTGTGTGTGTGTGTGTGTGTGATTTTAGTGAATATTTCTCTCCAGAGTGACTGTTATAGTGAAATTATGAAATCTAGAAATGATAAGTGTTATTGATGACCATTGTGAATGGTGAGGGTGATGAACTAAAGTGTTTTTCTTTGCAGGTATTGAATAATCTTTTCCAGAAGTATAGTTTTATGGAGGAATAAACATCATTTATTGTGCATTTACAGGTGAAAATAATGATAAAAAATAATATTCACTCCATGGATGTCCATTTATGACTCTGAAAAAACTAGCTAATGATGCTTTGGAAAGTAGTCGGTATTTTTTTTTTTTTTAATCGGGTTGGAAATCAAGGGGTACAGCCTTAGGGAGGAATAAATATCATGTAGTGTACATTTACAGGGGTACCTAACTATAAAATAAATTATTATTGCATGTACATTATTTTTTGACCCCCCCCAAAAAAAAAATTGTCAATCTCCATTACAATGAGTTATTGTGCCAGAGGGTTGTGCCTGCCCCAGCTGATGGTCCAGGGACCTGGGAGAGTGTGAGCATATGCATAAGGACAAGTCCTTAGCTTTCATTTAACAAGTTTATCGTTTAGTAATCTTTGAACATGTAATAATTTTTGCCATTTTTCATTTTTTTTAAAGTCACGCCAGAGGTGTTACGTTTTCTTTTGATTATGGTATTTGGCTAATGAAAATAAAGTCGAAAGGGTATATTTTCCGTGAGTATTTTTGGATTTATCAAATTTTGATTGCAAATGTGGTTTCTGATTTTCCCAAAAATGGGTTTGTTACACTCGACGTTTGTGTAAGTGGAGTAACACACGACGTTTGTGTCAAAGGGTTAAAACCAGCAGATCACTGCCATGGTAACGTGACGTCATCACTTCGGTTCTATTATTGTCTCTATACTTCGTTCTTCTACTCCTGCTACTGTCTGACAGTTTTCCTTATATTCAGAAAGACTTTCATGTTACAGGGGTTAACCCGTTTAATACAAAAGGTCCTTCCTATGTTGAATGAGATTGTTTGAAAGTATGGTAGCAAAAATTCAGTGGCAAACACGTCATAAAATTGAGAAGGTTCCATTTTGACAAAAGGGGTCAAATAATTAATGAACTCTTATTTCTCCTATATCATTAATGACTCAGAATTACCTTATTCCATAAAGCTGAGTAAATGATTTGCACAACGAAAGACTAGGAGATTTTAACAATTTTCTTTCCTGGTAGAGAAGCCGTGTAGCCGAATGACGACATAAGCTTAACAGTCTTATTCTTGCTACTGTCAGAGAATCTTTTTTTATTCAGCCTAGCAGTGGCATCTCGTCGTGAAAGAGTTAAAACAGTCGTAGTCAGCCTTCTAACGACGGCAGAGTCGTAACTGCATTTTTCTCCTATCATCGGACTGATCTATACTGCTGAGGTGTGGCCTTTCTTCTTTTATAGCTAAGATTAACCTAGTAAACTCCGTCATTATGTCAATTAACACAACATTACGAGGGTCTGCAGCTTTATCGGCTTCATTTCATTGGTACAGTGGTTCGATAATCTTATGGGAGCAGACATGACAGCTTGGGAGTTACTAAGAGTAGAGTAAATTAATCACAGGTGCTATTCCAGTTGCTGTAGCGCTATGGTATATGACCTTTATTTTCAAAGCAGTCAGTCTCTACTGCTGAACTGGACTAATCTCTCAGTCTCTTCTTTCCTGCCAGACCCGTTATGTCCGACTATGGAAGCATGGTGCCTGAGACCATGAGAAACTCTGATAACCCTTCGTTGGCCACACTGGGGCATCGCATGGAAATGGACTACGACCTTAACCTATCGGACCCATTCGCATATCAGACCCCAAAAGTTTTGACCGGAAAATATGTCATGGTGGCACACATCTATTTTATGGCCTACACCCAAGTTCAAAAAAATCTCACGCAATCTACCTACATTATGAAGGAGAATGTAAGTATTTAGTCATGCCTCAATGTGATCAGTGCCGTATAGCCAGGTCTTCCCAATTGGAAACGCCAAGGTGGAGTCAAACCCTACTCTGGAGGGGCACACTAGACCCAGTATGTTATGTTGACTCAACTGGCACAACTGTAACCAACGGTGCTAAATGCTCTTAAGGCGCCTAGGACAGTAGCAGTTGACGCAAGATTTTTATACCATTCAAGCAAAAGTTATATGCTACATACTAAACACTATCTATCTATATATCTAGGCTGCTTCCCCCAAGGAAAGGGAGGTAGCCGAGACAGGACGACACACTCCCCATTTACTCATCCATTCAAACACATTCATTCGCATCTTAGCCCCAAAGGGGAGAACGGATCGATCCTCACCGCACCACACAGCACAAGGGTTAACTGCGCAATGCAGTCAGTGACATCCGCAGCAGGGCCCGACAGCAGAGCTGGTTTACCCCTGCCACATCATAACAGACTCATCCCCTTACCCGCACCTGACCTGAAATAGCTGATCAGACTAAACACAGCAATGTATTTTCTTTATTAAATTATGTGGGGATGTGGGGATCAAATACTTGCAGTGAGACAGTCAAAAAACTTTCTGAGAATCTTATTTGTAAAAGAGTTGTGGCATTTATAGGTCTGGAAAAAGTGTATGTAGACAAGGTTTACTGAGGGTTATACCTATGTATGGTGGGAACGGAAAGTTGTTGAACGCTGTTGACGGTTTTCATGAGAGTGAGTGTGAATAAGGATAAGTGGATGTCTAAGAGGTTGGCTTAATATCAGTGCTGAAGTGATATAAGGATATTTGATATCCCCATGGCTGTTCAGAACATACATACATACAAATAAATAGATGGATAGATAAACAGACAGACAGGTAGATAGATAAAAAGATAGGGTTCGTAAAAAAGGGAAAGCCTTGCGTTATGGAGAGAGGGATGAGGATGGTATGAATGGTGTTGGGTGGAGCATCGCAAATCCAATGTATGCAGATAATGATGCGATGTTTGCTAATGGTGAACAAGAGCTTCGTAAACTGGTGAAGTTTTGTTGATATATGAGAGCGTCGTGCTTTGTTAATTAATGCTGATAGAAAAGTGATGGCTGTTGAGAGAGAGTAATTATCAGTGTGGTAAATTGGTGACTGTAAAGGGAGTTTAGGTACCCAGGTCTAGTGACAGAAAAGAGAGCTAAAAGCGCAGAGGAAGTGAAAAGTATAATAACACAGGGAAGGAAAGTGACTGATGGCTATTATACTAAACAAAGATCTGAGTGTGGACATGGCAAGATATTTTATGATATTTTAGTGTTAATATTAAGGCCTTTGGCGTGACAATAACTAAAGTCAAGAGTAAGAGCGGTGGCAATGGTGTTGTTGAGGATTGTGTGTAAACTGCGTAGTTTATAGGATAAAAAAAAAAAATAATAATGGTTTAGATCGAACAGGACATAAAATAATTAATTGGTGGATGAAGTGGAATAAGGAAATCTTTTAACAACAGGCTTAGGGTGTATGCTTAGATGGTATGTTCATATGGATACAAATAGAGCAATAATAAGAGTTTCCTTATGTTGAGTGAATCTGAAGGAAGAATAGGGCTTGGTATGCCACGAAGAAGGTGGAAACATCTGATAAATGAGTGTATGGGAAAGCACGATATGCAGGTTGATAAGGCAAGAGAACTGACGGGGGATCGCACTGTTTGGACGAATTATATCACGAGGTGAACATGACAAGGGTGTGGGACGTTTTCAGTCCTCACAGTCACTGGAATGACTATGTGATTGGAAATGTGAAGTACACCTAAGAAGAAAAATGTGTGGATAGTCATGCGTGTTAGGTCGAGTGAGGATTCCAAGGGCTTGAATGGTTAGTGAATAATGCAGGGCCCATTCACTCAGCAGTCGACTGATTAGTTTTACCTCTATTGTTTTCCTTTTTCTTGTTTTCTGGACCCTGCCTTACCTCAAGGATGATGGGAGAAACAGGTCGGGGTGCGGCTGCTGCTGCTGCTGCTTAATCTCATCTGGCTGAACACGTATTGTCTAGAACTCACTGACGTATTCTCATAATGCATAGGTATTTACCAGCAATATAAACAATAAGGTTTGTGATATTGTTACCGAGCTTCGTAATAATTAAAAATCACATACACATGTAGTTGAACTGCCTCGTCTAGTAATGCAGCTGATTCGACCAACTTGCTATTATTCCAAGTTTTCATCAACTGGCAGACTTAGCTAAAATAATAATAATAATAATAATCTTTGGCATAAGAGGTTACTCAGACCAGAGCAAATGTATACGGTATCCCTTAATAACCCGAAACACAGTCTCCTCCTTCCAATGTCGAATTCAGTAAAATTAGAACGTTCAGTTTCAGACATAAGATTCTCGTTAACTTATCAGTAATGATGAAAAATGAAATATGTGTTTCAACAAAATGTGAGGCACACTGCCGCATACTGTGCATATTTAGTAATGCGAAATTTCAAATGGGAGACCCAGTGGGAGGGCAGGAGTCTGACTGGGGTAGGAGGAGGAGGAGTGCAGGTCCCTTGTGGCAACGCCACTGATGATTATTAAAATGAACAAGCTAATCAGAGTGCATTTCTGCTTGAAGAAACACACGAAAGCCTCCAAAGGTGACTGACTTGAAGGTGATGATCAAGGTCTAAAAGTAGAAATATCAGAGTGCCAATCGAAATGTTTTATGGCCGAGGATTACCTTCATTACCCTGACAGAGGCCACCATGTAAACCCGCAAGAGCTCACTCTTCCATGTGGACACACACACACACACACACACACACACACACACACACACACACACACACACACACACACACACACACACACACACACGCTGACGGAATGAACGATTTAGTGAGAGAGAAAGAAACTGCGAAGATGACTGAAGGTGCATGGATAGATAAATACTGTAAGGATTAAGACGGCATGCAACCTGTGGCGGTGGGGACACAATCTGGCCGCACTATGGGGTGGTACTACTACTCTGCGGCCAGGTTGTGTTAGGAAAAATACTGCCACCGTATTCCCTGCGTGTTGTAAAATGCGACTAAAAGGAGCGGGGTGAGGGGACTAGGGACCCCCTCCTCTGTTTTTTAGTTCCTAAAAAGAGACAGGCCAGAGAAAGGGATGGGGGATGGAGTTATCCCCGTACCCTGAAGATTGGGTCTGTGAATGTGCGTGGATGTAGTACGACTGAGGCTAAAAGGGAGGAGATTGGGTGAATATTTGTGAGAAGAAAGTTGGATGTGTTAGCTTTGAGTGAAACGAAGATGAAAGGGAAGGGTGAGTCTATGTTTGGAAGTGTGAATGGAAGATTGTCAGATGTTGATAGAGGAAGGGCAAGAGAAGGTGTGGCCTTGTTAGTGAGTCCGGAAGTACAGCAGTGTGTGACTGAATGGAAGGAGGTGTCATCGAGACTGATGTGGGTGAAAGCGAAATTTGAACGTGAGTTGTGGGTGTTTGTGAGTGCATATGGGCCTGGTAGTGAAAGGGATGAAGAAGAGAGGGAGTCTTTCTGGAATGATGTTGATGAGTGTCTGCAGAGTTTTGGAGCGAATGTGAATGTGGTAATGATGGGAGATCTGAATGCTGGAGTGGGAAATGTAGCAGTTGAAGGTGTAGTTGGTATGCATGGTGTGCCTGGAAGAAATGAAAATGGGGAACGAATGATAGCGATGTGTGTTGAGCGAGAGATGGTGATTGGAAATACGCTGTTTGGGAAGAAAGATATTTGTAAGTATACATGGGTGAGACAGGAGGGTGGAAGGGTTGTTGATAGAGCTTTGATGGACTATGTGGTTGTGTCTAGGAATGTAATAGGAAGATTGTTGGATGTGAGAGTTCTGAGAGGGGAGGGTGGAGGTATATCTGACCACTACCTGGTGGAGGTAAAGGTAAGAGTAGGTAAGAGATGGGTGAGAGCTAGAAGGGTTAGGTGTGGCAGGGAGGTTTTGAAAATGAGTGAGTTGGATAAAAGAGAGAAAAAGATAGAGTATCAGGAGAAATTGAACGATGAGTGGAATGCAGTGAAAGATCGGGAAAACGCAGTGTGGAGGAGGAATGGCAGCTATTTAAGAGTGCTGTGGTGGGGCATGCAGAAGAGGTGTGTGGTGTGAGACGTGTGGGTGGTGGTGTAAGAAAAGGAAGTGAATGGTGGTGCAAGGAAGTAAGTATGGCTGTGGCTGAGAAGAGACGTGCATATGAAGTGTGGCTGCAGAGGAAGGATGAGATATCATATGAAAGGTATAAGGAAAAGAGGAATAGGTCGAGAAGGGCTGTGCGTGATGCTAAAGTGGCAGCAGATGAGAGGTGGGGTAGGCGGCTGACAGAGAATTTTCAACAGAATAAGAAAATGTTTTGGAAGGAGGTGAAAAGAGTGCGAAAGGGAGAGTCTGGGAAGGAAGAACAAGTAAAAGCAGAGGATGAAAGGATGTTAATTGAGATGGATGCAGTAAGGAAGAGATGGGCAGAGTATTTTGAAAGATTGTTAAATGTAGAGGAGGAAATGGTGGCTGAGACTGTGGCGGATGGAAGGGTGCAAGGAATAAATGTGTTGGGAGAGTTGAATGATTCTTTGATCACGAAGGAGGAAGTGGAGAAGGCAGTAAAGATGAAAACAGAGAAAGCTGCAGGTATGGATGGGTGTGCTGTGGAATGCCTGAAGGGTGGTGGAGTGACTATTGTTGACTGGTTAAAAAGATTGTTGAATGTGTGCTTTGTGAAAGGTATGGTGCCAGTTAACTGGGCAAGTGCTTGTGTGGTCCCGTTGTATAAAGGCAAGGGTGATAAGTATGAATGTACTAGCTTTAGGGGTATAAGTCTGTTGAGTGTTGAGGTAAGGTGTATGGTAGAGTGTTAATTATGAGTTAGAGAGTGTACAGAGGGAGTGCTTGGTGATGGGCAGTGTGGCTTTAGGAGAGGGAGAGGATGCGTGGATCAGGTGTTTGCGGTGAGACAAGTGTGTGAAAAGTATTTAGCGAAAGGCAAGGATGTGTTTTGGGCATTAATGAATTTAGAGAAAGCGTATGATAGAATTGACAGGGAGGCTTTGTGGACTGTTTTAAGATTGTATGGACTTGATGGTAGGTTACTAAAAGGGGTGAAAAGTTTTTATGTAAATAGTAGAGCGTGTGTAAGAGTTGGAAATGCTGTGAGTGATTGGTTTCCTGTGAGAGTGGGCTGCGACTAGGATGTGTAATATCGCCTTGGTTGTTTAATATTTACATGGATGGTGTTGTAAGGGAGGTGAATGCAAGAGTTTTAGGTGGAGGTCTGAGTCTGGTGAATGTTGATGGTGGAGAGTGGAATCTGAAGCAGCTGCTGTTTGCAGATGATACTGCACTGGTGGCTGATTCAGAGGAGAGATTGAGACAGTTGGTAGAGGAGTTTGGAAGGGTGTGTGAAAGGAGGAAATTGAAAGTAAATGAGAATAAGAGTAAAGTGATGAAGTGTACGAGGTTGGTGGATGGTAGGGGGATGAATATGGTTTTGAAAGGCGAGTTGCTTGAGGAGGTAGAGTGTTTTAAATATCTAGGGTCACATGTTGCTGTGGATGGAAGAATAGATGCAGAAATGAAGTTTAGAATAAATGAAGTAGGAAAGGTGCTGGGAGGATTGAAAAAAGTGTTTAGATGTCGTTCGCTTAGAATGGATGTAAAGAGAAGGGTGTATGAGGGTGTTGTGGTGCCGACTGCATTATATGGGGCTGAAACATGGAATATGGGTGTAGCAGAGAGGAAAAGTTTGAATGTAATGGAGATGAGGTGTCTGACGAGTATATGTGGAGTGACGCGTATGGATCGAGTGCGAAATGGTGAAGTGCGAAGGAGAACTGGAGTTGTTCGAAAGATGGCTGGCAGAGTTGAGCAGAGGGTGTTGCGATGGTCTGGGCATATGGAGAGAATGGATAATGAGCGATTGGTGAAAAAGATAACTAGATCTGATGTGAGAGGTGTAAGGCTGAGAGGAAGACCACGAATAGGATGGATGGACAGTGTGAAGAGAGCGCTGTATGCGAGAGGGATGTCTGTTGTGCAAGGAAGAGTGGCTGTGCGTGACAGAAATAAATGGAGAGAAATTGTGAATGAATAAGTGATGACGCAGCCCTGAGGGGATATTCTCTCGCATTTGGTCTGCTCAGCTAGTCAGGTCAGGTGCGGGTAAGGGGATGAGTCTGTTATGATGTGGCAGGGGTAAACCAGCTCTGCTGTCGGGCCCTGCTGCGGATGTCACTGATTGCATTGCACAGTTGACCCTTGTGCGGTGTAGTGCGGTGAGGATCTGTCCGTTCTCCCCTTTGGGGCTAAGATGCGAATGAATGTGTTTGAATGGATGACTAAATGGGGTGTGTGTCGTCCTGTCTCGGCTACCTCCCTTTCCTTGGGGGAAGCAGCCTAGGTATATAGATAGATAGAGAGAGCGACCGATGTATTTTCATGAGCGCATGAAAGCAGGTAAGTGTTGTAGGGAATCTGCACTGTGGTAACAACGAAATGTATGGGTACTGTAAAGGATTATCAGACGATGTGATTAAAAATTTTTACTATGAAGATAAAAGTGGAAACAGAAATGCCAGTCTGTGTGTGTGCATGTGCTGAAACTGATGAAAAGGAAGAAAGAGGCAGAATTTGGGGGCAGATTTCGAATTAGGTTTAGGTAATTTTAACCTACCCTTAAATAGAAGAAAGGTCAGGATGACGATGGTGATGATGATGTATCTCCATCAGATCTTCAAGAGTTACTTAGTATGGTGGATGCCGCCGAACACACCCTACACCAAACTCATCTCAGACTACCTCACTCACCTTCTGGAGAGTGGGATTCTGGCCAAGATGTACGACAACAATTTAATGCAGAGATATTTTGTCATTCCAGACGAGGTGAGTTAGATCACGAGTCAGTTGTACTACGTTCTTCGCTAAACATCTGTATTTTTGTGCCATTATCTAGATATATATGAAAACATGGTGATGACGACAGTCTATCAAACATCTGCCAATATCTATCAGTTTGATTAACGTGCCCAAATATGTGGGTCTGTTTACTGCCGAGCGACCACCTTAACCTTCCGCTACGGTTGGTGCACTTGAGCATTTTATTTAGGATTCACCAGAAGATTCGTTCTGCTATACTACTTTCAGTGGAGAGAAAGCCTAGCAGTCAAATGGTTAAGGTATCATGAAGTATTACCGTAATGCACTATTACCCTGTGCACGTAAATATAGGCTGAAAAGTCTATCTTAATTCAAGATGACAGAGGTCCACGACATTCATAACGAGATTTATAATTATTACAGATCTCGTTATGAATGTCCTGGACCTCAGTATGATTATAATCATACTGATTCCTGGACTGGTGTGCCCTGTGACAGATCCGAGGCGCTGTCGTGCTGTCCCTGGACCACCTTCAAAGTGCCTTCATCATCCTGCTGGTGGGCGCAGGTGTTGGTGCTGCTACCCTGATGCTGGAGCAACTCGTTTAGCCTCAGCCACCCTCCTGCCCTGCGAGCCTCACCTTGCCTGTTTCCTGCCTCTCTCCTACCCTAACAATCTCTCCTCGCATCCTTCCTGCCCTTCAAACCTCACCTAGCCTGTATCCTGCCCTTCCAACCTAGCCTGTTTCCCTCTTGTACCCCCAGCTTAGTCTCACCTTACTGCTCTCCCGGCCTAGCCTCAGCCTCCCTCTGCTCTCCCACTCAAGCCTCAGCCTCCCTTTGCTCTCCCATCTTAGCCTCGGCTTCCCCTTTACTCTCTCAGCTGAGCCTTAGCCTCCCTCTGTCTTCCCAGCCTAGCCTCAGCCTCTCTCTGCCCTCCCATCCTAATTTCATACTCTCTCTCCTTTACCCTCCCATCCTAGCCTCAATATCCCTTCTAGTTTCAGTCTTCCTTCTGTTCACTCACCCTAGTTTCAGCCTTCCACTGGCCTTCCAGCCTAGTCTTGGCCTCTCTCCTGCCTTGCCAGCCTAGCCATACACTACAAGCCACTCACAGTGAAGAGAGATTATTCATCCATGTTCTAGAGACTCATTAAGTGTTTGTTTGGACATTCACTTTCTTCCGACAGTTGACTCTTAACTCCAGATAGAACATGCTACTCTGTAGTGTGTGTGTCTGCCTGTTTATTTGTCCGTCCTCCGTACGTCTGTCAGTGTAATGTCAACAGTACAGAGGTTCCTTAGCTGAGTAGAGGGATTTCATGGCACGATTTCTCACGATTCATGGCGGATCATGAAATAAAGGATGTTTCATGACGGATCATGAAATACGGGATGTTATCAGAACAGTCTGGGAAATCTGACGTAAGTAAAGTTATATTATTTAACGGGCTGACAGCATATAATTTACTTTGCATCTGATTTCCGTATAGCTCGTTGGATAACTTCATACTGCGGCCTTAGCGTCATTAATGTAGTTATGGCAGTGTCGACACAGGGACTGTTTTTTTCCTTTATTAACTGATGTGCGTTTTATATTTATGCTGTAATATTATCATTATTTGCAATTTCAACTGAGTACTATAAGATTTCTTATGTGATTGAGGTGAACATCGTTAATGACAAAACGATATTCATTACCATTATGTATTTTCAGTTATTACTTTCGACAGATTATCTCAGGATTAACGAGGTCAGTACCTGTGGCCTTCATGTGACGGACGTTGGGAAAAAGTAATGTGTGTAAACAATATACGCTATGATGTCAACAGTATAAAGGAAATATAAATGTTTATCTATCTCCTATTCATATTTTTTTGTAGCTGTTTTATGGGTTTGCGGGAAAATGTCCACAGGGATAGTAACCCCCTTCACTAAAGTGATTTGATTTATATACTATTTTCATTACCCTCTGACGATTTTCTTCAGCTTGGGGAGAGCTCTGGCAGTGAAGGGGGTTTGAAAGGTTTCATTAACATCCTCAGCACGGATGACTTCTTGTTTTATTAAACCCTTGAATCCGATGACGTTTTTTTATTCTACCTACCTTCAGACGATTTTATGAGTTCAAGAGAGCACTGTCATAGCGAGAGAGATCCTGGAGGCTATTCCTTACTCCTCCAGTTGGAAAAAAGCTCTCCCCACCTAAATAAACTCGTCTGTAGGTAGCAAGAATACAAGTGTAACAAGTACAAAGTACCACATAGATGCGGGTGCTTCTGAACCCCAATTTGGGACTTTGGCGAAACCGCTGAAGCCTACGGAGTGAAGCACCTCGTGTAAAAAAAAAAAAAAAAAAAAGTGAATAAGAGACGAAGAGGGCCTTCCAAGATATCTCCCCTCATTATAAATGAATAAATAAGTATATTAAATAAATTAATAAATAAATAAATGTAGCTGATGGGGGTATGCGAGGGGTTGTTTAGACTAGGAGAGAATCCTCAGTGAGGTGATTATTAGTTCACTAACGGGGAATTCAGTACAGCAAGACAAGACACTACTGATGGCCACACGTAACCCAGCAATAACCACCACCCCAGCTCATCCCACGTGTCCTTTGACCTTGGACATACTCGTGAGATATACCCCAAACACACCTCAGATGCATACTACACACACCTAAGACACACCAGGCCCTCACCAGACACACCACCAACACGCTTCAGCTCTCAACATACCCCAAAAAGTGTGATGCTGACAAAACTCTAGTCTCAACATGCCAGATTTCATCCTTCAAAAAGGTACAGTACAGTGCTTCAGTGCGTGAATGAGCGAGTGAGTGACACAGCTAGGGTCACACAGTGGATCTGACCGCCCTCTGTGGGTGAGGCAAAAAACCGGTAACCACTGCAACAGTTGTTGGTAGTTTTCACATATCTATGAATAGTAGAAATTCTGAGAAATGGCACTGTACTGGTGTAATATGAAGAGTAGGTGAGCGGATGTTTGATGCTGCGTTTTCTTGATTCAGACGCTGTTTGAATGCCCTGACTGGCACTGACAGGTTCCTCTCGCCAAATTTGCAAGCTAAGGAAGAGAACGCTGAGAAGACTGTTTTGTGAACACATTCGAGATTTCCTTAACCTAGCATAACGTGATCATAAACTAAAGTTCACTTACCTGTCTCCCAACGAAATTTGGAGAGACAGAGAACAACTAGACTACGGGAGAGTAGCATAACCCTCTTCCAGTAAAGTGCCAAGTCATCATGGGAGTCTTTTAAAAATAACCCGAATACCTGATGGTATATCCATAGGCCTACGTCTTTACACTGCCTTAACCCGTTCATTGTGATCACATCTATGTTTTATGTTACCATCAGACGACTTTAGTCAATTTTGGAAGGCCTGTCGTTGTGAAAGTTAAAGAATAAAATGTTTGTTAATCCCTTTGGTGCGATGGCGTATTTTGTACTGTACTTTTGCTGCCACCACCCGGCTTTATCAAATTATGACAAGACTGCCATCGTAGTTATTACATCGCGGTTATTCCGAGAGTGTGGATCTGAACTGGGGTGCACAAAACTGTGTTGGGATTCGGAAGGTAGTCTTATACGTGAAGCATTTAAGACCACTCAACTGCTGTCCGTAAGGCCGATGTATACGACCGTCGGACTCGGTTAAGTCAAACTTTAAGAGCAGAGTTTTTTTTTTTTTTCCCTAAGAACTCTCTCAACAATCAGATGGTAGAGCGCAGAAACGTAAGACCAATCACACTGCTTGAAATTATCACTGAAAGCTCACTGACGAACTGACTGATTGACATGACTAAATTAATATGATATGACAGCACCGACATGAAATAAAAGCACTGACATACATGCCAACATTAATATGACGTGACATGACAGCACTGACATTACATGATGCGGCATGGCATCAGAACACTGGAATGGCATTACACGACAGCATTAACATGGCATGACATGATATGCTGTATAACCTGACAGTACTGACGTGACATGCATGAAATGATATGACGGCGCTGACTTGACGCATGAAATGATATGACAGCACTGACATGACGAGATGACATGACAGAACTGCTATGACAACACTGGCATGACCCGTGATATGACATGGCAGCAGAAATTACATGACATGACATGACAGCACTGATGTGACAACAGTGACAACATGACAACACTGGCGTGATAAACAAGATGACATGACATGACGCACTGATATAACATGAAAGCACTGACATGACATGAACATGCATAATGCACGAGATGACATGACATGATGACACGACGCACTGATATGACATGAGAACGCTGACATAACATGAGATGACATGACATCACTGACATGATATGACGTAACAGGCTGACATGACTTAACAGCACTGATGACGGTACTGACATGACATAACAGCACTGATGACGGTACTGACATGACAACATGAGAACTCTGACATGGCATGAGATGACACGACACAATAGCACTGACACGACGTACGAGACGATGGCAATAATGGCATGGCATAAGGAGATCACTGATAAAACATGAGAACATTGGCATGACATGAAATAACATGGCAGCTGATATGACAACCATGATGGCACTGACATAACATGATAGCACTGATATAGCAACTGATATAACAAGAAGTTGTGTATGGTTTGTGTAGCTGAGGATATCCAACTTGTGCTTTAAGTACAGGTCACAAAACGTTACAACCAAGCTAAATACAACTCCGGATAGCACTTGCGCTTGAGGCAGCCTCGGCCTCCAATAGGTCCTGTGTTCATTGGTCTTAGCGAGATACGGCCGCCGAGAGATAGAACCTCTTACCATACAAGAGAAATACATTGCCATAATCCGTGACATCGCTTCTATATAACTAACAAACAATGCATCTAAAACCAGCAGTATCTTGCAGTCTACTGTGATACCACAACAACCACTGGTTTAAATTTTACACAGTGCAGAGTCCTTATTCCTACCTACAATAGTTTCTCTCTCTCTCTCTC